>NC_089219.1:57191975-57500199 GCF_963924675.1 Phocoena phocoena | reverse complement strand
GTGTTTTGGTTACTTCTGAGAAAATGTTCAACTGAGAATCTACTGTTAATGGTCTGCAAAGAATAAAACACAGATTAAATATGAAATCAGAAGGGAGGTAAGAATGAAGAATGAGAATGGGACATTGTGAAGGTTATCTGCACTCTTAATTGCACTTAGAGCTTTCTAGATCACAGACAAAGTGAAATGGAAAATACAGGAAGGAAGATCCACTAGAAAGAGTGAAAAATTAACTCTGTTCAATTGATTATTCTTTCTTTTCTTTTATGGTAAAAATCAAATTACCATATATTATTAGACTGAATATATCTCTGCCTTGGATCACTTGGCCTCAAATATTCACAAATCCTGCATATTAATAAATCTGTCCTTCATAAATGAAGAAAACACAAAACACCACTGCTTCACTTTCTCTTTCAACAGTTGAATGAAGTAGGGTAGAGTCTAACCTTTTCACATTTTGCAGATGAAGGCACCAAAGGAGAGAGAGGGTAAGTGCCTTCTAAGAGGCTGTACAGTGAGTCAGGGTCAACCTGGGGTATGAGCGATAGGACTTGCATATTATTTTACTATCGTACTTGAACACTTCAAGGGGACACATACCTATGCAGTGATTCCATTTGCTTTTAGTTAGTGGTAATAAAAGATGATGTCCTAGCAATCATTTCTCTTCTTTCATGGGGATTGTAGTGATGCAGACAGGAGCTAGCCATGAAAACAAATGTTAACACCATGTGACAAAGGAATATGCAGAAGAAAAAGACACCAATAATCTCTGCTTGTTGGGAAGTAGGAGGTCTTAAGCAAGGATGTAAAACAAAATGAGGCTGAAACAGCATGGGGTTTGCTCTTTAGTTCACCTAATGAAAGGGTGTTCGGGCTCAGAGAATTATGCTTTCTATGTATTTAATCACAAACTGAGGAGCTTGGATTTTTATTTTAAAATAAAAATTAGGATCAACAATTTCTACAAAGGTGAAACCTAGCCTCTAAGCGAATAGTCAGTCCCAATGGTTGACAACCTTTAGGGTGCATCAGAACAAACCAAGGAACTCATTCAATGCAATTTTTGAGACCCGCTCCCTGAGATTCAGTAGAATGGGGTTAATCTGAATTTAGAATAAGCACTTTAGGGGCATCTAGTGCAAGTAGTTCATGGACCACACTTTGAGAATACTCCCAACTTTTCTGCTGCTTTCCAGAGCTGATGGGTCACCTATTGAACAAATCCATCTTCAGGTCTCATCCAAACCACTTAGACTTTTCTGGCATCCCATTATAGCTGGATGTTTTATTCGAAAAACCATATATAATTCAAAATACTTATAGGCATATGTGTCTCACCCTCTCCTTGAGAACCATTTTTTAGGCAGGGTGTAAAACGCCATGTGTAATTCAGATATTTACAAACCAATGGATGTCAAACACATCAGAGACTTGATATATTAGAGAATTTTATAAAGGTATGTAAAATAAAATCACTCCCTATCTATATTTTTTCATAAATCTGAATTTAAGTTGGGCTTACTTTAAAGTAAGATGTACCTATAGGTTAATACTCATTTTTTCTAGCATAGTACAGGTGGTTGTCACTCTATTACGGTAAACAAAGACCTGAGGGCTTAAGAATGAGATCTGGGGGCTAACTTATTTTAACATAATCTTAGATTACTCAAAGTTGATTAACCTTTTAGCTTATTTTACGCAACAATAAATCTAATTGCTTTCTATGTTTTTGATTGGAAAGAATTAACTGCTTTTCCACTAATATAAATTGGCAAAGCCCTTCAAAAAAAAAAAAACTCGTGCTCAGTTTGTGAAGTGTGTTTTCCCCTCATTTAACCAAAGACTCAGAGGTAACTGCCTTTCCCCAGATCTCCCACAGAACAATGACTCTCCATTCATATTTGTAGGCCTGACCCGGTTTCACACAAAGTATGCCTGCAAGGGATGCTGGACAGGAAAGTCCTTCTATCTTCACTTGCCAGCTCATCTGGCCACTTCCCCTGAGAAAAAAATACCTCAGAGCAAAGCCATTCATTTTCAAAGGCAACGTTTCACAATAAGTGGTGTTTTATATTATCCATACTATTACTTTGAGTCCACTTACTCTCATTCAGAATTTATGAGCCCTTTTAAAATCAAGATGACCTTTTCCCAGATTTCTAGATAGCTCATAACCTCCTTTACCTGCCCTATGAGCACAGGAACGTGGAAGGAGTACTGAATGGACTTGGGGAAACAGTGATTCCAGTCCTGTTGTCACCACTAAATAGACTGTCTCTTCTTTCTGTGAGGTGAGATTCAGAATCCATCACCTTGCTCTCTGGGCTATACCTCAGTGTTTCTCTTTTTCTTTTTGTATAATTATGATGGCAAAGTAGCTGGTGACCTGGCCTTGCTTCTAGTAAGACACCGGTTAATTGGAATGCTGCAGCTCATTGAGATCCACACTGGTTATCAGGTCCCACGTCAAGCATTTCAAATACAGAATGAGGGATTATCTCTTGTGATCTCACAAGGACCCTCAGGTGGTATGCAGGCAATGGATACTTTGTGAGGTAAATTAGATTACACTACAGAAGGATTAACCAAATTATAATCTACTTGCTTGTCTCTAATGAACATCTTGTGTCTTTCTTCATTTGATGAAGTAAAATTGGGTAAAAGTCTCCAGTCTTCCTATTTTAATGTTAAAGTGTTAACTATGTCAGGACCAAACTTACATGTGATGCTGTGTTGTTACTATGACAATCATTCTTCAGTCTTCAGTGAGGAACACAAAATGAAACTCCGCTAACTTGGAGTTTTCTCATGAAGAATGCAAAGTAACTTGGTTTGGGCTAAGCTGAGGATGTGCCAGGCGAAGCATTTTAAACTTAGGAAAATGTATGGGTCCTAATAGAGGAACTACTTTTATAGAAATAGATGTTCATCATTAATAGTTTTTATTTATTCTTTGAGTCAAGACTGGCAGGACCTACTGAGAAATACCCTGTTGACAGTTATTACATGCAATTAAAAGTAATAAGAACTATATTCTGGAATAATAGTAACAAAAGATAAGATCAAGATTTTCCTGTTTATAAGGCACTATTTTAAGAGTTTTATGAATATATGCCATTAAATCCTCTCACGAACATGATGAAGTGATACATTATTAACCCCATTTATATACAAGGACCAGAGATGATAAGTACTTTTCCAAGGTCACACAACTAGAAAATGTTCAAGGTAGAATTTGAAAATACACAGCCTTGACCCTTAAACCACTGCCTTACATGAACAAACTGGCAGTTTAAACAGATTGGGCTTTGTTCGTCTAAAGTAATAATGAGGTTTCATCATTTACTCTCACATCTTAGCGTGAGAAGGTCTTGAGTTTTTGCCCACTAATAAAACAAGTAATTGTGTTAAGAAAAAAGTTACAAAATAAGATTTCTCCAATTTTTTCCATACCTTTTTTTAAGCTTTGGTATCTATGATGGCTTGGCTTTTCTCCAGGTCACAGTTGGCAGATCAAAAGACATGTACCAAGCACTGTACTAAATGTTGAAGACACAGTAACGACGACAACAACAAATTACTGCTGTATATGGAAAGATAGATGATGAACAAATAAATAATATATCTTGTGTCAGGTGGAGAGAAATGTTATGCATAAGAAAAAGACAGGTTCAGGTGGTAGGGTGTTTTGAGGTCATGGTTGCTATTTTATGTGGTATGTTCAAGAGAGGCCTCTCTGGCTAGGTGCTATCTGAGCAAAGACCTAAAGGAAGTAAAGGAATACATATATACCATGTGGTTATCAGGGGACGAGGGTTCCAGGCAAAGCAGAGCAAGTGCAAAGATCCTGAGGCAGGAGCAATGCTTGAAGGTGCACAAGCACCCTAATGTGGTGGAAAAAGGTAGAAGAGATGGTGGAGCTCTAGGTTACACAGGGTCTTGTGGGCACTGTTAGGAGTTTGGCTCTTTCTCTGAGTAAAATGGAAAGCATTCAAGTGTATTAAAGAGTTGTGATATGATCCACCTTACATTTTTAAAGGATTTGCTCTCACTGTCATGTAGAGAATAGATAGAAATGGGGCTAAATGAAAACAGAAACGATAATCAGGAGGCTATTAAAATAAAGCATCTGAAGGCTGACTGTGGCTTAGATCAAGGTGAAACCTTCGCAGATGGTGAGGAGTGATTGTATTTGGGACATGTTCTGACAGCAGAGATAATAGGATAGTTAGTTGATTGGATGTGGTATGTGAGAAAGAGAGGATTCTGGTGTGACTCAAGATTTTTGGTGAGAGCAGCTGTAAGAACAAGGTCCACATTTACTACGATGGGGAAGAGGAGAGAATGGCCAGTTGTATTTGGGTGAGGGTGTTGCCCAAAAAGGCTTTGTGGGAAGAAATAACCCTTGAACCCAATTTTGAACAGGTCTTATAACGTTAGGGAAAGATGTCCCCGGAACATGAACAGATGATTTTTATTTTTGTCAGCTGTGAGCCAAGGCAAAGGCAGGTAAGAAAGGAAGAATGTTGGTCTTCCCTGGTGGCGCAGTGGCTGAGAGTCCGCCTGCCGACGCAGGGGACACGCGTTCACGCCCCGGGTTCGTGCCCTGGTCTGGGAAGATCCCACATGCTGCGGAGCGGCTGGGCCCGTGAGCCACGGCCGCTGAGCTTGCGCGTCTGGACCCTGTGCTCCTAAACTGGAAAGGCCACAACAGTGAGAGGCCCGCGTACTCACCCCACCCCCCCAAAAAATGAAAGAAACACAAGAATGTTGTGAGAACCACGGGTAGTCTGGTAGGCCTGGAACAGAAGGTGTGAGACTGGGGAGGTCAGCAGGGCCCAACGAATGAAGAGCCTCTCAGACGTGCACTTTATTCTATAGGTCCCTTGTCACGTGCACAGGATTTGAGAACCATGGTCTGTCTACATAGCTTTAAAGTTCTTCTTAATCCCATTTGGATCTCTTTTCTATCCTATATATTTGCTCTAATTCCATATTGATCTCTTTTTCTATTCTGTGAAATGGCTATGTCTATCATTTTATAAAACCTTACAAAAACTCTGACATTGGACAGCCCCATGTCCACCATCTTATGCCTATTATCTTATACCTCAATGAATGTCCCCAAGGACTCTGACATAAAGGGCTGGGCTAGTGAAAAACGTGTGAGGCTAAACAGAGGTAGCCTTGAGAAAGGGAATATCGGGTACAGGCATAGTGGGAAGACAGGGTAGTCATGGTTTCTCTCTCTCTTTTTTGCCTATAAAATTCAGTTTATTGATTTTTTCTTTTATAGACTGTTCTTTTAAACATTATCAATTGAAGTATAGCTGATTTACAATACAATGTTGTCTTCACTTTACCTTCTTAAAAGAGAATGACAGTTAACGGCAACAACGAAGTTTGGTTAATCCCTACAAGTAAACATGTATACGATTTTAGGAACCCCAAAATAGACAAAAGTAAGACCACACACACTGGAATACTTAAAGAGGAGGAGAAAAAAGTTCTGCTCTTTTTCTTTCATTAGATTTTTATCCAGAGACCGCATGCTTACTGATGCGTCTCTGGATCAGCAGTGTCACCTGTAGATGCCCCCCCAAATTCTCTCTGCTTGCTGAGCTAGATATTAATTCACCATGAACAAATTCCTTGGACCACTGAATGCATATGTTGTGTAAAGGGCATGAGATACGCAGTGTTTGAATCTGGGCTTGGCCAGGACTTTGGGTTTCTAGGCAAGTCAGTTGATGTCTTTGCCTCAATACCCATTTAAAAAAATAGAATAAAAACAACTGCTTTACCAATGTTTCAGAAAGTATGAAGTATATGAGAGCACTTTATAAGATGCTTCACAAATGGTAAAGTGCTTTAAATATGTAAATTATATATTTCATAACATAATTAAAGTTTGTGATTGTGTTTTCTTATGTCTACTGGGCAGGACCCAATCTTTTTACCTCAGTGGTTCCCACATCAGTTGTTCCTTTGCTGCCTTTGGGAAGCTTTTTTTAAAGATACACATTCCCAGCACCTGACCCATCCCAGATATCCTGACTCAGAACTCCAGGGATGGGCTCAGGTATAGGAGCTCTCATGTGACTCGGGCGGTCAGCTAGATTGGGGAGCTATTGTTACATGGTACTGGATATTCTCCAACCCCCACTCAATATAAGTACATAGCAGGAACTTAAATCTGATAATGGAGAAAGATGAAAATATAAATGTCTCTGCAAGACATAAGATCTTGAAAAAGTCATACTAATTTATAAAGGACAATGTGATATTTTGGTTAGAGTAGATCTTAATAGGAGAATAATTCCTAGAAAGCAAACTTGAAGCTAAAAATCATCTGGTTCTTGAATCTTGACTTCATACAGGAAGGGAAAATGCCAAAGAAATAAAGAAAAAATTTCAAAGTGTAATCTAGGATTGAGCCTGCTGTCACTGTGTCCTTCCCATTCCTCCTTTCTGTCTTTTCTGTCTCAGCATGCAACACACACACATACAAAGGACTGGATTCATACCATTTTTCTAGATTGCTAAGTAAATTAGTTCATCAGATTCAAATTATTAATCATTTGAGCACTTGCTATGTTCAAAGCCTGATTTTATGTAGAAAAACAAGTCCCTGGAATCTTGCTTATGAAAGAGAAACAAGTACAACTGTCACTACAGTGAAAATGAGGGAAGGTAACACCCACCAGTTAAAATAGCCTCGTAACCTCTCTCCTCTGTGTACTTCACTGTGACCAGCTTCCCCCAGGGTCAGAATCAGAAGCCAGAGGCCATCAAATTAATTAGCTAATTTAAGCATCAGGGAGAGAGTGAATTCAAAGTAGAGAATGGTTATCAAACCAAGATACACATAGATTAAAATAAATTGTTCAGGGTCAGTCTATGAATGAGAAGCGTTCTCTAAGGGGTTCCTTTACGTGAGGAGATGCTGGACTGCATCACCAGATTAGCCAAGGATACTTGCAAGTGTAAACCTCTGCTGTAAACATGTGCTCTGAGCTGAGAGAGAAAGGGAGAGGAGAGGCCAAGAAAGGACTTTATGGAGGAATTGATGTTTGAAATGGACTTTGAAGAATGGAAAAAGCATTGAATAAGCAGAGAGTGGAGGAAGGTGGTGCCAGTAGAAGCTTGAGCTTTATCCGGGAGAAAACCTCCCTTGCTAGTGCACAGCAGTTCAGTAGTTACTCAGGTCCCTACATCCTGACAGTTACCCTTCCCCAAAAATAAGACAGAGCTTTTTCAACTCTAACTGCGGCAGCTGCTCTCCAAGCCCCAGGCACGACCCCGCTGATGCTGCAGCCCTGAGCAGGCAGCCGGTCTGCCCGGGAAGGAGGTGGGAGGGAAAATGAGACAGTCACTGCCCTTGTCTATTCTGTAATCCCTGAAGGAGAACTCCCAGAGCCCAGACTTCAGGTGACGCAGGGCTACTCTTTCAAGAACAGTTTGGCGTATGCCACTGCCCATCCCTACCAAGTCTGAGAAGACGGATGAGAAAAAAGGAGGAGAGGAAGAAGCTGAGAAACGAGACCACAGATAAGTTTCAGAAAATTTAGAGAGATGGATTTTTGGAGCTAAACTAGTAAAGACAGAAGAGGTTGGTCCAGGATATCTCGCGATGTGTGTTAAAGTTTGGTGTAGTAATAAAATTAGCTATCAGTTCCTTGAGTGCTTACCATGTGCATTGGGATCATTACCTCTTTACATCTTTACCATGAGCCTATATTCTCATCTCTATTTTACAGACAAGGACACTGAGGTTTGCAAAAGTAAATACTTGCATAGATTCGTAAAGCTTTTTAAAGTGGCTGAATTAAAAAAAAAAAAAAAAAAAAAGAGACTGAACCCCGTTCACTGACTCCAGAAACCCAGGCTCCTAGCCCACATCATAATGGGCTTAACCACTTAGGTTCAGCAGTGGGAAGCAATTCGGTTACAATTATTTCAGTTTACCTAACAGAAAGGTTTTCTCCTTCTTCCTCATCTTCAGTGATTCTGAATTGATACATTCTCCGTTAGCACCTCCTTTTCAAGAAGAAAAATGTTAATGCTAATACAGTACTCCTTCCTTGTTAACAACCTGAAAACAGTAATTATCTTTATGACTCCAGGATGACCCAATCCCAGGTCCCATCTCCATATTGTTACCATCCATTCTCGTGTTTTGACCTCTTGCTGCAATACATGAATCAATACTGATTCCCTTTGGATTTTTGCACCTTCACTCCCAGCTCCAGCGTCCACATGTTCCCAGGAAGAAAAGTTCTGAAGTCAAATAAGTTGCACATTGCTCCTGGTGTAAGGACAAAGCTGCCACTGTCAGGGGAAGCCTGGATCCATTTGGAGGCCACCTGATAACAAAGGCAAACTCTGTCTCTAGTTTTCTTTCCAAGACACCCAGATGACAGGTGGTTTCCATTTAAGCTATAAACACACAACACATATTTTATTCACTTTGAAGTTTGTCAAAATCTAACCACAGATAGAAAATAAAGCCCTTGGTATGATTTTACCACCGAGTACATATGTACCAAGCATGAATCATTCAGTTTCTACAGCGTTCGAAATGAAGAGACATTAGGAATAAGACTGGCCCCCTTTTCCACTTTTCTGTGAAAAGGCCTGGCATGACTTGCATGAGGACCCACATTGAGCCATGTGCAGGATGTCTCAAACACATGGGTTTGAGAGAATAGACATTTACTAAATTTGTACTATGGCTACTTGCGTCCAGTTTTGAGGTTTTGGACTGTTATTTTTAAGTGGCTCATTTCTAAACAACAGCAAGCAGAGAAGATTTGAGGGTGTATCTCCAAGTAAATGTAAGGCCAACTTGAATCTAAGAATGAGAAAGTTGGTCAAGTGAAATGGGGTGCTTTAAATGCACATTATGGACTTGAAGGGTTCAGAATGTGCCACCCAAAATATGTTGCTTTGGCATTTTGATTATTTTGAGCTGAAGGCACTTGAGAAAGTGCAGATTCAGGAAGAGGTCTCTGACTTCTCCCTTTCTACCTAAAAGCAGGTCGAAAAATTTCCCATGAGAAAGGTGCACTCCCTGTACCAGGGAGAGAAGAGCATTCTTATCACCAGACACTGCAAGCTGACTCCAAAATGGACCTGTACAAACAAACCTACTAAAATAACCCTTATCTTACATAGCTTCCCCCATATATTTCCTAGTCACTGTCCCACAATTTACTGCCCCTAGCCCAAGCCCCTTTGTCTCGTCATATCCTCATAATTTATTGTTCTCTTTGTAAAAAGGTTTATAAGTTTTGGTGCCCAACAACTTCTTCGGGTCTTCATTTTCCTTCTGAAGACCCTTGTGTACATGTAAAAATATTTTTTAAATTTTATGCTTTTCTCCTCTTAATCTGCCTTATGTCAGTTTAATTCTTAGGCCAGCCACAGGACTACCCCTAAAGGGGTAGAAGGAAGTTTTTCCTCCTCTGCAGACAATAGTTAAGACCGTGGGCTGTTCTTCCATCACTATCAATCTTATAGGAAATTCACACATGACCTAGTACAAGTCCTCTCACCCTCTTTACAACACTCCCTAAATTCCCAGAAGATTCTTCACTCTTATCCCCATGAACCATACATAGACATGAGCTTTCTAAGCAGAAGGTCAAAACTACACATCATGTGATCAGAACTACAGAGAGGATGTACCTTCCAAGTGTTCTGTGAGTGGCAACGCGATAAACTTTTCTATCAAAAGACATCTCTTCAAAAAGCTCTAGAGCTCTCAAAGTACATGTTTGCCCACATTTTGACAAAAAATATAAGGTCAAATCTATTTTAGAATAGAAAGACATTTAAAATAAACAACACCATGGCTTCACGAAAGAAAAAATTTTCATACCCCAGAGATTGGAAGGACATAATCTCTAAATAAATTTCTTGAACAAGGGCTGTTGGCAACCTTACACACACACACACACACACACACACACACACACACACACACACACCCCACATAGACAACATTGTCTTTATTTTGATCACTTCACCATGGACTAGCAGCAGTCTACAGCCTGGTATTTGAAAACTGCTGCTAGTAAGCAATGGGGAGCCACTGAACGTTCTAAATGGGGAGTACTAAGAATAGATTTGTTAAAGAAAAGACGTTGATGACAAAGACTATAAATTAAGGGGCTGCCCTGGTGGCACAGTAGTTGAGAGTCTGCCTCTCGATTCAGGGGACATGGGTTCGTGCCCCGGTCTGGGAAGATCCCATGTGCCACAGAGTGGCTGGGCCCGTGAGCCATGGCTGCTGAGCCTGCGCGTCCGGAGCCTGTGCTCCGCAACAGGAGAGGCCACAACAGTGAGAGCCCTGCGTACCGAAAAAAAAAAAAAAAAAAAAAAAAAGACTATAAATTAAGGAGCAAAAGGACAAGGTGATAACTCCCCATGTGCTGCATATGAAGCAAACCATACTCTCCTTCCACTTAAAGAATTAAAAACAATCTAATTGTTTTCATAGATGTACACTATATGTGCCTAACTAAAGACTGAAAATGTATATAATACGGAATTGTATTAGGTGATGAGTAAAATATGAGAAAGAATTGGAGATAAGCACACATAAGTTGGGAAGGAGGGAAAAGAGAGAGTGGATGGAGAGACGAGGGCAGGGTGGGAACACTGCATCAGAGACTGGATAGCCATTTGCTATCCAGTTTCCTCTTCTTCCTGGACCACAACTGAGTTACATTTCCAAGAGTCCCTTGCAATTAGATGTGCTATGTGACACAATGAAACTTGAGTGGAAGTGATACTGAGTACTCCCAAGCTGAGAGGGCAGAGAAATGGATGTGCCTCTCTCTGCTCCCTTTCCTTATCTACCAGCTGTATACAGAGGACTCTGAAGACCTAGAGACATAAGATGGAAAGAACTTAGGTCTCTGAGTGAATGCATGGGACGCTCTTTGGCTACCAGGAATACCCGTTATGGGAATGAGAAAACAAATTTGCTAATGTGAAGCCACCATAATGTTTGAGTGTCTTTGTTACACCAGCCAGCATTACCCTAAAAAATAATGTATCCAATTCTCATGCCTAAGTTTTAAAGAAAAGTAGCAGCTTTATTGAGATAGAACTTATATACAATAAATTTACAATTCAATGATTTTTAGTATGTTCCCAGAGTGTGGAGCCATCACTGCTACCTAATTCCAGAGCATTTTCATCACTTCACAAAGAAACCCTATACCCATTAGCAGTCTCCCCCATTTCCCTCCAACCCTTCCAGCCCTAGACAACTACTCATCTTCTTGTCTCTATAGATTTGCCTAGTCTGGACACTTTCTATAAATGGAACAATAAAATATACGGTCTTTTGTGACTATCTCCTCTCACTTAGCACAACGTTTTCAAGGTTCATCAACATAGCGTGTATCAGTACTTCATTCCTTTTCATTGCTGAATAATATTTCATGGTATGGATATACCATATTGTACACTTCCATCCATTAACCAAGCTTTTCTTATCTTTGCTGTAGGAGCTTTAAAATATCCTATCACCATATTGAAGAGGCGATTCACTCATCTGGAGAACGCACACACACATTCAAAGTCTTGTGGGTTACAACTATGAATACCTTACCAAAAAAATGGCTTGACTTAAAAGCATTCAGAAAACTTGAAATTCCTGTTAGAGTGATCACATACAAGGTACCCCAAAGTGAAAAAAACAAGAGGAAAGCACATGGTTTCATACCTTTTAATTCAAGAATATAAGGAAAAATAATGCATTGCAGCCAAACAGTCTGGCAGCAGCCTCCATGAAGATACATTCTGGGGAGGAACCCAAATAACTAAACCAAGTGTCAACAGAAAGCAATTAAGTAGAAATTAGGTATTGCTGGGTCAGGAAGAAAAGTTCATTAAAGAATTAAATCTCAGTGTTTTCCTAAAGATAAATCCCAGCTAGTCTGAAAATCATTAAATCTTAATGACAGAGTCAATTGTTGGTGTTGTTTACAATTGAAATATTCACATATTTCTGTAGCCTGGAAGTTTAGAATTGTGATTGCCTTTCCATGGTAGAGAAGTTAAATTTCTGGGAAGATTTACAATACGGGAGAAAAATGCTGTAAGACAGAAAAATGCTGTTTCTGTATTCACTCTCTTTAGGTCATCAGGAGGACATTCACAAAGAAAGAACTGACTCTGCAAGCATTACATTCATTTGATAGGCACTTATCAAGCTCCCCTTGTTTCCTGGGCACTATGGTGATGCTAGGAATACAGAGATATAGAGACATTGGCTTGGTAATTACAGCAGAATGTAGTAAGATCTGTAAGAGAGTCGTGGATAAAGGGGAAACTGGGAGAGAAAGACTAATTCTGACTGAACTCCTGATCTCAACGGAAAACATATTGTGTAGGGTCTTGGGGATGAGTAATTTACTATGTGAGAAGGACAGCAAGGAAATGGGATCCACAAAGATTTGGAGTCATGAAAGGTCATGACAGGCTTAGAAAAAATGGAGTTATGCAAGGCAGAATTATAGAGAATGCAGAAGTAGGTTGAAAACTATTTTGGGTTCAGTCTATAAAGGGACCTGCATGGCAAGCTCATGAGTTTAGATTTTGTTCTTTAGACATCAGGGAATTAGCAGATTTTTTTTTTTAACGAGTTCCATGGTTGGATTATTTTTTAAATTTTACTATGAAAACTTATACACACACAAAAGAATAAGATGCAAATTACCATATGCATATCAACCACTCAGCAATTGTCAAGATTTTTCCACTTTTGCTTTGTTTTACTTAAATGAAGGATTTTAAAGTAAACTTCCCACCTGATTTCATTTCACCCCTACATCTCTACATGCGGATATGTTCTTATCAAACCACAATCCACTTTCACATCTAACTAAATTAATAATATTGTATTGGCATAATTTAATCATTGTGGACTGAAATGTTGTGAATTATCTCATAAATATCTTTTTTATAGTAGGTTTGCTCAATTAATTTCCCATGTTGCCCTAAGTTGCAATGATTCTTAAAAATCTTAATTTAGAGCACTTCCTCTTCATCCCACCCTCTTTTATCCCCATGCCATTGACTTACTGAAGAAACCTGGTATGTTCTGGAGTCTGTCCCATACATTGCATTTATCTGTTTGCTTCCTTGTTGGTATAACTTAACCTTTTTTTTTTTTTTTTTTTTACATTTTTCCTGTTTTCTATAACTGGTAGTTTACTCTGAAAGGCTTAGTTACATTCACCCTCAATTATTTTTTTTAAGGCAAGAGTACTTCATAGGAGGTATTACATAATTTATATTGCATCTCATTGAGAAGCACTTAATATCTGGTTGTCCCACTCACAGTGATGTTAACATTGATGATCAGATTTTCTTCCAAGATGACTTTGCTAGTACTATGTGGAAGATGGACTATGGTGAAGCCACTTTTGTAGCAGGGAGATCAGGCATTGCAGCATAATAGGAGCAATGAAGTGATGTGAGGCAGGAACCATAGATAAACAGAGAGACTGACATGATAATAATTCTGGAGTAGAAGTATTGGAAGATTGGAAATTTATTATAAGTTTGGATGGAGGATGGGAATCAGGGCAGGTGAGCATGTGATGAGGACAAAAGAATGTAAGCTCCATGATAGCAAAGAACTATGTGTATGTTGCTCAGTACTAAACCCTTAATGCTTAGCACTGTGCCTAGCACACAGTAGATATTTGATAAATATGTGTTAAATCCATATATGAATGTATTGTTGGATGGGTGGATGGGCGGATAGGTGGATGGATGGTGCTGAAGCTACTAAAATAAAAAACTAGTTGGGTGTTCACACTACTGCTAGTAGCTGGAGAGATAATATGAAATGTCCTTCAAATTTGACTTGCCTCCAAGATATTTGTCTATTAGTACCTCAGGAAAATGCTTAACATTGTAAGGTATATTCCAAATCATACAGCCCAGAGATGTAAAAAAAGATCCAAGTGAATCTAAATTTATTCCTTGGAATGCATATCTAGATTTTAGAAATGTAGGAATGAACTTTGTGATTTTGGAGGGCCTCAAATCATACAAGAGTTTCAGGAAATTCCTAGGATGATGACAATGTGAGAATTTATGCATGTCCAACAGGAGGCATTTCACATAGTAAAGTCAAGAAACATTAAAAATAATAATAGATCAACAAAAGCAGAATCTGGTTCCTTGAAAAGATCAATAAAATCAATAAGCCTCAGCCAGGTTATCTAAGAAAAATAGAGAGATGACACAAATTACTAACATAAAAATTAAAAGCGGGGACATTACTACAGATCTCACAGACATTAAAAAGATAATAAACAAATATTATGCCTACAGATCTGATAACCTATATTAAATGTACCAATTCCTTGAAAGGCACAATCTACCAAAATTCACACAAAATAAATAGAAAATCTGATAGACATGTATCTATTAAGGAATTTGAATTAATAAATTAATAGCCTTCCAAAACAACATCAGGCTTAGACAGGCTCACTGGTAAATTCTACCAAACATTTAAGGAAGAAATCATACCAATTATCTATAATTTCTTCCAGAAGGAAGAACTACATGGAATACTTCCTAACTCATTCTATGAGACCAGCATTACCCTAGTACTAAAACCAGACAAAGGCATTACATAAAAAGAAAAACTACAGACCAATATCTCTTGTGGACATAGATGTAAAAATTGTTAACCAAATATTAGCAAATTGAATCCAACAATGTATATACAGAATTATACACCATGACCAAGTGGGATTTATCTCAGGTACACAAGTTTGGTTCAACATTCAAAAATTAATTAATGCAATCACATCAACAGACTAAAGAGAAGAATCACATGGTCATATCAATAGACGCAGAAAAAGTATTTGACAAAAGCCAACACCCATTCATGATAAAACCCTCAGCGGACTAAGAATATAGGAGAAATTCCTCAACTTATAAAGAACATCTATAAAAAACCAATAGCTAACATCAGATTTATTGATAAGAAACAGGAAAATTTCTCACTAAGATCAGGAGCAAGACGAGGATGTCCTCTGTCAACAGTGCTTTTCAGTATTGTACTGGAAATCTTAGCTAATGCAATAAGGCAAGAAAAGGAAATAAAAGGTATACAGATTGTGAAGGAAGAAATGAAACTGTCTTTGTTAGCAGAGGACACGATCATCTTTGTAGAAAATCTGAAAGAATCAGCAAAAATCTCCTGGAACTAATAAGTGATTATAGCAAGTTTGCAGAATGTAAAGTTGATACACAAATATCAATCACTTTCCTATATGCTAACAATGAAAAAGTGGAAATTAAACACAGTGTCATTTCCAAAAATAAAATACTTAGGTATAAATCTAATAAGCCAGGTATAAGAACCACATGAGGGGAATTATGCTCTAATAAAGAAAACAAAGAGAAGGACCTTCAAGATGGTGGAGGAGTAAGATGTGGAGATCACCTTCCTCCCCACAAATACATCAAAAATATATCTACATGTGGAATAACTCCTACAGAACACCTATTGAACACTGGCAGAAGACCTCAGATTTCCCAAAAGGCAAAAAACTCCCCATGTACCTGGGTAGGGCAAAAGAAAAAAGAAAAAACAGAGACAAAAGAATAGGGACAGAACCTGCACCTCTGGGAGGGAGATGGGAAGGAGGAAAAGTTTCCACACACTAGGAAGCCCCTTCCCTGGTGGAAATGGGGGATGGGCAGGGGGAAGCTACGGAGCCACGGAGGAGAGTGCAGCAACAGGGGTGCAGAGGGCAAAGTTGAGAGATTCCCACACAGAGGACTGGTGCCTGAGAGGTTTGTCTGCTCACCCGCTGGGGCGGGTAGGGGTTGGGAGTTGAGGCTTGGGCTTCGGAAGTCAGATCCCAGAGAGAGGACTGGTGTTGGCTGTGTGAACACAGCTTGATGGGGGCTAGTGCACCACAGCTAGCTGGGAGGGAGTATGGGAAAAAGTCTGGACCTACCTAAGAGGCAAGAGACCTTTGTTTCAGGGTGTGTGAGGAGAGAGGATTCAGGGCACCACCTAAACGAGCTTCAAAGACGGGTGCGAGACACAGCTGCTCCTGCAGCCACCAAGAATCTGTGCAAGCATAGGTCACTATCCACACCTCCCCTCCCAGGAGCCTGTGCAGCCTGCTACTGCCAGGGTCCCATGATCCAGGGACAACTTCCTTGGAAGAACACACAGCATGCATCAGGCTCTTGCAATATCACGGTGACCTCTGCTGCCACAGGCTCACCCCACATGCTGTACTCCTCCCACCCCCCAGCCTGAGTGAGCCAGAGCACACTAATCAGCCACTCCTTTAACCCCCTCCTGTCTGGACAAAGAACAGACGCCAGAAGGTGACCTACATGCAGAGGCAGGACCAAATCCAAAGCTGAACCCCAGGAGCTGTGTGAAAAAAGAAGGGGCAATTTCTCCGTGCAGTCTCAGGAGCAACAGATTAAATCTCCACAATCAACTTGATGTACCCTGCATCTATGAAATACCTGAAGAGACAACGAATCATCTCAAAATTGAGGTAATGGACCTTGAGAGTAACTGTAGACTTGGGGTTTGCTGTATGTGACTGACTAGTTTCTGATTTTTATGTTTATCTTCGTATACTTTTTAGCACTTGTTTTCATGTTATCATTAGTGGATTTGTTTATTGGTTTGGTTGCTTTCTTCTTTTTTATTACTTTTTAAATTTTTTTCAAAATAATTAAAAAAATTTTAATAACTATTTAATTTAATTTTGTTTTATTTTATTTTATTTATTTATTTTTCTCCCTTTTCTTCTAAGCCGTGGGGCTGACAGGGTCTTGGTACTCCAGCTGGGTGCCAGGCCTGAGCCTCTGAGGTGGGAAAGCCAAGTTCAGGACATTGGACTACCAGCGAACTCCCAGCACCACGTAATATCAATTGGTGAGAGCTCTCCCAGAGACCTCCGTCTTAATGCTAAGACCCAGCTCCATTCAAGAACCAGCAAGCTCCAGTGCTGACACCACATGCCAAACAACTAGCAACACAGGAACACAACCCTACCCATTAGCAGAGAGGCTGCCTAAAATCATAATAAGTTCACAGACACCCCAAAACATACCACCAGACGTGGCCCTGCCTACTAGAAAGACAAGATCAAGCCTCATCCACCAGAACACAGGCACCAGTCCCATCCACCAGGAAGCCTATACAACTCACTGAACCAACCTTACTCACTGGGTTTAGACACCTAAAACAACAGGAACTACAAACCTGCAGCATGTGAAAAGGAGACCCCAAACACAGTAAGTTAAGCAAAATGAGAAGATAGAGAAATATGCAGCAGATGAAGGAGCAAAGTAAAAACCCACCAGACCAAACAAATGAAGAGGAAATAGGCAGTCCACCAGAAAAAGAATTCAGATAATGACAGTGAAGATGCCCAAAATCTTGGAAAATAAATGGAGAAAATACAAGAAACGTTTAACAAGGATACAGAAGAGCTAAAGAGCAAACAAACTATGAAGAACAACACAATAAATGAAAGTAAAACCTGTATAGAAGGAATCAATAGCAGAATAACTGAGGCAGAAGAACAGATAAGTGACCTGGAAGATAAAATACTGGAAATAACTACCGCAGAGGAGAATAATGAAAGAAAGAATGGAAAGAATAGAGGACAGTCTCAGAGACCTGTGGGACAACATTAAATGCACCAACTTTCAAATTATAGGGGTCCCAGAATAAGAAGAGAAAACGGAAGGGACTGAGAAAATATTGGAAGAGATTATTTTAGAAAATTTCCCTAATATGGGAAAGGAAATAGTCAATCAAGTCCAGGAAGGGCAGAGAGTCCCATACAGGATAAATCCAAGGAGAAACATGCCAAGACACATATTAATCAAACTATCAAAAATTAAATACAAAGAAAAAATATTAAAAGCAGCAAGGGAGAAGCAACAAATAACATACAATGGAATCCCCATAAGGTTAACAGTTGATCTGTCAGCAGAAACTCTGCAAGCCAGAAGGGAGTAGCACGACATATTTAAAGTGATGAAAGGGAAAAACCTAAAACCAATATTACTCTAACCAGCAACAATCTAATTCAGATTCAACAGAGAAATCAAAACTGTTACAGAAAGCAAAAGCTAAGAGAATTCAGCACCACCAAATGAGCTTTACAACAAATGCTAAAGGAAATGCTCTAGGCAGGAAACACATGAGAAGAAAAACACCTACATTAACAAATCCAAAACAATTAAGAAAATCGTAATAGGAACATACATATCAAGAATTACCTTAAATGTAAATGGATTAAATGCTCCAACCAAAATATATAGATTGGCTGAATGGATATAAAAACAAGACCCATAAATATGCTGCCTACAAGAGACCTATTTCAGACCTAGGGACACATACAGACTGAAAGTAGGGGATGGAAAAGATATTCCAAGCAAATGGAAATCAAAAGAAAGCTGGAGTGCAATTCTCATATCAGACAAAATAGAGTTTAAAATAAAGACTATTACAAGAGACAAAGAAGGAAACTACATAATGATCAAGGGATCAATCCAAGAAGAAGATATAACAATTGAAAATATTTATCCACCCAACATAGGAGCACCTCAATACATAAGGCAAATACTAACAGCCATTAAAGGGGAAATCGACAGTAACACAATCATAGTAGGGGACGTTAACACCCCATTTTAACTAATGGACAGATCATTCAAAATGAAAATAAATTAGGAAACACAAGCTTTAAATGATACATTAAACAAGATGGACTTAAGTGATATTTATATGGCATTCCATCCAAAAACAACAGAATACACTTTCTTCTCAAGGGCTCATGGAACATTCTCCAGGATAGATCCTATCTTGGGTCACAAATCAAGCTTTGGTAAATTTAAGAAAATTGAAATCATATCAAGTATCTTTTCTGAGCGCAACGTTATGAGACTAGATATCAATTACAGGAAAAAAAACTGTAAAAAATACAAACACATGGAGGCTAAAGAATACACTACTATATAACCAAAAGATCACTGAAGAAATCAAAGAGGAAATCAAAAAATACCTCAAAACAAATGACAGTGAAAACACAATGACCCAAAACCTATGGGATGCAGCAAAAGCTGTTCTAAGAGGGAGGTTTATAGCAATATAATCCTACAGCAAGAAACAAGAAACATCTCTAATAAACAACTTAACCTTACACCTAAAGCAATTTGAGAAAGAGGAAAGAAAAACACCAAAATCAGCAGAAGGAAATAAATCATAAAGATCAGATCAGAAATGAAAAAGAAATGAAGGAAACAATAGCAAAGATCAATAAAACTAAAACTGCTTCTTTGAGGAGATAAACAAAATTGATAAACCATTAGCCAGACTCATCAGGAAAAAATGGGAAAACACTCAAGTCAACAGAATTAGAAATGAAAAAGGAGAAGTAACAACTGTCACTGCAGAAATACAAAGGACCATGAGAGATTGCTACAAGCAACTATGTGCCAATAAATGGACAACCTGGAAGAAATGGACAAATTCTTAGAAAAACACAACCTTTGGAGACTGAACCAGGAAGAATTAGAAAATATAAACAGACCAATCACAAGCACTGAAATTGAGACTGTGATTAAAAATCTTCCAACAAACAAAAGCCCAGGACCAGATGGCTTCACAGGCGAATTCTATCAAAAATTTAGAGAAGAGATAATACCTATCCTTCTCAAACTCTTCCAAAATATAGCAGAGCAAAGAACACTCCCAAACTCATTCTAT
This sequence comes from Phocoena phocoena, assembly GCF_963924675.1. Taxonomy (NCBI): domain Eukaryota; kingdom Metazoa; phylum Chordata; class Mammalia; order Artiodactyla; family Phocoenidae; genus Phocoena; species Phocoena phocoena. Next base: position 57,480,395 of record NC_089219.1, on the reverse strand, counting down.
GAGGCCACCATCACCCTGATACCAAAACCAGACAAAGATGTCACAAAAAAAGAAAACTACAGGCCAATATCACTGATGAACATAAATGCAAAAATCCTCAACAAAATACTAGCAAACAGAAAACAACAGCACATTAAAAGGATCACACACCATGATCAAGTGGGGCTTATCCCAGGAATGTAAGGATTCTTCAATATAAGTAAATCAATCAATGTGATATACCATATTAACAAATTGAAAGATAAAAACAATTTGATAATCTCAACAGATGCAGAAAAAGCTTCTGACAAAATTCAACACCCATTTATGATAAAAACTCTCCAGAAAGTAGGCATAGAGGGAACTTACCTCAAAATAATAAAAGCCATATATGGCAAACCCACAACCAACATTGTCCTCAATGGTGAAAAATTGAAACCGTTTCCTCTAAATTCAGGAACAATACAAGGTTGTCCATTCTCATCACTATTATTCAACATAGTTTTAGAAGTTTTAGCCACATCGTCAGAGAAGAAAATGAAATAAAAGGAATCCAAATTGGAAAAGAAGAAGTAAAACTGTCACTGTTTGCAGATGACATGATACTATACACAGAGAATCCCAAAGATGTTACCAGCAAACTACTAGAGCTAACCAATGAATTTGGTAAAGTGGCAGGATACAAAATTAATGCACAGAAATCTCTTGCTTTCTATGCACTAATGATGAAAAATCTGAAAGAGAAATTAAGGAAACACTCCCATTTACCATTGCAACAAAAAGAATAAAATGCCTAGGAATAAACCTACCTAAGGAGACAAAAGACCTGTATGCAGAAAACTATAAGACACTGATGAAAGAAATTAATGGTGATACAGAGAGATGGAGAGATATACCATGTTCTTGGATTGGAAGTATCAACAGTGTGAAAATGACAACCCTGTCAAACTACCAGGGGCATTTTTCACAGAACTAGAACAAAAAATATCACAATTTGTATGGAAACACAAAAGACCCCAAATAACAAAAGTAATCTTGAGAAAGAAAAATGGAGCTAGAGAAATCAGGCTCCCTGACCTCAGACTATACTACAAAGCTACAGTAATCAAGACAGTATGCTACTGGCACAAAAACAGAACTGTAGATCAATGGAACAGGATAGAAAGCCCAGAGATAAACCCATGCACATATGGTCATCTTACCTTTGATAAAGGAGGCAAGAATATACAGTGGAGAAAAGACAGCCTCTTCAAAAAGTGGTGCTCGGAAAAGTGGACAGCTACATGTAAAAGAATGAAATTAGAACACTCCCTAACACCATACACAAAAATAAACTCAAAATAGATTAAAGACCTAAATGTAAGGCCAGACACTATCCAACTCTTAGAGGAAAACATAGGCAGAACACACTGTGACATAAATCACCTCAAGATCCTTTTTGACCCACCTCCTAGAGAAATGGAACTAAAAACCAAAATTAAACAAATGGGAGCTAATGAAACTTAAAGGTTTTACACAGCAAAGGAAACCATAAACAAGACAAAAAGACAACCCTCAGAATGGGAGAAAGTATTTGCAAATGAAGCAACTAACAAAGGATTAATCTCCAAAATTTACAAGCAGCTCATGCAGCTCAATATCAAAAAAACAAACAACCCAATCCAAAAATGGGCAGAAGACCTAAACAGACATTTCTCCAAAGAACAGATACAGATTGCCAACAAACACATGAAAAGATGCTCAACATCACTAATCATTAGAGAAATGTAAATCAAAACTATAGTGAGATATCATCTCACACCAGTCAGAATGGCCATCATCAAAAAAACTACAAACAATAAATGCTGGAGAGGGTGTGGAGAAAAGGGAACCCTCCTGCACTGTTGTTGGGAATGTAAACTGATATAGCCACTATGGAGAACAGGATGGAGTTTCCTTAAAAAAAACTAAAAATAGAACTACCATACGACCCAGCACCCATTACTGGGCACATACCCTGAGAAAACCATAATTCAAAAAGAGTCATGTACCACAATGTTCACTGGAGCTCTATTTACAATAGCCAGGACATGGAAGCAACTGAAGTGTCCATCAACAGATGAATGGATAAAGAAGATGTGTCCCATATATACAATGGAATATTACTCAGCCATAAAAATAAACGAAGTTGAGTTATTTGTAGTGAGGCAGATGGACCTATAGTCTGTCATACAGAGTGAAGTCAGTCAGAAAGAGATAAGCAAGTACCGTATGCTAACACATATATATGGAATCTAAAAAACAATGGTTCCTATGAACCTAGGGGCAGGACAGGAATAAAGACAGACATAGAGAATGGACTTGAGGGCATGGGGAGGGGGAAGGGGAAGCTGGGGCAAAGTGAGAGAGTAGCATTGACATATACACACTACCAAATGTAAAATAGCTAGCTAGTGGGAAGCAGCCGCATAGTACAGGCAGATCTGCTTGGTGCTTTGTGAGCACCTAGAGGGGTGGGATAGGGAGGGTGGGAGGCAGACGAAAGAGGGAGGGGATATGGTGATATATGTATGCATATAGCTGGTTCACTTTGTTATACAGCAGAAACTAACACAACATTGTAAAGCAATTATACTCCAATAAAGATGTTAAAAAAAAGATTGTAATTATGTGATGTGACTGAGATGTTAACAAACCCTGCTGCAGTAATCATTTCACAATATACACATATATCAAAATCATCACATTTTACACCCTAAAGTTACCCAACGTTATATGTCAACTATATCTCAAAAACACTGGAAAAAAATAAAGTTAATTAAAAACCTAATAATATATAATGAAAATGATGATGCTTACAAAAATAAAACTTAAAAGACTTAAAATAGGTCACTAAGGCAAAGCCTTTGGTCTTTAATGATGGTGTTTTCCCCTTTTCTTTCTTCAAATAACATCTTTTTAAATTTCATAGATTACTGTCTGCCCTCCTTATCCTCAGATTCTGTATCCATGGACTCAACAAACTGCAGGATCATGCAGTACTATATTTACAATCCTTGGTTGGTTGAATCCATGGATGCAGAACCCACGGATATGGAGAACCAACTATGTGACTTGAGCACCTGTGGATTTTGGAATCTGCAGCAGGTCCTGAAACCAGTTCCCCGTGAATACCAGTGGATGACTGTATTATCTCTTCTGTTCTGAATGTTTGAAAATATCTGGTGGTGTTCTTCCTAGTAAGATAAGAAAGTCTGTATTATCATATTCCTTCCTTACTACCAGATTGGTATCAGTCATGCCATTAATAGTTACCTTTCAATGGCTTAATAAGTGAAAGGTTCATATATGTTTTACCAATTTTTAAAAAAATATAATCTGATTCAAACAGCTTTAGTGAAAATGGGGGATTTATCAGTTCACCTAAGTGAAAATTCAGGAATGGCACGTCTTTAGACCTAGGCTGTTCCAGGGACTCGAACCACACCATCAGGGCACCATGACCTTGAGTACTCAATTCTCCTTTTTCTGAAGGGACGTCCTTCTTAGTCTCCACTATTTAGAGACTAGCTACAGGCCCACATCCTCCTGGGTTTAATTTCAAGAGAACAGAGAGAGTACCACCAGTAGCTCCCATATAACTCCCGGAATTCATTTCTGATTCAACCAGCTTGGATAATTTGTCCATCCCTGATCCAAATCTCTGTGGTTATTTTATAAGCATCGTCAATTAGTGTTCTGATTTGCTAGGTCTGTGTCACATGCTCTGTGCCAGACAGAGGAATGGCTAGTTCCCAGAAGAAATTTTGTATACTAGAAAAAGAGTAGATGTATTCTAGCAAGGCAAAAACTCTAAAACATTGTTTTGTACTTCGCTTTCATATTATTTTGTTGTGAATATCATCCCCACCTCACAAACGAGAAACAGAAACTCACTGAGTGGTGTCATTTGGACTGCAGCTCAGGTCTCCCCTTTCTTAGCTTGGTGTCATCCCGCTGGACTAGATTGTGCTGCATACTAGAGTAAATATTCATTACTCCAAAAATGAATAATGGAACTCTCCCCCGAGAAAAGATGTACTTTTTTATTGCTGGATAAAGGAAAAGATTTTGGAGGCAAATGTAAAAATTCCTCTTTCCAAATTTTCAGTTGTTATTCAATTGTTATTCCAATTGATTCTCTGAAATCAAAATGATGGATGGAGTAAGAATTAGCTCCTAAGAAAGTTGACGGCCCTAAGAGAAAACAATTGCTCATTAATTCACACTGACCTTAAAGAGATCCCATGATTCAAATAGCAAAGTTGCTGGCAGAGAGCGCTGAGGTGGGTTGCTTACCACTAAAGAAATCACCCTAGTGTCCTTTTAATAAGATTTACATAGACTCTTGTGCAGTTTCAATGTACTCGAGCCTGAATGATTAATTTTCCCCAATAAAAGAAAGACATTAAAATGAATACATCTTTCACTCAGTGTAGTGACTGGCCTGGGTTGACCCTAACTGGAGCCATAACAACTTAGAATGATATACTGAAAATTTGCTTTTTAATTAAATGGGCTGGCAAATGGATGAACACTTAAAGTTCAGACTAGACTATTCTGTATCAATATCCCCTGCTCTTTGCTTTCTCCTAGAAGTAGGACATGGTAGGACTAAAAAAGTTTTTCTTGACAAACTAGACTTTAAATTCTACAAGAGCAAAGACCTTTGCCTGCTGGACTCACTGCCTGGCACATACACAGACACTAGTACAGGAGAGATAAATAAAGTTTGTTGAATAAATTAGTAAGCAAACAATTCATTTAACTTTCTTAGAGGAGCAAGAGTCTTCCAGCTTTGGGACTCCACTGTGACATACTTGTTTTCTAGAACTCTAAGCCCAAATTTTGGAGTTTCAATTTATCACCCTCCCATTTAGAAATCTCTCCTTTTCTTCAGAACTCTCTTGTATTTTCTCTTCATATCTCTATCACTTGGAATTTATTTACTGTCTTTTCATTTTTATATGTGTATGTTTTTGTCCTCAATTTATGTTTCTAGATTTCAGACACCTAGGTTTATCCTTTTTATACCCCCTACCACCTCCTACATCCCTCAAATATTTAAGTTTGCATTTCCACTTGTTTCCGATAACCTGGACAGTTTTCAAAAAGACATACCCCCAAAGAAATACAGTACTCTGTTTAAAACAAAAAGTAAATAAAAACCAGGCCACAGAAAATAAGAGTCCATGTCAACAGAAGGAAGGGATAAATTCTTTCAGAGCTAGACAATTATACTTGGGCAATAAATTTGGTTTCAAGTTTTCCAGTCCAAAAAGAAAAAGGGGGATGCCCAAATTACATGTCAGATGACTATGCCTTGGCAGAAACATTTCCCCCAAGAAATTAAACCCAAGTAAAAATTTATGAGGGGTCTTTGTAATAGAAAGCAAATGGGCATTGGAGTCAGGTTGTCCTGGTTTTACATCCATTTTCTCCCCGTTTCCTAACTGTTTGACTTTGGACAAGGCATTTATTAAACTCTCCAGACCTCAGTTTCTTCATCTGGAAAATGAGGACTTTGATAATGATAAGCTCCACAGGGTTACTGTAAGGAGTGTTATTATTAAGCTACTTACATAATAGTAATAATACTTACTACTACTTCATGCTTACTATACCAGGCACTGTGCCAAGGTCTCTATGTGTAGTATCTCACTTCCCTCTCATTCCCACCTTGTGAGAGAGGTGACTGAAGTAGTGGGATGAAGTAACTGGCTTAAGGTCCCACAGCTAGCTCACTCTGTGACTCAGCATTCGATCAAAGTTAATTCCCTTTCCCTTGCATGGCCTGGTAAATATCTCCCGCCATCACATTTTTACAAAAAGAATAACCAGTGCAGCATGATTTCCTATCATTTCCTCAGGACTGTAAGCCATCCTGGGATAGTATTGGGACCTACGTAAGGAAAAAAGGGCAGATGACACAGAATCTCAAGTCTTGATAATTACACTAACTAAATTTCTGTGTGCTTTCTTTGCATGTTTATATGCATTAAGTTTAGATCAGTCAGGTCCAACCATAGTTTCCTCTGCCCTTACCTCACTGAATTTTCCCTGCTTATAGGACACAGTAACCTAGTGCCTGTCCAGCCTCATCCCATCACTCTCTGTCTCCAAGGAGACCTTAGTTCCAGGTGAGAAAGAAGTCAAAAGACCATTTACCACTTAAGTGAGTTACAGGAGAGTCAATGGACTGAGCTCAATTCCAGACCCGCTACTCATTAGCCATAGGACCTTAGGAAGGTCACTCTGAAACGTGAGTGTCACTATGTATAGAGAGAATAAGTTGGACAAGCTTAGTAATAGTTATTGAATTACTAACTCGATAGGGAGCTGTCTCGGGGACTGCTACTCCAGGGCAAGGAGGAGATTAAAATGTTCTCAACCCCTAACTTCAACCTGGGGAGCTCCAGTTTTATTGTTTTTTTATTTACTGGGTGTTGACTTTAGTTTGGTTTAATAAAGGGCTCCTGATAGATTGAACTAAATGATTGCTAAAGGTCCTGGTTTAACAATCTCAATACACATCTATTCCTGGCTGGACTGACTGCCCTAGGTGGGACTTCTATGTTACAATTTGCCACTAGTAGTAGGCATGGCAGGTTTACTAAGAGAAGAGTTAGGAAGAGGCCTTTTTCCTTTTCTTTGCTAACTTCTGAAAAGAAGTAAAATATTCCAGATGATATTCTTTCTCTGAAACTAGCAAATAGGTGGCCAGAGGAAGACACTGGTTGCAAGTGAGACCAGATGAACTGGGAAATTATTTACTGCTTTCAGCAAATTATCTGGAGGAAGAAAAAAGAACGCTTTCTCCCCTTTAGCACTGTGGGGCGGAAGTAAACAAAACATTCCATTCGATGTGATTCAGAATTTCCCAGATGCTAAGCCAATCGGCCCATTGCAGAGTTCTAAATCAGTAGGACTTTCCCAGAGCATCCTCAAAGCAAAGAATCGTCTCTTATGAAAGAGGCAGGGGCGGAGGGGACTGTCCATAGGCTCCCACTCAAGAGATCTGGTCCTCCCAGTCTCTCCTCTGTCTCTCTTTGTTTGGAGCTGGGCAAGTCGCTTTCTTCTCTGGTCTTGGTTTCCAAATCTGTCAAAGGAAGATTCTGGACGAGGTATGTGTTACTAAAGTCTCTTCTTGCTACAACATAGTGTGTTCCTCCAAATAACCCAGGAGTCAGCCAAATGGACAGCCCCAAGTCACCTGGCCTCTGTAACACTTCTCAGTATTGAAGTAGAAATGCTTCAAGCCCCAACCCTGCAGACAATGACACACCCACTGACCCTCTCCTCAGTACCTTCAAGGTTTACTGGGTGGGTTATATTCCTTTTAAGCATATCTCATTCAGATGGTCTATTTACACTGAATTCTTGATGTGTTTTTTCTTTTTTTTGCAGTACACGGGCCTCTCACTGCTGTGGCCTCTCCCATTGCGGACCACAGGCTCCGGACGCGCAGGCTCAGTGGCCATGGCTCAGGGGCCCAGCTGCTCTGCGGCGTGTGGGATCTTCCCGGACCGGGGCACGAACCCGTGTCCCCTGCATCGACAGGCGGATTCTCAACCACTGCGCCACCAGGGAAGCCCGTGTTTTTTCTTTTATAGCTGATTTTTATTTCCTCTGTACTTCATGCTGATGTTTCAGGACAATGCCTCCTTTTTTTCCCCCCACAATTTCCCCTAAATATCACATATTAAAGAGTAGTGGGTAATAGACTTTAACAACAACAAATAGGCAATAATAAAGGAAATGTTACATTATAGAAAAGTAGGTTACTTAAAACTAAATTTTAAATATTTCTGTTCGTAAAAATCACAAGTCATTATTATCACAGAGAACCTTCCTTCTGCCAAATTTCTTCATCTTCCCTCAGCCTCTCGCTCTGTTACAGATCCTAGCTCACTGCCATTCATTCTAAGTCCTCTCCTTGGCAATTCCTGGATATTTGAAATTTTTCTCAACTTCATTTTATAGAGCAGTTCGGCTCTCTCTCTCTTTTCTAATGATGCTCCTTGGCCATGCCCTGGGGTTAGTTCTCCACATCTAAAAACAACAAATTATTTTTTCTAATTGATTTCTCTGTGCAGTTTCACATCTCAGTTTCCTTAGCTGTAAAAAGGGGAAATCCTATTTCTGTGAGTTATTGTGAGGCTTCAATGAGATGATACCTGCTTGGCCTGCTTGGTACCCCAAATAGTGCCTGGTAGAGTCATAGTCGGTGCTCAATTAATGTTAGCTATTTTTAGCTATTGGTATTTGCAATACTATAATCTTTCAGGATTGCTTTGAGGATTAGAGATAAAGTGAATACAGGGCCTGCCTCATGGAAGGCAGATAAAAGCATGTAAATGTGTTAAAACTTAAAGAGGGCTTACTCAAGGCCAAGCACCCTTCTATTTAAGCACATTTAATATTCACAACAGCCCAGAGAGGTAGAGTATAGATATTCTTATCTTCACTTTACATACGAGGAAACTGAAACATAAAGAGGTTAAGTAACTGACCTAAGGTCACACAGCTAGTTAGTGGCATAACTAAGATTTAAACTCAGACAACTGAACTTCAGAGTCTGTGCTTTGACCCACCATGTTGTTCTGCCTTTTAACTTTTTTTTAGGAGCATTCATAAATAAATGAGGACAGAAGGTTCATTTAATGCATACTCTAACTATAGGAATCTGTATCAAGGAACAAATTCTCTTAAAACACTTTTAAAAGTAGCTTTCAGCAGTTCACTAGGTCTTCCAGGAATGTTGTCAAGAACATTCTAATGGCTAATCCGTTGAAGGAAAAGAGAGCGTTTGGGCCTTCAGGCTTCCCTGCAGGAGATCTGTGATGAGATGAGATGGTCTATTGCCCTTCTTGAAATGAAGGCCTTTTATTGGGAAGTGTGTGTGAGTAGCCCTTGGTTGGTTGTCAACCCAGTACCCTATCTCCTCCTTCCCCAGTCATAGCACATTTCCTCTTTCCAACATTACCTGGCCTTTTTTCAGTTATCCACTCCCCCACACATCCATGTGCTTCAAGGTACTCTAACCCCCTCCTCTCTGGCTCCAGCAAGGGGACCCTGATTATCCTGATTAACCTAAACTGATCACAGTCATCTAATTTCTCTGGCTAAACCACTGGGTTAGGAATAGACCCAAGACATGAAACATGAGACGTTTGCTTGGGGCTTCTGGGAAATGTATCTGGGCTCTAAACAGAGACACTCTAGAGACAGCTCCCTCTGCCCAGGACATTGTTTTATCCAAAGGTAATGCCTGTGACAGTCATAGCCATTTTGCAATGCTGAGAATGGCAGCATGGAGAAAAGCCTGGATCTTTGATGACACTATGGAATCATGGACTCTGCTGCTCCTGGAGCCTGTTTTGACTCTCTCTGCTCTTTCAATTGTGTAAACTAATAAATCTCATGGTTGAAGGCAGTTTGAGTCAAAGTCAAACTTTCCCCTTATTTGAAGCTCTAAGGATTCTAAGTCCCAGCATGCATGCATGCATTTGTGCAGGCTTGTGTCACTCTAAGTATCAGGAAGATAGGGTAAACCAGACTGCTTTTAGGGAAAGGTGGTAGCTCCACTGTAAGCCAAGATGAAACAGAAACTCAGGATCTGACCAAAATGCCAAACACGGCAAACCTGTCAGCTTGCTACCCAAAGTGTGGTCCATAGACCAGCAGTATCAGCCTCACCCATGAGCTTATTAGAAATGCAGAATGTCAAGCGCCACACCTCCCAACCCCACCACCTGACCTGCTGTGTCAGAATATACATTTTAACAAGACTGGTAGGTGTTTCCTGTACACAGTAAAGTTGGAGAAGCATTATCTTAGGATCCTTGAGTCCTGGAAGAAAAGCGGAAGAAATGGGCCCAGTGATATGGTTCCCCAGGGATCTCTTGAGGAATTTTCAGGACTCAGCCTACTTTCCCTTTCCCTTGTCTCTAGCTGGAGGGAAGGGCCTGGAAATCATGCACCCTTGTTAGCCCCTCTCCAGGTCCTGTCCTCTAAAGATTTTTCTCTTTGACTCTTTGAAATCAAATGATAACACCTGCATGGCAGGATTGTAGCTCTATTCCTTTGCAGCCAGGTGAGAAGGAATGCATCTTTCTGATATGATGGTTGCTGGAGAGGGCTCTCGTTAAACAAAGGGCACCACACATCACAAACCCAGCCATTACTCGTGCATTCAACTTGGGGCAAGAAGAGCCAAATTGGAAAGACAGGCTATTCTACAGCTGCCAGTCTAGCCCACTGTGTACGTTAGGTGTTCAGGGAGGACCTTGTACATAACTTGTGGGGCTTGGTGCAACATGAAAATGTAGGATTCCTTGCTCAAAAATTACTAAGAATTTTAAGCAAGTAACAGCAGGGCACTAAGCCAAGTGCACGGTCCTTCTAAGCCTTATGCAACAGGACAGATTGCACAAACATGAAGCCAGGCCTGCTCTCAGGATAAAATGAGCGGGAGAGAATGTGAATGTAGTTGTCTCTGCTTTCAGAAAACCTTTTGCAATAAAAAGATATTGTCAGTGGAAGAGGTCTAAGATTGGCTCATGGTGAATAAGACTCCATGATGAAACCACTCATACTACATATCATCTACTGTAATTATTTCTTCATTCAGACTCACCACATGCAAGGCACATTGCTAGTTTCTTGGATACAAATTTTAGAAAGAGACGTCCTCCATCTTCATGGGGCTCACACTCCAGTGGGCGAACTAACATGAAAACAGGCCTATAATCTGAGTCTGCAGATTGTTATAATGGAAGAATCCAAAAATATTAAGTATTGGAAGCTGAATCACTGATCCATAAAATCTAAGGGTGTTCTATAAATTAGTAATTTTCCCCTTCTAACGAAAGGGGAACTTTAATTTTGTGTGTGGCAAACTTTTCAAATGAAGCCAAGAAGCAGGCTGATTGAGGGGACCACAAGTTGAATTTCTTTTTGAGGGATGAGGCACATCATTTTGCCTATGTGGAAATTTTGTCTAGTATGTACCTACTTATTTTTCACCTTCATGAAATCTTGCCCCTACTCCTCCTTTCTTCACTATATCCTCCTAAAACATCTATCCCAATCCCATTGCCGGAGGTGGGCAGATCAAGTAAAGTGATCCATTTTCCTGAGGTTTTTGGAGAATGTTTGTCAAGGAGATAACGGAGAGATCTGCATTTAATGTCAGGCTGAAATTAAAAAGAGGAAGAAAAGAGCCAGCTTATTTTAGACCTTCCAAATCCCAACAATAGTAAGCAATTTTCACATCTTCAAGCACCAAAGCCAGTTAACCTTTTGTGGAGGATTCTGATACAGGCTGCATCTGGCCAGGGCAGTTGATGGATGAGCAATGTTGGCCATGGGTGTGGAGTGGGAAAGTTCCGAAAGCCTTATGTGAAAACTATTTGTACAAAAACCTAGTCATTTCACTGATTCAGAAGTAGAGTTTACCCTTAACATTTGGACAAGAATCTCCAAATTATAATTACTACTCCAGAGACCCCAGAGATGTGGATGCTGGATGCACAGCTGGGTATATTCTCTAACTGACCCTCACCTAAACCTCTGCATCCCTACCTGGGTGATTCATAGTCACATCTTAGGACCTACAAATTATTTCTTGCTGTGAGTCTAAAATGCATGGTATGAATACTGGAAACTTGAATGCTAAAGTTGTAAATATCAAGATACAACAGTTGTCTGTCAAGCATGGACTCTGAAAACATAATTTAACCAGGTTGATATTCTCTTAAATAACTGGGATTCACATGATTAGGCTTCTCTGAGGAAAAAGCTTTCAAGGAGAGCAAAAATATTAAGCTTGAAAATCCAATAAGGGAACCATTTGAGACATCTTGTGTTACAGGTCATTTTATCCATGATGGATCACTCACCCTTTAAAAAACACTTTCTGATCTCCACACTCATTTGAACAGGGTCCAGCTGGCATCAGAAGTAGGGCATCTTGCATAAACCATCCCGTGACTTGTGGGTGGAGGAGGGAAAGTTCTGGAGCCTTGGTTTTAAAGGGTACCAGTGACACATATCCAATGCCATGCTTTGCAAGGAAGCTGGGCACACAGCCTGCCTTCCTCCATCTCCATTGCAAGCCTGGAAGCAAGCCTGTCTGTGCTTTTGTGAATGCGAACCTACATCAGGTTGAGCCAACTCAATCAGTGGGGAAATACAAATGCCCACTTCATTTTTATTCAGCGATCAGAGGCTTGCAGTGCAGAGCTTCCTAGGATAGCATGCCAGAGAAACTCTAGGAAGCAGAGCTTCCTTAAATAAGGCGCATCCTGCCGTTATCCATGTAGCATTTTCAGAGGGCCAGAGAAGACCCTTAAAAGGAAAAAGAGGAGCTCGAGCTAGGGTAAGCTTGTTATTATTTAATGCCAAAACACAAGGATACATCTATTTATAAATAGCTAGGAGAGCATCTCACTGGGGATTCTGAATACACAAGAACTGAATCAAAAGGGCCATCCATACCTAATAAGATCATATTGTGCTTCGTTGATTGTAGAGTCTGCCTTACGAGATTATTTTTATTTTGGGGGTTAGTCTGATAATATATTCACTATTTTCCTATGCCTTGCAATGGTGTGAGGATTAGCACAGTATAATGCTGACAATTGCATACTCTGTAACCCCTGGGTTTGAATCCAGGTTGAACCATGTTCTAGCTTTCTTATCTTAGGCAAGTTACTTAATCTCTCTGGACCTCAGTTTTCACATCAATAAACTGGGAATAATAAAGCACCTAACTTCACAATGTTAATATAATGGTTCAGTGAGTAAAGCGTTGACAAAGCACTCAGAATAGGGCCTGACACATAGGAAGAGCTTCCTCCTTCTCCGGTCTGTAAGAGAAATGACTATGGCCAGATTTTGGCCAATTTAAAATCCTTCTTTGATTTCACTGATTTCATTCTTCATTAAGTGTATGAAAGCAAAGCAACGCTCTAACACTAAGACCACAGAGCTATAAATTAGTACCACTGGGATTTACAGAATCCTGACATGAATGTAGGATACAGTAGTCAAGGATACCCTCGTGGAAGGGAGTCATATACTAATTCAACTAACACTTACTAAGTTCTCCTTATGTGCCTAGCCTCATGCATGTGCTCAGGATACATCTTTCTTGATGAACAAGAGGGACAGAGCTCTTCTTTGTACTTGGGCTGGACCTTGAAGGACTTGGAAGAATTCAATGAAGAGAGTTGCAGAAAACAGTCTTGGCAAAGGTTCAGAGATAAGATAAAGATGGTGGCCACAGGAGTACAGAAAGCTTATTTGGGACAGTTTCTGCTTATGGAAGCCTAGAGAACTTGATATTGCAAGTGATAGGGAAGGAACAATTGAGGTTTCAGACAAGAACAAGAAGTGAGCAAATATGTATACACACAAGAAGGACTGGGAGGAAAACTGGGTAGCGCCTGGGAGTATGGACAGCTTGCAATGTACTTCAGGATTCCAGGAGTGAAATAAGATCCAGATTTACAGTAGAGGGTGACAACAATAGGAAAGAAGAATACAGACAGGCATTTTGAGAAGAGAAGTGATGGTACTTGGTGATTGAACCTATGAGATAGGGAGAAAGAAGAAAAAAAGGCAATTGCACGTCCGACTCCTAACCAGTTGGGATGACTAAAGCGTTAACATGGCTTAAGATAAAATAGAATCTCTTAAGATTACTTAACTTAAAGATAATCAGTTTTATAGATTGATTTTATAGATGAAGAATATCTTAATCAAAGCAGCAAATGAAAAATTAGTAGCAGAGCTGGAATGAGATTTCCAATCAAGTGCCTCTTTCTACTACGAAACCAAAAGATAGATCACAGTATTGTATAAAAAATATAAACAGACTCAAATTTGAATTCTCTGCACAAGCTTTGGGGCCTCATTCTGTCTGAGCCTTGGAGAAAGTACCTATTCTCATAAGATGGTGAAAAACAAAGCAAAAGATATTTAACTCAGTAGAGCTCAACGGTTGTTGGGTTCTCCCTCTTCTATACTGTACTCCAACCTTGATTAGACTCTTCAGAGCATCATTTCTTCCGAAATTGTATGAACTTGTGGATCAAGGCAGCATACATTCAGGAACTACCAGAAGTGAATTCTTGAAGCCCTACTGGATGCCTTAGAAGATCTGCTCAATGGTAATGGAACAAGGGGTGTTTGGTCGGTACGGGAAACACGGTAATGGACTCTGTCATGTGATTCAGAGACAGAGTCACAGACAGTTGCAGCATAAACCAAGCAGCAATGAGCAAATAAGGCCAGTCCACACACATCCAGATGGATGCTCAAGAGGGGGACCACCGGCAACGGTGCTTCTAAATTCAGATACCGACCCAGAGTGCTAGAATGTCAGAGCTGGAGGAAACTCTCAATCATTTTACAGATGAGAAAACTGAGGCCAGGAGCGGGCAGTGTAGGAAGGAGGGTATGCAGCAAAGTGAAGGGAGCAAGATGGTGAGGTGTTAAGAGCACAGATACTGGAATCACATCACGGAGACCTGAGCCAAATTACTTAACTTCTCTTGGCATCACTGTTGATGACCTTATTTTTAAAATGGAAAACATAATATCATCCGTAAGAGGAGGTTTCGAATAAAATGCTTCGTGAAAAGTACCAGGCAGAGATGGCTCTGAGCATCTTCTGAATTCTTTACACTCGCCCCTCCCCACCTGCACACGAGTTATCACATGTGCACTGATGCATGACTGTTGCAGGCAAGCGAACAGGAAGCCATTGTTCCCCCAGTTTTCTGCCCAGCCTCCTAAGACCACAAGACCCAAACCGTGGAGCTATTGCCAACACCCCCCTGCACTGGAAATATGGGAGGCATATGGTAAGACAGGAATTGCAAGAGTTAAGAGAAAAACGACACTTGGCTGATGCATTGGTCCCTGTGGCAGTAGGCCAACGTGCTTTGTGGCCAAGGGGAACTTGAAAAGGAAGGAATGGGAAGCACCTTAAAGGGAGAACTTGTCTTGTATTCTTCCTGGGGGAAGGGTTTTCCTTAGAGTGGTTAAAGTGATTTCTCTCTCAACGAAATGATGGGATTTCCTGATATAAATTACTCACCACTGAAAAATTTATTAAAAAAATGTTATTAGGCAAGTGATTGCTAAGCTTGGGCACTAACCTAAGCACTTTATATATATTTGCTCATCTATTCCTTATAATAACCCTCTGAGATAGGTATTAGTATTGTAATGTTGATTTTAAAGCCGAAAAAAACAGAACACCAAGGCATAGAGAAGTAAATTAGCTGAGGTTTCAGAACTTGTAAGTGAAGGGGGAGGGATCTGAAGCCCAGCAGCCGAGCTCAAAAGGCTGCTGTCCTGTCAAACGTGACTGCAGGAGGGGAGCAGGAAGCGGGGAGATCACAGAACGGGAACACAGGAAGCAGCAGCACGATGCAAGCCAGGTAAGAGAACACAAAAAGAAATGAGGAGAGAAGAGAGAAGAGGCAGCAGTGGAGCAGTGTGAAATAGCACACAGAGCAGAAAAGAAGGGCCAAGTGAAGCGGCCAAGCGTAGCGCAGCTCCGGAAATTGTGTTGCTAAATGAATTTGACAAAGTCAGTAAAGACTCATTAAAATACGTAGCCAGCAAAACAGGCACACTCAAGAGCTCAGACGGGATGATGACTGGTGATAAAGAAGTCCCAGGTGAAGTCTTCGACTGCTCTTGACAATGGATGAGAGCTTCACCAGCCCAGCTTCCTCTAACAAGCCCGCGATGATGGCAGACATTAAACACAGAGATGACAGGATCTGGGCTCAGCAAGTCCCATCCTGCTCTACCATTTCCTAGCAGTGCATGTGACCTTGGGCCTCATTTCCCTCATTTATCAAGTATGCTTAAGAATAACCCTCATTGAATGTAAATTGGTGCAGCTACTATGGAAAACAGTACGGAGGTTCCTTAAAAAACTAAAAATGGAGCTACTATATGATCCAGCAATCCCACTCCTGGGCATATATCTGGAAAAGATGAAAACTCTAATTCGAAAAGCTACATGCACCCCAATGTTCATAGCGGCACTATTTACAATAGCCAAGACATGGAAACAACCCAAGTGCCCATCAGCAGATTATTGGCTTAAGAAGATGTGGCACATCTATATAACAGAATATTACTCAGCCATCAACAAGAATGATATATTGCCTTTTGCCACAACATGGATGAACCTAGAGATTATACTAAGTGAAGTAAGTCAGACATAGAAAGACAAATATTATATGATATCACTTATATGTGGAATCTAAAAAATAATACAAATGACTTTATTTACAAAACAGAATAGACTCACAGATATAGAAAACAAATTTATGGTTACCAAAGGGGGAGTGGGGGAAGAGGGATAAATTAGGAGTAGAGGATTAACAGATATACACTACTGTGTATAAAATTAGATAAGCAACAAGTATTTATTGTATAGCACAGGGAGCTGTATTCAATATCTTGTAATAACCTATAACAGAATAATCTGAAGAAATATATACGTATATAACTGAATCACTCTGCTGTACAACTAACACATTATTGTAAATCAACTATACTTAAATTAAAAAGAAAAGAATAACCCTCATAGAGTTATGGTGAGAAATAGGTGATCTACCATTTATACAGTCACTCACTCAGAGGCCTGCACACATAATTACTATTACACATAGTACTAATGATGGCTATCGTTACTACAAGCCTTGGGTGCTCTGGCCAATTTTGCCCTCAGAGAATCTACATGGTTTTGGACTGTTGCACGCTTTAGGGGCATGTGCCTTATATAGGGAGTTCAACTATGCTGTTGTTTTTCCTGCTCTGCCTAAAGAGCTTGTAATGAGAACAAGAAACACAGTGCACAGGGGGAAAAAAGGCAATACCTAGGGCTGTATTTATATTTACTGCAGAATAAATAGCATAAATGCTCTATTTTGGGTTTATAAATAAACTTGGAGAGGATCTGCATATTTTTACACATTTCTAAAATACGCATTTTATTACAGTTTTTGAGGACTGTGCATCTGTTAGGAATATTAAAATCAAAAGCAGTGTTAAGTCTTAACTACAGTGAAGCTATTAATATGGAATTGGGAACTATAACCTTTTCCAAACCACACAGTCAGAAGGACTTTATTTCTCACATTAAACAAAAGTGAACTGGTGATTGAACTGCCTCTGAAATTCTATAAAGTAAAAATTGTACGATGTGCCCAATAGATTATTAAGCAAAAGGTGGAAATAGATTTCTCATTCTAGCATAGGAGAAGTGCTTTAAGTACTGAAAAGGCACTGCAAATTCCTCTGAAACATCCAGTGTAGTTTATCAAAGTTTGCTTTACCATACAGTGCCATAGAAACCTATAAAGTAAATGTGAGAAAATGCAAACCAATCTGATTAAGAACAATCAGAATAAGGACATCCTGGACAATGTTTTTCTACCTCTACCATTATCTACTTATTTTTTATTAGCCAGAAAATTTTATGTGAGGTATTATAGACGTTTTATAATATATGCAGGAATTGAACAGCAATCTCCTCAAATTCACAATTTACCTGGTGGGAAGAAACAGGTAGGCATGCTGTAATTGTCAGTTGTGATGATGTTGCTGTTTTTCTTGATATGGGAATATATTAACATAATTTCTCCAAGGTTAAAACTTTGAGACACAATATTACTTAGTGATTCAAACATAAGTTTGAGAGTCAGATCAGTGTTCAAGTCCTAAATATTTAGGCAAGTCATAAACTCCCTCATCCTCAGTTTTCTTATCTACATAATGGGAATAATTATCATAGTATCAACCTCAGAGAATTGTTGTGAAGGTTAAATGAGATAAATGCTTATAAAGAATTTAAGAACGGTTTATGGCATGTATCAGGGGCTCGAGAAATGGTAGCTAGTTTTACGTTAATAAATCTGAGCTCTACCCGAACATTCCCTCCTCCTGGGGAGGGCAGTTATTATAGCTGTAGTTACTTGTTAAGAGCAATTGTGGAATATTTCAGGGATAATGTTATTCTTAGTCTTTCTTACATCTGGAGATCTAGTGTTGTTCTGGGGCAGCTCTCTTTCTATAAGGTATAATTAGAGAATAGGAAGAAAGGAAGGGAGAACTAAAGTCATTTATGAGCAACTTCAGAAGAAGAGGTGATTCGGAGCTAATGGCTATAAAAAGCTATCCCTCTCACCCATCAGCTGGAAAAATCAACAATTTACCATGCATAGATGTATATATCACATATGCACAGACAATATAAAAAATTAAAACCATAGTTTCACAGCCTTTGGTATGAAGAAATGGAAAAGTTTGAGGATTCAATTGATGGCATAGGCTCTAAGGCAGTGATGAACAGGAAAGACTTGCTGGAAATCAGTGGGAAGAAATATTACCTCAGGCTCATAATTCAGCCAGAACAGGTGCTTATGGTGTCGAGTGGGTGTAGCCATAGGCTCTTCAAAGAGGCTTAAACAGAGAAGGAGGCATCCTCCTTTTCTTTTGGAAAATCTCCTAAAAGGTTCTTCTTCCCTTCTGGAATAGCATAGCAACAAGGCAGTTGTCATGTTGGGATCCGGATGACATGCATTTAGGAGATAAAGCAATAAGATCAGGAAATCAGGAGCTTTCTAAGGAATCCAGGTGAGTCAGGCATGGCTGGAACTCAAAGTGTGAGTGGCTAGTCCCAGAAACTACTCAGAAAGCAGGTCAGAAATTAGGTAAACTGTCAGGCATCAGGGAGCACAGATGCAGAGCAGCTCCAGGCAAATAACCAAGAACGCAGTCAACAGACATTTTTGGAGCACCCCGTAGCAAGTTCTGGGAAAGCTCACTGAATCAAGGATACACACATACACATGGTGTATCCATACATGTGTATCCATACACACATACACATACTACATGCACACACATGGTGTGCATGTATTATTAACAATGACAATAGCAATGATAATATAACAATAACAACGATGATCCACTGAATGCAAAGGTCACAGGAAATGTGTTATAGGTACAGTGTCAGTTAATGTTTGCAACAACTTTGACTCATCCCCACCTTACCAGGTTAGGCCTCATAGTTAAAAAGCTCTGTGACATAGAAAACAAACTTATGGTTACCAAATCAGAAAGGGAATCGGGGAGGGATAAATTAGGAGTTTGGGATTAGCAGATAAAAACTCTTATATATAAAAAGATAAACAACAAGGTCCTACTGTATTGCACGGGGAACTATATTCACTATCCTGTAATAAACCATAATGGAAAAGAACACACACATATATATATATGAATCACTTTGCTGTATACCAGAAACTAACAACACTGTAAATCGACTATACTTCAATAATAAAAATAAATAAATAAAGAGCTCTGTGAGAATCCCATTCAGTACTTCCTTCACAGCACTTTGCTTGCTTGCAATCATTTCATCATCTGTATTAATGTTTTTTTATTTAAAAAAGACATTTATTTTCTTTTGGATATATTTCATTGTTCATCGTAATGAGAGCCTCTATATATTAGGTACTTAACAATACTTGCAGAATAACTATCTGAAAATTTAAAATGTCAATGTGTCTTTTTTTTTTTTTAACATCTTTATTGGGGTATAATTGCTTTACAATGGTGTGTTAGTTTCTGCTTTATAACAAAGTGAATCAGTTATACATATACATATGTTCCCATATCTCTTCCCTCTTGCGTCTCCCTCCCTCCCACCCTCTCTATCCTACCCTTCTAGGTGGTCACAAAGCACCAAGCTGATCTCCCTATGCTATGCGGCCACTTCCCACTAGCTATCTATTTTACGTTTGGTAGTGTATATATGTCCATGCCACTCTCTTACTTTGTCCCAGCTTACCCTTCCACCTCCCCATATCCTCAAGTCCATTGGCTAGTAGGTCTGTGTCTTTATTCCCGTCTTGCCCCTAGGTTCTTCATGACCATTTCTTTTTTTTTTTTAGATTCCATATATATGTGTTAGCATATGGTATTTGTTTTCCTCTTTCTGACCTACCTCATTCTGTATGACAGACTCTAGGTCCATCTACCTCACTACAAATAACTCAATTTCATTCCTTATTATGGCTGAGTAACATTCCCTTGTATACATGTGCCACATCTTCTTTATCGATTCATCTGTTGATGGACACTTAGGTTGCTTCCATGTCCTGGCTATTGTAAATAGAGCTGCAATGAACATTGTGGTACAAGACACTTTTTGAATTATGGTTTTCCCAGGGTATATGCCCAGTAGTGGGATTGCTGGGTCATATGTTTTTAAGGAACCTCCATACTGTTCTCCATAGAGGCTAAATCAATTTACATTCCCACCAACAGTGCAAGAGGGTTCCCTTTTCTCCACACCCTCTCCAGCACGTATTGTTTGTAGATTTTTTGATGATGGCCATTCTGACCAGTATGAGATGATATCTCGCTGTAGTTTTGATTTGCATTTCTCTAATGATTCATGATGTTGAGCATTCTTTCACGTGTTTGTTGGCAATCTGTATATCTTCTTTGGAGAAATGTCTATTTAGGTCTTCTGCTCATTTTAGGATTGGGTTGTTTGTTTTTGATATTGAGCTGCATGAGCTGCTTGTAAATTTTGGAGATTAATCCTTTGTCAGTTGCTTCATTTGCAACTATTTTCTCCCATTCTGAGGGTTATCTTTTAGTCTTGTTTATGGTTTCCTTTGCTGTGCAACACTTTTAAGTTTCATTAGGTCCCATTTGTTTATTTTTGTTTTTATTTCCATTTCTCCAGGAGGTGGGTCAAAAAGGATCTTGCTGTGATTTATGTCATAGAGTGTTCTGCCTATCTTTTCCTCTAAGAGTTTGATAGTGTCTGGCCTTTCATTTAGGTCTTTAATCCATTTGGAGTTTATTGTTGTGTGTGGTGTTAGGGAGTGTTCTAATTTCATTCTTTTACATGTAGCTGTTCCGTTTTCCCAGCACCACTTATTGAAGAGGCTGTCTTTTCTCCACTGTATATTCTTGCCTCCTTTATCAAAGATAAGGTGACCATATGCGTGTGGGTTTATCTCTGGGCTTTCTATCCTGTTCCATTGATCTATATTTCTGTTTTTGTGCCGGTACCATACTGTCTTGGTTACTGTAGCTTTGTAGTATAGTCTGAAGTCTGGATGCCTGATTCCTCCAGCTCCGTTTTTCTTTCTCAAGATTGCTTTGGCTATTCGGGGTCCTTTGTGTTTCCATACAAATTGTGAAATATTTTGTTCTAGTTCTGTGAAAAATGCCAGTGGTAGTTTGGTAGGGATTGCATTGAATCTATAGATTGCTTTGGGTAGTAGAGTCATTTTCACAATGCTGATTCTTCCAATCCAAGACTATGGTATATCTCTCCATCGATTTGTATCATCTTTAATTTCTTTCATCAGTGTCTTATAATTCTCTGCATACAGGTCTTTTGTCTCCTTAGGTAGGTTTATTCCTAGGTATTTTATTCTCTTTGTTGCAATGGTAAATGGGAGTGTTTTCTTAATTTCACTTTCAGATTTTTCATCATTAGTGTATAGCAATGCAAGAGATTTCTGTGCATTAATTTTGTATCCTGCTACTTTACCAAATTCATTGATTAGCTCTAGTAGTTTTCTGGTAGCATCTTTAGGATTCTCTATGTATAGTATCATGTCATCTGCAAGTAGTGACCGCTTTACTTCTTCTTTTCCGATAATCCCAATCTCCCAATTCATCATACCACCACCATCACCCCTGCCACTTTCCCCCCTTGGTGTCCATACATTTGTTCTCTACATCTGTGTCTCTATTTTTGCCCTGCAAATCGGTTCATCTGTACCATTTTTCTAGGTTCCACATATATGCGTTAAGATATGATATTTGTTTTTCTCTTTCTGACTTATTTCACTGTGTATGACAGTCTCTAGATCCATCCACATCTCTACAAATGACCCAGTTTCATTCCTTTTTATGGCTGAGTAATATTCCATTGTATATATGTACCACATCTTCTTTATCCATTTGTCTGTCAATGGGCATTTAAGTTGCTTCCATGACCTGCCTATTGTAAATAATGCTGCAATGAACACTGGGGTGCATGTGTCTTTTGAATTATGGTTCATCTGTACTAATTTGTATTAATTTAATGTCTTTGTCACTATACTGTAAATTCCGGAAGGCCTGGCATTTGCTCACCAGAGACACCTAGCCCTGAGCACAGTATTTGGAACCTCAATAAATACTTGCTGACAATCTTGTGAATTTGTGATAAATTAAAAACCTGAGAAAGACACACAAAAAAACCCTGAAGTTTAGGCTTGCCCAAAGGCACACAGTAAGTTGCAGAGGCAGGATTTGAACCCAGGTCTGTTTTGACTTCCAAGCCTGTGTAATTCCCTGCTGTGAATACTTAGAAAAGAACACCAGAGTCCTAAGTATCAAGAAGATTGGAATAGGAGCACATGCCACCATCAGGAAGGGGACAAATGCATACAGCATTGGCAGTTTTGGCACCTGCAGGTAGGCAGGCAGAACTGTATAGCCGGAGGTGTGCATAGGTGAATCTATTTAATGGAAGCAATAGGGACTCAGGCAATGACATTCAGAAAGGACACAAGAGGTTTTAATGGAAACATTTGTGGAGAAAATGGAACACCGAGAGGTCAACCTCTATCAACAGCAAGGTCTCTTAAGTACTTCCATCTTTCTGATCTGGCCTAGAGAGAAAGAGACGCAGTGATGAAAGCCAGCCTAATACACTAACTGATTCAGTATCAAAATGACTATCAAACAATTGAAGTGCTTTGAAGCCATTTAAAAATAAGTACATAGGGGCTTTCTTGATGGCGCAGTGGTTAGGAATCTGCCTGCCAGTGCAGGGGACATGGGTTCAAGCCCTAGTCCGGGAAGATCCCACATGCCACGAAGCAACTAAGCCCAGGTGCCACAACTAATTAGCCTGTACTCTAGAGCCCACAAGCCACAACTACTGAAGCCCATGCATGTAGAACCCATGCTCTGCAACAAGAGAAGCCACCACCATGAGAAGCCCGCACACCATAACAAAGAGCTGCCCCCGCTCACCACAACTAGAGAAAGCCCATGTGCAGCAACAAAGACCCAACGCAGCCAAAAATAAATAAATAAATAAGTTAAAAAAACAAAACAAAACAAAAAAACAAGTACATAACACAAACACATATTAATATACTTTAATATCTTCAATTTTTTCACCTGTCAACATGCCTCTGAAAAAAATCTAATGCCAGAACATTTGGGTTAGGCAAAGAATTGATTGAATAAAGTCGAATTAACCCTCACTTTGAGCCCTCAGACCTCAGCACAGATGGTGCTGAGTAGTTGGGGGAAGAGCAGCACAATTCCTTCCAATTTCTCTTAGCTTTCCCAAAAATGAACATATAATTTAAATAAAATCAGAGTATTTATTACTCAAACACAGGTTCAAGACAATCTCCTCTCAGAAAAACAAACAAAAAAACCCCAAAAAACCCACTCAAAAAACCATAATGCTATCTCTAGCCACTCAAGTTCATCCAACATCCACAGTAATTGTTTAAAGACAAATGGAAGCATGACCTTCTGCTAAAACGCCTCCAGTGGCTTTCCATTGCCTCAGAATGAAGTTTAGATCCACCTCCATTCCTCGTAAAGACATCCTTGACATGAATCTTGCCTTCGTTCTTCCTTGCCTCCTTCCCCCTCCTTCACTGGTCTCCAGTCACCCTGGCTTTCCTTTTGTTCCTTGAGCTTACCAAGTTCCAGGCCTTTGACCCTTGCAATCCTCACTCCTGCAGGATCTTCACATGTCACAGTGTGAAGAAGTCTCAGCTCAAATACTTTCCCGGACCCCCTAAAGTAGGATTCACCACCACTCTCCATTCTCTTCCATACGATTCTTTTTTTAAAATTGATTTTACCACCATCTGAAATTCTCTCGTTTATTCATTTGGTTTGTTAGTCTTGTCTTCTCACAGTAGAATGCAAGCTCCATGAGAGCAAGGACTCTCTGTGTCTTGCTCACAGGTATCCCATACCTAGAACCATGGTAGCTCAAAGCACTCCACTGCCACCAAAAAACTTCCTCTGTATCTTAGTCAAAGTTTATCAAGAAAGCAACGAGCTCTATCCTTCAATGTGCCAACTTGAAGTGGGTTGCCGTGAAGATAGAAGATACCAGAAAACTCTAGAAAAGAAATCCAGATTAAGTAATTTGTTCTGGCAATTAGATTGAGCAGATTAGACTTTGCTGAGATTATATATTTGGTTTTGTAACTATGCCAAGATAGATTTTAATTGGACACACTTTTAAATGTATTTTAAATTGTCCCACTACAAATTCATCATTAGAAACAATATTTTTACCCAGTTTAACAAAATGATATACTACACTGTTCAAATAAATAATTCACCAAATTAGGAAAGGTGTTGGTCTCCTGGTATCCAAAAATGAAGAAAACCATTTGTATGCATGAACGGTGGGAGGTATGGGGAGAGGGGTTAACTATAGCAGGGACACAGCCCGAAATCCTAGTACCAGGTCACAGAACCTTAAAACTAGTTAGCGCCTCCCAAATTACCTAGCCTAACCTTTCACTTGAAAACAGAGTTTCCTAGATACTAAATGTAATTATTATAGCCCTAATACTATACTACATTTATATAAAAATTTAGAGCTTTCGAAATACTTTCTCATTATATTTTGTGCTTTGATATTTATAACCTAGTGAGAAAGGCAGGAAAGTTCATATCATTTACCATCCTACAGATGGGAAAATAAAGAGATAGTGACTTGCCCAAGATACACAGCCAGAACCTTCAAATAAGACATAAAAAATCGATTCCTACCCACCTGGTAAATTCTTGGCCTCATACCCACAGCTAATAAAGAATGGTGCCAGGAGATGCTAGAATTTTTTGAATTACAATCAATTTCTCTTTCTAATCTTTGCTTTCTCTTCTCAGTGTTATATGGCTGTCCAAGGTTCCTCTGCTGGCTGGGGCAGTGCAGGACTAGAACCCAATACAGAACTTGCACTGCCTCACCAAGCTATCATATTAAATGAAAACCAAGAATTCATACTATTCCATGAGACTCAATGTGAGCCATTCTAGCTCAAAATGCAAATCAAGCTCCAGCTAATAGTATAAATGTGTAACACCAAGGAAATAGTAAAATAACGTATGACGTTATGGAATATTATGCAGCCCGCAAAAATAAGGTTTTTGGAGATTATTTCGTGAGTCTGATAATGACAGCTAACATTTCTTTTTGTTGTTGTTGTTGGCTGAGTTGGGTCTCCGTTGTTGTGTGCGGGCTTCCTCTAGTTGTGGTGAGCAGGGGCTATTCTTTGTTGTGGTACATGGACTTCTCATTGTGGTGGCTTCTCTTGCTGTGGAGCATGGGTTCTAGGCTGTGTGGGCTTCAGTAGTTGTGGAGCATGAGCTCAGTAGTTGTGGTGCACAGGCTCAGTAGCTGTGGCTCGTGGGCTGTTGAGTGCCCAGGCTCAGTAATTGTGACACTTAGCTGCTCTGCGGCATGTGGAATCTTCCCGGACCAGGGGTCGAACCCGTGTCCCCTGAATTGGCAGGCGGATTCTTAACCACTGCGCCACCAGGGAATTCCCAACAACTAACATTTCCTGTTTTTTTCAATGTTTTTATTGGAGTATAATTGCTTCACAATGTTGTGTTAGTTTCTGCTTTACAACGAAGTGAATCAGTTATACATACACATAGATCACCATATTGCTTCTCTCTTGCGTCTCCCACCCTGCCACCCTCCCCATTCTACCCTTCTAGCTGGTCACAAAGCACTGAGCTGATCTCCCTGTGCTATGTGACTGCTTCCCACTAGCTAGTTATTTTACATTTGGTACTGTATATATGTCCATATATACACTACCACTCTCTCACTTTGTCCCAGCTTACCCTTCCCCCTCCCTGTATCCTCAAGTCCATTTTCTAGTAGGTCTGCATCTTTATTCCCATCTTGCCCCTATGTTCTTCATGACCTTTTTTTTTTTTTTTTAGATTCCATATATATGTGTTAGCATACGGTATTTGTTTTCCTCTTCCAGACTTCATTCTGTATGACAGACTCTAGGTCCATCCACCTCCCTACAAATAACTCAATTTCATTCCTTTTTATGGCTGAGTAATATTCCATTGTATATATGGGCCACATCTTCTTTATACATTCTTCTGTTGATGGACACTTAGGTTCCTTCCATGTCCAGGCTGCTGTAAATGGAGCTGCAATGAACATTGTGGTACATGACTCTTTTTGAATTATGGTTTTCTCAGGGTATACACCCAGTAGTGGGATTGCTGGGTCATATGGTAGTTCTATTTTTAGTTTTTTGGAACCTCCATACTGTTCTCCATAGTGGCTGTATCAATTTACATTCCCACCGGCAGTGTATTAGGGTTCCCTTTTCTCCACACCCTCTCCAGCATTTTTTGATGATGGCCATTCTGACCGGTGTGAGATGATATGGCATTGTAGTTTTGACTTCCATTTCTCTAATGATTCATGATGTTGAGCATTCTTTCATGTGTTTGTTGGCAATATGTATATCTCCTTTGGAGAATTGTTTGTTTAGGTCTTCTGCCTATTTTTGGATTGGGTTGTTTGTTTTTTTTAATATTGAGCTGCATGAGCTGCTTGTAAATTTTGGAGATTTATCCTTTGTCAGTTGCTTCATTTGCAAATATCTTCTCCCATTCTGAGGGTTGTCTTTCCACCTCA
Source organism: Phocoena phocoena (assembly GCF_963924675.1). Taxonomy (NCBI): domain Eukaryota; kingdom Metazoa; phylum Chordata; class Mammalia; order Artiodactyla; family Phocoenidae; genus Phocoena; species Phocoena phocoena. The sequence goes on along the minus strand of NC_089219.1, from coordinate 57,453,619 downwards.
TTTATGGTTTCCTTTTCTGTGCAAAAGCTTTTAAGCTTCATTAGGTCCCATTTGTTTATTTTTGTTTTTATTTCCATTTCTCTAGGAGGTGGGTCAAAAGGATCTTTCTGTGATTTATGTCATAGAGTGTTCTGCTTATGTTTTCCTCTAAGAGTTTGATAGTGTCTGGCCTTTCATTTAGGTCTTTAATCCATTTGGCGTTTATTGTTGTGTAGGGTGTTAGGGAGTGTTCTAATTTCATTCTTTTACATGCAGCTGTCCCGTTTTCCCAGCACCACTTATTGAAGAGGCTCTCTTTTCTCCACTGTATATGCTTGCCTCCTTTGTCAAAGATAAAGTGACCATATGTGCGTGGGTTTATCTCTGGGCTTTCTATCCATTAATCTGTTAGTTCTATTAATCTATAATCTATAATAATCTATTAATCTATATTAATCTATATTTCTGCTAGTACCATACTGTTAATTACTGTAGCTTTGTAGTACAGTCTTAAGTCCAGGAGCCTGATTACTCCAGCACTGTTGTTTTTTCTCAAGAATGCTTTGGCTATTTGGGGCCTTATATGTTTCCATACAAATTGTGAAATATTTTGTTCTAGTTCTGTGAAAATGCCAGTGGTAGTTTGATAGGGATTGCATTGAACCTGTAGATTGCTTTGGTTAGTAGAGTCATTTTCACAATGTTGATTCTTCCAATCCAAGAACATGGTATGTCTCTCCATCAATTTGTATCATCTTTAATTTCTTTCATCAGTGTCTTATAATTTTCTGCATACAGGTCTTTTGTCTCCTTAGGTAGGTTTATTCCTAGGTATTTTATTCTCTTTGTTGCAATAGTAAATGGGACTGTTTTCTTAATTTCACTTTCAGATTTTTCATCATTAGTTTATAGCAATGCAAGAGATTTCTGTGCATTAAATTCATATCCTGCTACTTTACCAAATTCATTGATTAGCTCTAGTAGTTTTCTGGTAGCATCTTTAGGATTCTCTATGTATAGTATCATGTCATCTACAAATAGTGACCGCTTTACTTCTTCTTTTCTGATTTGGATTCCTTTTATTTCTTTTTCTTCTCTGATTGCTGTGGCTAAAACTTCCAAAACTATGTTGAATAACAGTGATGAGAGTGGGCAACCTTGTCTTATTCCTGATCTTAGTGGAAATGGTTTCAGTTTTTCACCATTGAGAACGATGTTGGCTGTGGGTTTGTCATATATGGTCTTTATTGTGTTGAGGTAAGTTCCCTCTATGCTTACTTTCTGGAGGGTTTTTTAACATAACTGGGTGTTGAATTTTGTCAAAAGCTTTCTCTGCATCTATTGAGATGATTATATGGTTTTTCTCCTTCAGTTTGTTAATATGGTGTATCACATTGATTGATTTGCATATATTGAAGAATCCTGTATTCCTGGGATAAACCCCACTTGATCATGGTGTATGATCCTTTTAATGTGCTGTTGGCTTCTGTTTGCTCATATTTTGTTAAGGATTTTTGCATCTATGTTCATCAGTGTTATTGGTCTGAAGTTTTCTTTTTTTCTGACATCTTTGTCTGCTTTTGGTATCAGGGTGATGGTGGCCTCAAAGAATGGGTTTGGGAGTGTTCTTCCCTCTGCTGTATTTTGGAAGAGTTTGAGAAGGATAGGTGTTAGCTCTTCTCTAAATGTTGGATAGAATTCACCCGTGAAGCCATCTGGTCCTGGGGTTTTGTTGGTTGGAAGAGTTTTAATCACAGTTTCAATTTCAGTGCTTGTGACTGGTCTGTTCATAGTTTCTATTTCTTCCTGGTTCAGTCTCGGAAGGTTGTGCATTTCTAAGAATTTGTCTTTTTCTTCCAGGTTGTCCATTTTATTGGCATATAGTTGCTTGTAGTAATCTCTCATGATCCTTTGTATTTCTGCTGTGTCAGCTATTACTTCCCTGTTTTCGTTTCTCATTCTATTGATTTGAGTCTTCTTCCTTTTTTTCTTGATGAGTCTGGCTAATGGTTTATCAACTTTGTTTATCTTCTCAAAGAACCAGCTTTTAGTTTTATTGATCTTTGCTATCGTTTCCTTCATTTCTTTTTCATTTATATCTGATCTGAGCTTGATGATTTCTTTTTTTCTGTTGATTTTGGGGTTTTTTTTGTTCTTCTTTCTCTAATTGCTTTAGGTGTAAGGTTAGGTTGTTTATTTGAGATCTTTCTTGTTTCTTAAGGTAGGATTGTATTGCTATAAACTTCCCTCTTAGAACTGCTTTTGCTGCATCCCACCGACAGCTAACATTTCTTGATCGAGCATTTACTCTGTACCAAATGTTCTTTAAGTATATTATATTTGACATATATTAGAATAAAATAATAATAACTATATTAAACTCATTTAATCCTTATAGTAACCTTTTCATTGGGGATTATTTCATATAGAAGAAGGAACTGAGGCACAGAAGGGTTAAATAACTTGCCTAAGCTAGCATAGTTGGCAAAGGTAGAGAGATCAGGATTTGAGTCTGGGAAGTTTATCTCCAGTTCCCCTGTGCTTAACAAATATATAGGCTGCTTAGGATAGTGGTTACAATCTAATGTAAACTGGAAAAGTCATGTGTATGAATATACACACAAATATGTGTAAATATGAACATATTTATAATGATAAAATTGGGTTCTTTGACATAAATATATATTTTGAACATAAAGCTATTAAGAGCTAGCATGTATTCCGTGCTTACTTAATACGCCAGGTAAGTTGCAAGTGCAGTCTATATATTATCTTATTTTATTTCCCCACCGTCTTGTGGTAGGTGTTATGTCAACTCACTTTACTGATAAGATTGCTGAGGTTTAAAGAGTTTCAGATTGTCCGTTTCCAAAACCCATATTCTACACTCAACAAGTTGTAACTGTGTTTGGTTATTTTATTGATATAACAATGAGATTAGTGGTGATTTCAATTTCTTCTTCACATCTTCTTTCTATCTTTTAAGTTTTCTACAATGAAACCTAGTCTTCCTTAAAATGAGAGGAACACAATTAAAAGAGTCAGGAGGAATGTGTGAGATACTAGATTAACTGCATGCTCCTGGAACCAGAGTGTGGCTTTTGGCCTGAGTGAGCCTACACAGCAGACGGGTGCTTTGGGGAGAGCAGAGAGAGCACAGTCCCCAGGGGTACTGCCTGGCATCCAGAAACCATGCTGGAGCCTTCTATGTGCCCAAAAGAGTAAATTGAGTAAGTCTTTCCTATGGAGCAAATACTCTTCTAAATGTTTTATGTATATTAACTCATTTAATTATTATGATAGCCATAGACTGGGTGGCTTGACTATCCTCCAAAGAGTCTGTTATCCCTCGACAGGATTCATTCATTCACTTGATATTTACTTAGCACTTATACAGGCCACACAGTGATAATACAAAAATGAGTAAAACATGGTCCTGGCTCTAGCCAAGTCCTTGGGTCTTTGGGGGAGACACAAACAAAGTAGGTGTAAGAACAAAAAATAGCAGCTAATATTTATTGAGAGCTTAACATTTTGCCTCAAGACTGCAACATCAACCCCACCTAAGTTTCTAGCCTGCCAGTCTGTTCTGTGGACTTTGGACTTGCCAGTCCTCACAATCAAGTGACCCATTTCCTTAAAAATCTCTCTCTCTCTCCCTCTCTCTCACCTATTGGTTCTGTATCTCCAGAGAACTCTGAGTGCAAAAGTGTACTTTCTGATTTAATCCTCAAGAACTTTATGTGATTAAATTACCCATGAGAAAGATACTTTTATTATCACTCTCATTTTCCAGATGAGAAAACAGGTTCACTAGCTTCTCAAGGTCACACACATGAGGTTTAACCTAGGTCAGTCTGACTCCAAAGCCAGGGCTCTTAAACCTTCTGCTACTTGGCCTTGGAGAATGGGAATTGAGAATTAAGCACAAGGAAGGAAGCACCTCACCATCAACCTGGGAGACTGTAGGAAGGCTTCCTTGAAGGGGCTGCTTTTGTTTGACCTTGAATGATCAGAACAGACCGTTACCACACAGAGAAGGGGAGGGACAGCATATACAAGGGAAAGAGAAGGCAAGGCACTTCTGTTTGGCAGGGGCAGTGAGACATGAGGGCATAACATGGCCCATGTGTGAAAGTGTTGCACAGCACACGAATGCATTTGGACCTCATATTAGAAGCATGAGGAGCAATCAAAGGCAGCTGAGGAAAGGGATCTCTTTGATGGCTGTGAGGAGGATGGATTGGAAGATGGAGGCAGCAACGCCTTGTCAGGTGTGATAGCAGGGGATGAAAGAGAGAGAACAGAGTCAGGAGCTCTTCAGGAAGGATAATCAACAGCTCTTGAGGACCTACTGACACAAGGCAGGCAGGAAGGAGGAGTCAGGAACAAATCCCAACAAGGACTCTGGCTTGGTTACTTGGTAGACACAGTTCTTCGAATTCGGGGCACAAGGAGGCTAAGAGAAACTTGATGGTTAAGGTCAACAGCACAGGAGTAGGGTCCTACCTGTTACAAGGCTTACAGACCACTTCCTATTATTACTACCATAACCAGGGCTGTGAGCAATTTTTCACATGATATTTTTCAGTGACTCACTAAGGGCATTTGTAAAGGCTAGGTGCACAGCTAGACCACCCGTATTCTAGTTTTATGCATTGTATTTCAACTTACGGAAACTGCCCGTGGTAGGGAGAGAAAAGTGATATCATCTCATGTGCCAACTTCAATCAACTGGCAGAGGTGGCCTGGAATGTGATGTTGAGATAGGTGCTGAGGCCGGACAGGAAGATGACTATGATTGATTAGTGATGTCTGCCATGTTCAAGAAAGGGGCAGCATAGCACACGGACACTGAGAATAGAGGATGATAGAATATGCTAGTAACTAACAGTATGAAGAGAAGAGGGAAATCTATAAGCCTTCTCTGCAAAAGAGATGCAGCAATAATCTACTTGAAAAGCAAAATAGCAAGCAGTAGTGCCTAGCCACCAAATGCTAACAGACCCACATGTAACAAACAAGCTGAGAGAGAGCCATCTGAGAAAGTAACTGGCATTTGCATCACACCTTTTCAGATATTTTTATATTGATGACCTCATTGGATTTTCACAATGACTCTGAGGGAGGGAACCAGCATTATTGCTACCTTACAAATGGGGAGGGTGAGGCCAAAGCAGGTCCAGAACTCACTCAAGGTCATATAGCTACTCAGGAGGTACAGCCTCTTCAGGTCCTGGTCCTTCCCTCCACATGGCCCTGACTCACCAACAGCAGGTGCAGGAGCCATGGCAGCCCAGGAGGCAGCTATAAATGGCCCCATTGTATGCACACTCAGTAGAGCTACGGCCCTGGGGACACATTCATTTGTGTGTCTTTGGGCAGTCACCCAATCAGCCCCAGCACCTTTGAACGTGAAAGACACCACAGGTTCCAAGTCTTTGTCTATTCACATTTTTGGAATCATTATTAAAATAAACTTTGTCTTGCCCTCTTACAGAAAGAATAAAAATCCTTGGGAAGGTTGTTTCATTTGGTTTTGGTTTCCTCAATGCAAAATGAGGTTGGACTAGATTGGTTAATCTTCCAGGGTAGCACACACCATGACGCTTTTATGATAATGGTCAAGGCTTTCACGGAATGTCAGTGAACACCGAGCTGTCCTTCTCAGAGAGAAAGGGCTTTTGTTCATAGTGGGAGCCAGGCTTTCTGATAAAGTGTTTTGTAGAATGTAAGCTGTGAAAGTTTAGAGTCCACTGGCTTAGTGATATCACATGTCCCTTCCCGTCATAAAATTCGAGGAACCAGTGTCATTGAAAGGAGCCCATTGGGCTAAAACACTCCTGCATTAGGTAGCCTTCTTCAGGATGGTGGCTGTTCTAAAAGCTCATGACCTGATAATAAAATTAACTTGCTTAGTTTTGAAGAAGGCTCTTGAAATACCGTGTCAAATTTAGACAATGTGCTGTTGGCTTGTCAGCCAGAGACCCAGGCCAAACAATTTCAGATTTGAGCAGGATGTTCCAATCATGGCATTAAACAAACAAAGAACACTTGACTAGGATTCAAGTTTGGCTAATAAATGCTGGTTCTGCCTTTTGGTAAGGTGGTCACCTTGAACAAGTCACTTAACATCACTGACCCCTGGTTGCCTCCTGTTTGAAATGAAGATAGTAATGCCTATTTCTACCACACAGAGATAGTGTAGAATAAAATACGTACAGAGTATGTGATAATATATACTAGACTCTGAGTTTCTGAGGATGGCAACTACAGCTGCCCCTTTTTGCTATCATATTCACTGGGCCTAGAATTGCACATGAGACTAAGGAAAAAGTTCCAGATATACCTGTTATATGAATGAAACATTTTGGAAACTTTGAAGTATGTTCAAGTGTCACATAATTTTAGGACAATGTCCTAAGTTAGATAGGACATGTTAGATAACATGTTAGGTAACATCTTCCTTATACTGTTTGTAAAGATATGAGACATGGGTCACTCTGGGCCTTTAAAAAAAATCCTAAAATACTAGCCCTGGTACATAGTAGAAATTTATATGAACCAAATAAAAATAAAAGCTTCTGATACATAGTCAAAATATTTGTGAATTGATGTGTAATTCTGATTCTGATATCACCTTATCTTGAAGCTCTATCTTTTGTGTGGAAATGTTCAAGACTAGAATTGTAGCTGAACTCTCAGCTCTAACTTTGGGCTTGAAACCATAAGCCAAGGCAAGAGCATGATATGCATCCACTTGCTGAAATACAGGGGAAGAATGGGTCTGAGAGGAACCATCAAAAGACAGTCACAGAACTAGGATCAGAATACCAGGCTTCTGAATGCCCACCTGTTGCTTGACACATGGATAACACAGGTCCATGTAGAGTGACTTCTGCAAAAGGAAACTGGCTTTCCTACCATTGGAAAGGATCCAGCGATTCCACTCCTGGGTATTTGTCTGAAGAAAACAAAAACACTAATTCCAAAAGATACATGCATCCCAATGTTCGTCACAGCATTATTTACAATAGTCAAAGATATGGAAGCAACCTAAGTGTCCCTCAACAGATGAATGGATAAAGAAGACATGATAATATGTTTATATATGTATGTATATATATATATGTGTGTATATATATGTATATGTACACACACACACACACACACACACACACACGCATGCAATGGAATATTACTCAGCCATAAAAGAGGATGAAATCTTGCCATTTGCAACAACATGGATGGACTTGGAGGGTACTGTGCTAAGTGGAATAAGTCAGACAGAGAAAGACAAATACTGTTTGTTTTCACTTATATGTGGAATCTAAAAAACAAAACTAATAACCAAATATAAGAAAACAGAAAACAGACTCACAGATAGTGGTTGCCAGAGGGAAGGGTTGTGAGGGTATTGGTGATATAGGTGAAGGTACAAACTACCAATTATACAATATAAATAATAGGAATGTAATGTACAACACAGGGAATATAGTCAATAATATTACAATAACTTTGTATGGTGAGTAATCTATAAAAATATTGAATCACAACGTTGTACACCAGAAACTAATATGATATTGTAAGTCAACTATATTTCAACCAAAAAGAAAAAAAAAAAGAAAGGGGGCTTCCCTGGTTGCGCAGTGGTTAAGAATCCGCCTGCCAATGCACGGCACACGGGTTTGATCCCTGGTCCGGGAAGATCCCACATGCCGCGGAGCACCTAAGCCCGTGCGCCACAACTACTGAGCCTGCTCTCTAGAGCCCGCGAGCCACAACTACTGAAGCCCGCACGCCTAGAGCCTGTGCTCCGCAACAAGAGAAGCCACCTCAATGAGAAGCCTGCACACCACAACGAAGAGTAGCCCCCACTCGCCACAACTAGAGAAAGCCATGCACAGCAACAAAGAACCAAAGCAGCCAAAAGTAAATAAGTAAAATAAATAAATTTTTTTAAAAAGAGAGAGAGAAAGGGGCTCATAGGTGTCTATTTGTTCTTACCTCTCTGAATACCTCTCTTGAACATTCCCCCGACCTTTGCTCCAGACCCACGGGCCTCCTTGCTGTTCCGCCCACATTCTGAGCCTTTCACTGGCTCTTCCCCCTTTAGACTGCTCCTCCAGGTAATTACTTGGCTGCTCACTCCCTTCCCTCCCTCAAGTCTTTGCTCAAATGTCTTCTCAGCGAGGCTTTCCATCAACACCCTATTTAATAACTGCAACCCCATCTGCCCCGATCCTTCCACTACTTCCTCTATCCCCTTTCTCTACTCGTCTCTTCTCCAAAGCCCTCACCCCCATCCAATGTACTCTGCATTTTATTTTATTTTTTCATGTCTCTCTTGCACCAAACAGGAAGCTCCGTGCAGGCAGGAATCTGTTTTATTCACTATTGAGCCTCTAGCACCTAGAACCATGCCTAACACCTAGTATTCATTCAATATACAATTTTTAATGGGCACGTAAATAGTTCTATGCTAAGAGCTATATAAGAGGGTTGCATAGATGCACTTTTGTCTTCTAGCACAGCAAAGATGCAAGACAAACTTGTAGCATAAGTGCAAAAGGACAGCAGAGGAAGAATAAACCAATAAAAGCAGATACTAATATATTTGAATCATTTTTTGTGTCAGCAAAGGTATGTTCTGAGGTAGGATGAAGAGGAGTCAATCATTAGAATTTAAACCTTGGAGGGAGTGAATATGTGGAATCCAAATCATTCAGTAAATGCCAGAGACTCTTAGAGCTGGAAGTTCTAGAGGGATGACAGATCAATGCTCGTATTTTGTTTGCAAGGAAACAGAACCCCAGGAAGGTAAAGTAATCCTCTCAAGACACATAGCCAAGAAGTTACAACACTTAGTCTCTAACCTAAGTCTGACTTCTGAGTCCATGCTCTTTCACCCCAAAAAATCCAGTCTGCACAAATTCAGAGAACATATTGAGTTTCTAAGATTCATAGATTCTCCAATCGAGAATAATTTGGCATCTGAAAAACCTCACATACCAACACATTGCCACTGCATGCACAAATACATTGTACAATAGTACACTAGTTTACATACATTAATTTATTTAAAAACACTTTCCCAAATTCCAAGTCAAACTTTCTAGCTCTATAATCTATTATTTTCAGATCTGGTCATAAACCAGAGAAAAGGAAAGAGAGCCCTGGAATGAAAAGGAGGAATGGAAGAATGAGAAAAATGGAGAAAGGAAGGCAGAAATACAAGGAAAGCAGAAGGAAGAGAAAAAAAATATATGTACAGGATATTGACAACAATGCCTCTGGGAATGTCTTTGAATAGCTCTGCTATAACTTGTCTTTTTCCAGTATGAAATCATTTCCTTGGAGCTAATCACCAAAATAATTTAAGCTCGAGTACATATTTTCAAATGGACTATTTCTTTTCTTTTGCTTCTCAAAAGGTATTATCTGTAACTTACAATTAGTACTCCATAACACATATCTTTTCCCTAGTTATCTCATGTTTATAGATCTTGTTTCTCCAGCAAGAACATACATTTGAGCAATTTATTTTTCTTATATCCACCATAATGCCCCAAATAATACCTTATAATGTAAACTATGAAGTCATCAGAGTCATTTACATCAGGTTTTACTCACTTAGTCAATAAACAAACATCTAAGCATCCACTCTGCATTAAGAGCTAAGGATACAGAGGGGAGATGACAGACCAGATTCCTGCCCTCATGGAGCTTACCTCTGAGTGAGAGATTTAGCCGATATACCATTAAACAACCATGAATAATAAATACAGCTCTTAGGAGAGAGAGGACACTGAGATGGACTCAGGGCCCAGGGTGTGTGTCTGGGAGCTTGGGATGACAAGGATGGTAGGGAAGGCCTCCTGACGAGGCGGCAGTATTGCTGGGATCACAAGAGAATCAGTTACTCCATGAGCTGGCAAAAGAGTGTTCTAGGCAGGGCAAAAGCCCTGAGACAGGAAAGTATTTGTTCTAGACACTCTGAGAGAGGCAGCAAGGCTGTCGGTGTTAAGTGCCACGTGAGATGAGCTTGAAGAAGCACAGAAGGCCAGAGCGTGCCGGCTCCTGTATGCTCTAGATTTTAAGAGAAATGAGAAGGTATTGAAGTTTTTTTAAATAAGGAAGCGACATGATAGAAAATATTAAATAGAGATACTGAATATCTTTCTAACACCCTGTAGGTACAATTAAATGGCATACATGTTCCAAGAATGGAGATTCATTCCTCCCCAAGTCTACACCTCTTTCCCCAAAGCTCTTCCGCTGGTGAGCAAGCCATCCTAAGCCCATAGAAATATTAGGTAGTCAGTGCACAAACCCATTAGATCCAATACCTCTGCCCCACACCCTACTTTCTCCTCAAAGTAATCCTGCACTTAGCATGCTCCCTAATTCCCTTCTACCTATGATCTCTTCTCCAGTTAATTTCTCCTCAGAGACTTTTATAGACGCGTGAGCTCACGTCCATTATAATCCCTTAACTTTTTCAACTCCTTTACAATTATCTTTCTCTCTTTCTTGATTCCATTTGTGAGTTTCCATAAAGTGGTCACAATTAAACAGCATTAGATATGATAAAATTGAATTGCAAATAGGTAAGCCACAAGTATGGACGTAAAATTGAACATAATTGAAAAATCCAGTGTTGAGTCTCTAAAACTTCTAAAAATACTTAAAAAAAAAAAAAACTCTTCAAAATTTCTCTCCATCTCCTCATTGTCCTCTAAGTAAACCTTCTTCCCCTCAAGTAGCAACATTAGAAATAGAAAGTACATTTAATGCCATTGTTCTCTTTTGGCTAACTACTATAGTAACTGTCATGTTCTTTATACATTTCATGGCAAATATTTAGTTTCAGGCAGATAACAGGTTAACAGCCTTTGATGGATTACTGAAAGAATGCAACCATCATTTATATCATCATTTCTACAGGAAAACTTGTTTCAAGTGACCAGATCCCAAACAAACCCAGGAACATAAAAATTGAGTTGCTGACTTCCTGCAACTTGTTTATTTGAAACATGGATAGTGTATGTGCCAAATCCAGCAGAAAGAATTATCCACAGTCTTCTAGCGTGGTTTATCTAAGTTAATTTTTTTTGAAAAGACTACATGTTCTTTTTAGAGATTTAAAGTTGGCCTTGGGAATTGGATGGGAATTTATACATAACAGGAGGCTGTTTCCAACCCTGAGCCCCTTAGGAAGGAGAGAACTTACATAAGGGATGGAATATATATTATAATCTCATAGGCATGCTTAAGATTTTCCAAAATATCATCACCATTTCTGGGAAGGGAACTGGTAGAACAGTGAGAAGCATTCCCTTTAAAACTTCTTAGCTAACTAGAAAATGAACAGTTCCAGCTTCAAAATGCTTCGTTCCTTTATGATTACAGCAAAGAAATTTCCAAATAAATAAACTTCATTTCTAGATAGGGGAAAGAAAAGCCTTTACTGTTACAAGGTTCACTGCCACAAGAGAAGATCAGTTAATCTAGAATTGTTTAAATTTTTCTAAATATTGATTTTGGAGGTAAAAGGTATTAACAAGGAATTGAGAGGTATGATTCTGTGAGTACTCACATTTAAAAGAGAGACAGATGCAACCAAAGAAACTTAAGGCCTAGCTTTCAATCAGGTTAATATACCCACCTTGATACAAAGTAAAAAGAAAGAAAAAGTTCATATTTAAAACGTTATGAGGGATCAAAAATAGGAGCTTTCTTGTTAAATGAACTTGGGTCCGAAATCCATCCTCCCATTTTTCTGCCTCAATGTATTAGTTTTTATTTTTACAATTTAGAAAAAGTACTGCAGAAGCACTCCGTGCAGAATACATTTACTTGCAGGTTATTGTGAATAGTAAAAATAATAAAACTAAATTCCTCTGCACATTGCGATTAAACCCAGTAAACCCTTAAAATATGCTTGTTAACTTCAAAAATTATTTACAGGATGAAACTACTGGCCTCCCCTACACTTTTCTTTCCAGTAAAACACCTAAGAGCCTGAATAGGGAACTGAAAACACAAGCACTTCCAGTCCAGTTCCTCCACACAAGGGAAAATTTCCCAGACTGCCTTACAAATTAATAAATGTCCCTGGAAACCCTGACTTAGTTTCACTTATCTTTAAAAAAAGTAGCTAAAAGGTCATTTTCAAACTTTAATAATAATAATATGTGAAAAACAACAGAATCCCTGAATAGTTGCCCTAACCACTCAGACTGTACTGTAAGCTTGGCCAACATATATGCCCTTTAGCAAATAATTCCCTCTGCTCATCCTCTTTCCCTTCACAGTCATACTACATAAGGCTCCACACACAGGGCATTCTTTAGGAAAGACCCAATACTAACCACTGCCAAAAAATAAAGAATGCAGGAATCAACAAATCGGGTCCCTTAAAATATACTTTTTAAAAGAAAAATATTTGAAAGGAGTCATGGAGCCACAAACGACCGATAACGTGCTTGAGGTCCCTGCAGAAGTACTTCACTGCCTTCTGTGATACTTGAATCACTGGGGAGGTAGTAACAGTTCTCTTCTATGGCCTGAATTTCCAATAGGCATTGAATGAATGGAGCTTATATCCTGTTCCATCAAAATGAGAACACAAAATTAAACCATAAGCCATTCTGATGAATATTTGTATACTCTTGTTTTACACAAAGTAGAGAAGTAGCTTTGAAAAGTTGCCATGGCCATGCTTTTCCTGAGCACTAGACTAAAACACTTCAGTAAATATAGAAATATATACACACACAAATGCAAATGTGGGTTCTCTCCCTTTCTAAAATACTGTATATGTGTGGATGACATATGTGTGTGCAACTCGTGTGTGTGTGTGTGTGTGTGTGTGTGTGTGTGTGGCATATGAACTAATTGAGAAGACAGCATGTTACCTATCTGGATGTTTGGTGACACATTCTCAGAGCCCACTGACGTTTTGGCAGACGGCTGCCATGACAGGATTTCAGGGTGCTTTTTAGGGGCTTTCTTATCTTTCCAAGGCTATCATGATAGATGGAAGCCTAGCTTCTTCTAGGGAAGAGTTAAGTGGGAATGACAACTGCTATAACACACTTTCAGAGCAATTCAGAGGTGAAATTCTGAGATGCAGTATCAGAAATATGCATATATTGCCAGAAAGGCTGGCAACTAAGTTGGAAGGCCATGGATAAGCAAACTGATTCCTGATTAAGGTTCCCACCAGTCTTTCTAAGGTCCCTGAACCGTGAAGGTAATAAGTCTTGAATAGTATTTAAGTAGGAGCTTTAAGTAGATAAAAATTATTAGTTTCATTTAAATGTTTAAGCCACTGGAAACACCTGTCCAATTTCTTTTGCAAGGATCTGATGGATGGCCACCGCACCCCTAAGTGTCACCTTTAATTCATAACAGTGCTCAGATAGTATCCTTCATTAGATAAATTTGGTCAACGCAGAGCAATAGTGTTAATTCAGCTCCAACACATGTCTTTGTTACAGTTCTCATTACAGTGTAGGCAGCTCAGATAAGCTTATCACAGGGCTTCGAACTGACATTCTGGGGTGGCACAATAGACAATATTACCAAGAGAATCATTAATAAGCATCAAAAAATATTACTTCCTTCAAAGATACTTTAAGTCCATAGTCTATAAGGCAAGAAGTAAAAGGAAAGCTCTTCCACTTCCCCGTGTAAGATTAAAATCTAATCAGAACGTGTGCGGATTTATTCTCAAGAAATGCTACGTGAAATTTAGCTGGAGAAACCTAGTACCTCTATAGACACAATTTTTTTCTGAAGAGGGTAATCCACGTGAGCTTCTAATTGAAAAGTTCATCAGTAATGCTCTTTCTTGTTTGTTTTGCCTTGTTACTCAAAGGTTAAATCCATTTTGGATTTCATTTTGAATTAATGAAAATGATTTAATCTTAGAGCATTAGTAATCTCACTTTATTTAAAGGCCTGTATTTAAAAAACTAGCTTGAGAACCCTTTGCAAACAAGACCAGTCTCCACAGCAAAATGATACCCAATCTCTCTTTTCAGGCTATTTTCTAAAATCTGTGGGCCATGACTGTAGAATTCTTCACTCCCCAAATCACATTAACAACGTTTGACATGATGACAGAGAAAGCAAAAAGAATTCATTTCTGCCAAATAAGTACAGGCAACGCTTCTGTTTTTTGCAACCATTCTCCTCTTATTCCATTTTGGTAAATTTCTAAGGAATGTTTAAAATCTGTAAGACAGACCTTGGCTTAAGAGGTGGCCTCTCTGCCATTTTCATGGCTGATTTGAGACCCATTATGCACTCGATTCCGCATTGTGAAATCCAGGCTGGGGACAAATTTCTGCCTGTCATCTTAGGAAAGGCCAGGAGTTTTGCACCATCCTGTAGTGTGAAAACAGAAAATCAAAGCCGGGGTAGGGCTGCCTGCTTCTTTCCTAATCAGCTTGCTGCTTTTCTGAGGCACTCTTGGTTGTCACCATCTCAAGCTTAGAAGGGTAATTTAGTAGAATAAAATAGAGTTTAAACAATATCACCCCAGGGAAAGTTCCTCCTTACACTTAAAATTGAATGCAAAAAGGTAATCAGTTAAGTAATCATTTGATGCTTGGCTAAGAACCATTGCATGGAGAACACATTTAGGAAGCACAAAATTCTTTTTTTTTTTAACCTGATAAGACCCCTAATGAGAAGCCAAGAGTCCCAGATATTTTCCTCATACTGCTCATTCTGTTGCAATGACAGCCCCATAAAACTATAGCTTATGGACTAAATTTGTTGCACCTCTCACCCCAACAGTATGATGTAAATTGCAGAGATAAAAATACCTTACAAGAATTTTTAAAATTTTTAAACAGTTCACCGAAAATGACAGCATGCATAACTCTGTCAATGACCTCTCCTGTCTAATGTTAATTTCAGAAGACAAGTTTCCGTTGTAAATGTTTAATCAGTGTAGTCCCAGGAACCCAGAGCAGAAAACCTTATCTTCTCTCCCAACTTCTTTGCTTTGCAAGCTCTTTGCTAGCTCTATCTCAGCTCCTTGCAAGCACTTTAGGCAAGCTCTGTAGGTTCTGAGCTAAACAAGAAGCCCTGTGGTTTGATTCCATTAGTCTGAGCCCTGGTCCGCTGCAAGCAAACTGCAGAATTTCTGCTTGCAAATCCTGGCAACAAGGTTCTAGACCAGCCACAAACACAGACTGTACACATAATTCAACACTGTTCTGCCCAAACCTTGCCTGAAGCCAGTCAACCACAGCAGAAAGCATCCTACCTTCCATCATGGTGGCAGAATTGCATTCCTTAATTTCCAAAGAGTCTGAAAAAAGACAGGAGGATACGATTCCAGGTCCCAGCTAAGTCCTCACAACGCTGCTGCTGCTGTCGAGAGATCTGCTCTGTCCGATGCTGAAGCCAAAGGAGACAAGTGTTAACCCCAAAGATAGGCCATGGATGCTTGTGGTGCTGCTTCACCTACAGGCTCCCAGGAAGATGCTGCGAGAGAAAGGGAGAGGAACAGCAAGCCCAAGCTGCACCGCCTGCGCTGCCTCGGCCAATCCCTTCAGCTCTGGACCGCGTCACATGGTAGCCAGCCTGCATCTCCTGACACAATACCCCCGGAGAGCACACAGAACCTATTTCCCGTCCCCATTCCCCTCCACCCCCATCCCCTCCGCTTGTCACCAAATGCACAGCCCCTTCCCCACCTGGTGACGCACTTCCCCCGCCCCTCCTCTTCGTCTTCTTAAGCCTATTGCAGCGTCTGGGTACCCGAGATTAATTATCAGACGCTGCCACCTTAACCGGGGACGCTGGCATGAAACGAGCACCTAAGTGGCTCGCGGCGGAGGAGACTTTTTTCTTTTCTTTTTTTTTTAAGAAAAACTTCTTAATTATTCCGTGCAGCCTGAAGTCTTGGCTGCACACTTTCAAGCTCCTATTGCTATCTCCCTTTGCCCTGAAGGAATTCCAAATGTCAGTTATCTGTGGCCTCCGCACACATCTGTGACCCTCTCTCGCGCTCTGTTTGCCTCTCTCTCTCTCTCTCTCTCTCTCTCATTCAGGAGAGAAAAATCAATCCGGCTGACGTCACATCATAAACAATTATCCCCAAAAGGATGATGCAGAAGAAATATCACCCCAGTTGCCTTCAAAAGAGCCAGAGAATTAATCGCGCATGACACGCCGAAGGGCTGGGAACTGTCATTAAAACAAAGAAACAAAAGAACCCACCCGAGTGGGGCTCTGGAATCGCACTGGCAACGCTTGAGATAATTTCTGGGGCGGGAGGCGGGAGAGAGGGGAGCAGGCGGGGAGTGAGGCCTCAGCCCGACGGAAGCCAGCTGTGCGCGCCGCTTCCTCCCACTCGGACCTGGGCCGCCGGCCGCCGACCAGACCGCGGGGCGCAGCTCCGCTCGGCGTTCGAATCCCGCCGCCGGCGCGTCCTCGGGCCCAGCGCACACGTGAACCACGGCGCCGCCCACGGCAGTCCCTGTAGAAACCAACTTTCTTCTCAATGACACCTTTCTCGCCAAGCGCCTCTAGCATCCGTAGTCGCCGTTAAGCCCATTCGTTCATTCCTGTGGGAATCCGGCGGGAGATAAACGTGCCGGGTTCCGGCCCGAGGGGTGGGTGGAGCCCAGGGTTACGCAGCTTCCAGGGATGGGGTCGGGGCGCCGTGCTGCTATTTAAGTGGAAAGGGTTATGACACCCCAGCTGCTTGGGTTGAGACTGTCACCCGACTGGTCCCTAGGGATCCAGGAGCCGTTAAGAGGGCTCCAAGCCCCCGGGGTCTGGCTGTCCTCGTTTCCTTTCAAGCAGGCTTAGCCCTCAGAGGGCCAAGGAAGGAGAGGGCAGGAGGAGTTTAGGAGGCAAGAGGAGAAAGAAAGGAGATGGGCAGGGGAGGAAAGTCCTCTCTAGAACCCTAGGCGACAACATCCGGCAACGTGACTGAGAGAAAGGCCACTACATCACAGAACAATTCTGAGCATCGAATGAAATAATTTTAAGAAGTATGATGCATTAGACCATCAAGGTTGAGTCTCTAATACTATTATTAATTATTTATAGTATAAATATACCCATGAACTTTTGATATTGCCCAGCCCTTGTCATAGTCTAGTTCTTTCTGTGAGAGCAAATATGAGGTATTGGTGGCTGAGGACTACTGAAGAAAATATAACTAAAGGAGCTAACTGAAGTACCATATTAACAGATGAAAAAAATTCAGTTCCTTAGCAACTTAGAAGTTTTGAAAAACTCATTGTTCTCCCTAAGGACACATACTTCAATGGCCTTGAAATTTCAAAATGAAACTCTCCAGGGAGATACATGCTTGTGCCTTATTCTGTATATCTATGAGGTAGTTGAATTTTAAAAGAGGAAATAACTCCAAAGTAAAACCTGTCTTGAGTATAACTTACACTGCTCTGAAGACTACAAGGGTATTATAGCAAAACTCAGATTGATTAGTGTGGGAGTATTTAGCCAAATGTCTTTTAATGGTTAAGAACATGGATAGATATGGGTGTCAAACAGACTGGGATCAAGTTCTGTCTCTGCCACTTCATGAGCTCTAGTGGCCCTGTACAAGTTATGTAATTCACTGTGACTCGCAGCTTCCTTATCTGCGAAATGAAGATAATAGTACCAAGTTCATAGGACTATAAATAGTACTAATAACAAATCTTTATTAATGGCTTACTGTGTGCTAAGTGTTCTAAACACTTTGCCAGTAAGTTACTTAGCATTGTTTCTGGAGCATAATATACCCTCCATGTTGGCTTTTTAATATTAGTATTATTACCACCAAATGGCTGCCAGAGGCATCAAAGAAGTCTGCAGCCAACTCAGAGTTATACCACATGCACAGAGAACAGCTCAGTGAAAGATTAGGTGATGCATCCAGAGGTGTAACATGTCAGAGACTGCTCTGTAAAAGAGTGGTTACTAAGTAAGATAGGGAGCTCTAAAGTAAAAAATTGGCTCAATGTAAAATCTGGAGGTAAGTGTAAGCACTGAAGTGTAGGGCTAGGCAACATTGTCAAAGGTGTAAGGGGAGAGAAGAGCCAGGGAAACC
Source organism: Phocoena phocoena (assembly GCF_963924675.1). Taxonomy (NCBI): domain Eukaryota; kingdom Metazoa; phylum Chordata; class Mammalia; order Artiodactyla; family Phocoenidae; genus Phocoena; species Phocoena phocoena. The sequence goes on along the minus strand of NC_089219.1, from coordinate 57,435,549 downwards.
CAGGCTGCCTGGCTTTTCTCACCCAGTGTAAGTTTTACAGCATGTTAGAGCAAACCTCTCAGATAGATTCAATGTGGGCACACATCAGTTTTGTTTTCGACTTGGAGCAAAGCAACTAGCCAGAGACAGAAAGATGGTTCAAAGATTCTTTTGGTCACTGGGGTGGTTATAGAAAAAAGAAAAGTGTCTCGTTAGGATTGTTAGAGAAGGAACATGAAAGGGATGTGTAGTTAAAGGTTATAAGGCCAGTATCAAGACTGGTTGAACTTTATGCAACTTTATCAAAAAAATGTTATCAATTATAAAAGCATCCGATGAACAAAGTTCTGCTTCAAATAAAAAACTGCTCAAGTATGTTATCAGAAAAGTTTAAGCATTCTAATTTTTTCTCATAGGTTTTTTTGGGGAAAAAAATTGTTTTCTCAAGAACAAAGACAGTACTTTAGATTGAAACCCCAATTTCATCCCTACCTAGGATAGTTTTTACTTACCAACAAGAAGGAGAATTTCTAGCTGCTATAATAATGGAATACTTTTTTCAAGTCTTAAATGGAAGTCAAAGGATCTGTGGAAAAGATCAGTCAAATTACTGACTTGCACCAAAATACAGGGACTTCCCAGGAGTCTAATCCAGGATAGCGAGTGTGTGCCCAAGATCACACCAGGCTCTCAGAGAGTGCCTGAGATTTGTCCAAGACCAAAAACTTAACTGCTGAAGTCACTAGACATTTAATTTTTTTCTGAGGTATTTGTATGCTAATGATGCCCTATTACACATTGTTTTTTTACAAATCCTATTATATTTTACTATGCACATTGAATTTCTTCACTATATCCCGATTGTCATGTGTGTGTGGAAAATCAGCTCATATCTCAGAAGGAGGAAGAATATAATGAGAACTGAGTCACAAATGAAGAAGGAAACAAAATTAACACAGAAGGAAAGTTTTAAAAATGGATCCAGATATGTATCTCCAAGACAGTGATCTCAGCACGACCTTGACTCTGTCCCTCTTGCTATCCCTGCTGAGGCAGTTCCATGAATTTAGAAAGGAAAATATTGTCCAAGCCCTGGAAATCAGCAAGGGTCCCACTTAGAGAATTAGATTTCCATAGGCTGAAATAGGTGAGGAGCAGAAAATATATAGACCCATGCCCAGAATGTTTATACTCTTTGTTAAAAGGAAAAATTCCAACTGGAACTGACATGGGCAAAGAAGGGGTCTATTTGGGTAGCTCACAATATGTGAAGCACTGCACAGCTGAGGGAGAGCAGGAATTCAATCCTCCAGGAAATGTTGTGACCAGAACCAAGTACTTACAAGTCTGTTTCTCCCAGCACATCAGCTTCTTTTTGCTGCCTAGTTTTTCTCCCTGTGATCAGAGAGCTGGCCATTTAAATCCTTTAAGTTCACAGCTTGACTATCTAAGATCTACTTCAAAAAACTCTGATTGACTCTGGCTTGGATCACTGTTCCACCTTTGAACACATTAACGAGGCCAGGTTGATGAGGTCTCATGATAGATTTATTCAAACCAAAATTTACATTGGACTTAGTCACATGCCCACCACTGAGACTACACGTGGGAGAGAGATAGGCAAGTTTCTGTGACAAACAACCTTTAATAATATGAACCCCTAATATGGTTGGAGGGGTAGAAGAGACATTGGTGAAGAAAGAGAGGGAACGATTACCAGAACAAATGTGGGGAGAGCAACTATGAAACAAAAGCTGTCCATCATGTAGACATTACTCAGTACACCTAAGATAAAATTTACAGAAGGATTCATGGTGGCAGAGGGACTCAGAATGCTATACTCAATCCCATTCGGTATATCAGAGAGGTTATTTGTATATTCTCACTACTATATCCAGAGAGAAACTTGCACACCCTATAGCCATCCTCTTCCTAACTGTGGGGAAGGAGGGCAGAAAAGGGGAGAGCTGACCCTACATGTTGACCCACGGACACCAAAGACATGCCCTGAAATGTTTGCCACCCATTGGTCCAACACTGCCCCGAGAACTAATACTGCAGGAACCTCAACCAGTACTGCAGGAACTTCTATCAGCCAAGAGTACTGCTTTATCTAGACCTACATTGACAAAGGTAAGTGGTAAAGATTGAATACACTAGTAGAATCAGCGGTTTCAAACGAGGGAGAAGGTAAACAATTATAGCTCACTGAAGCAGAGGAAACACCCTCACTGAAAGCAGGGGAAATGTAGAAAACTGGAGAGGCATTTATTAAAAAATCAATTTTTTACTTTTGATACAATTTCAGGGATATAGCAACAGTAAGTAAGAGCAGACTGCTATGATAAAAGAGCATACTGAGGGCCAGAAAGAGAGCATGGAAGTAATAAAAATATTCTTATTAAAATTTTTAAATGTTATAGTTATAATCAAAGATATGATGGATACTGCCGGCAGGGAATATTGATAGTCCCGGTGGTAATGTGCTTGAAATATAGACCCACAACAGCATTAACTGGCCCAAGCACAATGGTATTCTTTTTCTCTTTGCAGAATCATTTAACTTAGGTATAACTTTAACAGTACAAGAAACTAGCGAAAGAGATAAAGCTCTGAAAGTCACTTATGAATTACGAAATCTGACAAAAAGAGTTAAAAAGTAGCCCAATCTTGCTTCTGAATATCGATGCAAAACTCTTAAATAAAATAACAGCAGACAGAATCCACCTTTTCAAAAACATTATATGTATTTATATATAATTATATATATATAATGTTAGAGTTTATTCTAGAAGAAAAAGTCATTCAACATTAAGAAATCTAATAAATCTTATTCACAATTAAGCTAGTGAAAAGAAAATTGTTATTATCCCAATTGCTGAGAAGATATCTGATAAATTTCAACTTGTATCACTCATTAAATAAATAAAAACCTATTAACAAAGAAAGAGATAAAAAGTTCCGTACTATGATGAGATAAACAAATCTCTTCCCCAAATCTGTCATCTTGTTAAATGGAGACATGTTGAAAACAATCTTCATTAAAATCAGAAATAAGACTTAGGGGGGACCTTGAAGATGGCGGAAGAGTAAGACGCGGAGATCGCCTTCCTCCCCACGGATACACCAGAAATACATCCACACGTGGAACAACTCCTACAGAACTCCTACTGAAGGCTGGCAGAAGACCTCAGACCTCCCAAAAGGCAAGAAACTCCCCACGTAACTGGGTAGGGCAAAAGAAAAAACAGAGACAAAAGAATAAGGACGGCACCTGCACCAGTGGGAGGGAGCTGTGAAGGAGGAAAAGTTTCCACACACTAGGAAGCCCCTCCACGGGCAGAGACTGCGGGAGGCAGAGGGGGGAGTTTCGGGACCGCGGAGTAGTGCACAGCGACGGGTGCGGAGGGCAAAGCGGGGAGATTCCTGCACAGACGATCGGTGCTGACCGGCACTCACCAGCCCGAGTGGCTTGTCTGCTCACCCGCCGGGGCGGGCGGGGCTGCGAGCTGAGGCTCGGGTTTTGGTTTTGGACGGAGCTCAGGGAGAGAACTGGGGTTGGCGGCTTGAACATAGCCTGAAGGGGTTAGTGCACCACGACTAGCCGGGAGGGAGTTCGGGGAAAAGCCTGCACCGGCCGAAGAGGCAAGAGACTTTTTCTTCCCTCTTTGTTTCCTGGTGCGCGAGGAGAGGGGTTTAAGAGCGCTGCTTAAAGGAACTCCAGAGACGGGCGCGAGCCGCGGCTGAGGGCGCGAGCCCCCGAGACGGGCGCGAGCCGCGGCTGAAAGCGCAAACCCCAGAGACGGGCGCGAGCCGCGGCTAAAACCGCGGACCCCAGAGACGGGCGGGAGACGCTAAGGCTGCTGCTGCCGCCACCAAGGGGCCTGTGTGCGAGCACAGGTCACTCTCCACACCCCTCTTCCGCGGAGCCTGTGCAGCCCGCCACTGCCAGGTTCCCGGGATCCAGGGACAACTTCCCCGGGACAACGCACGGCGGGCCTCAGGCTGGTGCAACGTCACGCCGGCCTCTGCCGCAACGTCACGCTGCCTCTGCCGCCGCAGGCCCGCCCCGCACGCAGTGCCCCTCCTTCCCCCATCCCCCAACCCCCGGCCTGAGTGAGCCGGAGGCCCCGAATCAGCGGCTCCTTTAACCCCGTCCTGTCTGAGCGAAAAAACAGACGCCCTCCAGCGACCTACACGCAGAGGCAGGGCCAAATCCAAAGCTGAGCTCCTGTGAGCTGTGAGAACAAAGAAGAGAAAGGGAAATCTCTCCCAGCAGCCACAGAAGCAGCGGATTAAAGCTCCACAATCAACTTGATATACCCTGCATCTGTGGAATACCTGAATAGACAAGGAATGATCCCAAATTGAAGAGGTGGGATTTAGGAGCGAGATCTATGATTTTTTTCCCTTTTCCTCTTTTTGTGAATGTGTACGTGTATGCTTCTGTGTGAGATCCTGTCTGTATACTCTTGCTTCCACCATTTGTCCTAGGGCTCTATCCGTCCATGACTTTTTTTAAAAATTCTTTTTCTTAATAATTAAGTTTAATTGTAATAACTTTATTATACTTTACCTTCGTTCTTTCTTTCTTTCCTTCCTTCCTTCCCTCCTTTAGACAACGAATCACCCCAAATTGAGGAGGTGGTCTCAGGGAGCAGGATTTATGATTTTTCCCCCTTTACCTCTTTTTGTGAAGGTGTATGTGTATGCTTCTGTGTAAGATTTTCTCTGTATAGCTTTGCTTCCAACATTTGTCCTAAGGTTCTATCCGTCCCTTTTTTTTTTTTTTCTAAATATTTTTTAATTCAATAACTATATTATACTTTATTTTATTTTTACTGTATCATCTTTCTTTCTGTCTTTTTTCCTTCTTTCCCTCCTTCCTTCCTTCCTCCCTCCCTCCCTCCCTTCTTTCTTTCCTTCTTTGCTTCTTTCTTCCTTCCTTCCTTTCCTCCTTTCCTTCTTTCTTTACTCATACTTCTACTAATTCTCCCTACTTTTTCTCCCTTTTATTCTGAGCTGTGTGGATGAAAGGCTCTTGGTGCTCCAGCCAGGAGTCAGGGCTCTGCCTCTGAGGTAGGAGAGCCAACTTCAGAACACTGGTCAACAAGAGACCTCCCAGCTCCACATAATATTAAACGGTGGAAATATCCCAGAGACCTCCATCTTAACACCAGCACCCAGCTTCACTCAACGACCAGCAAGCCACAGTGCTGGACAACCTATGCCAAACAACTAGCAAAACAGGAACACAACCCCACCCATTAGCAGAGAGGCTGCCTAAAATCATAATAAGGCCACAGACACCCCAAAACACACCACCAGACGTGAACCTGCCCACTAGAGAGACAAGATCCAGCCTCATCCAGCACAACACAGGCACTAGTCCCCTCCACCAGGAAGCCTACACAACCCACTGAAACAACCTTAGCCACTGGAGACAGACATCAAAAACAACGGGAACTACGAAAGTGCAGCCTGCAAAAAGGAGACCCCAAACACAGTAAGATAAGCAAAATGAGAAGACAGAAAAACACACAGCAGATGAAGGAGCAAGATAAAAACCCACCAGACCTAACAAATGAAGAGGAAATAGGCAATCTACCTGAAAAAGAATTCAGAATAATGATAGTAAGGATGATCCGAAATCTTGGAAGTAGAATGGACAAAATGCAAGAAACAGTTAACAAGGACCTACAAGAATTAAAGATGAAACAAGCAACGATGAACAATGCAATAAATGAAATTAAAATCACTCTAGATAGGATCAATAGCAGAATAACTGAGGCAGAAGAACGGATAAGTGACCTGGAAGATAAAGTAGTGGAAATAACTACTGCAGAGCAGAATAAAGAAAAAAGAATGAAAAGAACTGAGGACAGTCTCAGAGACCTCTGGGACAACATGAAACGCACCAACATTCGAATTATAGGGGTTCCAGAAGAAGAAGAAAGAAAGAAAGGGACTGAGAAAATATTTGAAGAGATTATAGTTGAAAACTTCCCTAATATGGGAAAGGAAATAGTTAATCAAGTCCAGGAAGCACAGAGGGTCCCATACAGGATAAATACAAGGAGAAACACGCCAAGACACATATTAATCAAACTGTCAAAAATTAAATACAAAGAAAGCATATTAAAAGCAGCAAGGGAAAAACAACAAATAACACACAAGGGAATCCCCATAAGGTTAACAGCTGATCTCTCAGCAGAAACCCTACAAGCCAGAAGGGAGTGGCAGGACATACTGAAAGTGATGAAGGAGAATAGCCTGCAACCAAGACTACTCTACCCAGCAAGGATCTCATTCACATTTGATGGAGAAATTAAAACCTTTACAGACAAGCAAAAGCTGAGAGAGTTCAGCACCACCAAACCAGCTTTACAACAAATGCTAAAGGAACTTCTCTAGACACGAAACACAAGAGAAGGAAATGACCTATAGTAGCGAACCCAAAACAATATAAAAAATGGAAATAGGAACATACATATCGATAATTACCTTAAATGTAAATGGACTAAATGCTCCCACCAAAAGACACAGATTGGCTGAATGGATACAAAAACAAGACCCTTATATATGCTGTCTACAAGAGACCCACTTCAGAACTAGAGACACATACAGACTGAAAGTAAGGGGATGGAAAAAGATATTCCATGCAAATGGAAACCAAAAGAAAGATGGAGTAGCAATTCTCATATCAGACAAAATAGACTTTAAAATAAGGACTATTAAAAGGGACAAAGAAGGACACTACATAATGATCAAGGGATCGATCCAAGAAGAAGATCTAACAATTGTAAATATTTATGCACCCAACATAGGAGCACCTCAATACATAAGGCAAATACTAACAACCATAAAAGGGGAGATCAACAGTAACACATTCATAGTAGGGGACTTTAACACCCCACTTTCACCCATGGACAGATCATCCAAAATGAAAATAAATAAGGAAACACAAGCTTTAAATGATCCATTAAACAAGATGGACTTAATTGATATTTATAGGACACTCCATCCAAAAACAACAGAATACACATTTTTCTCAAGTGCTCATGGAACATTCTCCAGGATAGATCATATCTTGGGTCACAAATCAAGCCTTGGTAAATTTAAGAAAACTGAAATTGTATCAAGTATCTTTTCCGACCACAACGCCATGAGACTAGATATCAATTACAGGAAAAGATCTTTAAAAAATACAAACACATGGAGGCTAAACAATACACTACTTAATAATGAAGTGATCACTGAAGAAATCAAAGAGGAAATAAAAAAATACCTAGAAACAAATGACAATGGAGACACAACGACCCAAAACCTATGGGATGCAGCAAAAGCAGTTCTAAGGGGGAAGTTTATAGCAATACAAGCCCACCTTAAGAAGCAGGAAACATCTCGAATAAACAACCTAACCTTGCACCTCAAGCAATTAGAGAAAGAAGAACAAAAAAACCCCAAAGCTAGCAGAAGGAAAGAAATCATAAAAATCAGATCAGAAATAAATGAAAAAGAAATGAAGGAAACAATAGCAAAGATCAATAAAACTAAAAGCTGGTTCTTTGAGAAGATAAACAAAATAGATAAACCACTAGCCAGACTCATCAAGAAAAAAAGGGAGAAGACTCAAATCAATAGAATTAGAAATGAAAAAGGAGAAGTAACAACTGACACTGCAGAAATAAAAAAAAAATCATGAGAGATTACTACAAGCAACTCTATGCCAATAAAATGGACAATCTGGAAGAAATGGACAAATTCTTAGAAATGCACAACCTGCCAAGACTGAATCAGGAAGAAATAGAAAATATGAACAGACCAATCACAAGCACTGAAATTGAAACTGTGATTAAAAACCTTCCAACAAACAAAAGCCCAGGACCAGATGGCTTCACAGGTGAATTCTATCAAACGTTTAGAGAAGAGCTAACACCTATCCTTCTCAAACTCTTCCAAAATATAGCAGAGGGAGGAACACTCCCAAATTCCTTCTACGAAGCCACCATCACCTTGATACCAAAACCAGACAAGGATGTCACAAAGAAAGAAAACTACAGGCCAATATCACTGATGAACATAGATGCAAAAATCCTCAACAAAATACGAGCAAACAGAATCCAACAGCACATTAAAAGGATCATACACCATGATCAAGTGGGGTTTATTCCAGGAATGCAAGGATTCTTCAATATACGCAAATCTATCAATGTGATAAACCATATTAACAAATTGAAGGAGAAAAACCATATGATCATCTCAATAGATGCAGAGAAAGCTTTCGACAAAATTCAACACCCATTTATGATAAAAACCCTCCAGAAAGTAGGCATAGAGGGAACTTTCCTAAACATAATAAAAGCCATATATGACAAGCCCACAGCAAACATCATCCTCAATGGTGAAAAACTGAAAGCATTTCCACTAAGATCAGGAACAAGACAAGGTTGCCCACTCTCACCACTCTTATTCAACATAGTTTTGGAAGTTTTAGCCACAGCAATCAGAGAAGAAAAGGAAATAAAAGGAATCCAAATCGGAAAAGAAGAAGTAAAGCTGTCACTCTTTGCAGATGACATGATACTATACATAGAGAATCCTAAAGATGCTACCAGAAAACTACTAGAGCTAATCAATGAATTTGGTAAAGTAGCAGGATACAAAATTAATGCACAGAAATCTCTGGCATTCCTATATACTAATGATGAAAAATCTGAAAGTGAAATCAAGAAAACACTCCCATTTACCATTGCAACAAAAAGAATAAAATATCTAGGAATAAACCTACCTAAGGATACGAAAGACCTGTATGCAGAAAATTATAAGACACTGATGAAAGAAATTAAAGATGATACAAATAGATGGAGAGATATACCATGTTCTTGGATGGGAAGAATCAACATTGTGAAAATGACTCTACTACCCAAAGCAATCTACAGATTCAATGCAATCCCTATCAAACTACCACTGGCATTTTTCACAGAACTAGAACAAAAAATTTCGCAATTTGTATGGAAACACAAAAGACCCCGAATAGCCAAAGCAATCTTGAGAATGAAAAAAGGAGCTGGAGGAATAAGGCTCCCTGACTTCAGACTATATTACAAAGCAACAGTAATCAAGACAGTATGGTACTGGCACAAAAACAGAAAGATAGATCAGTGGAACAGGATAGAAAGCCCAAAGATAAACCCACGCACATATGGACACCTTATCTTTGATAAAGGAGGCAGGAAGTACAGTGGAGAAAGGACAGCCTCTTCAATAAATGGTGCTGGGAAAACTGGACAGGTACATGTAAAAGTATGAGATTAGATCACTCCCTAACACCATACACAAAAATAAGCTCAAAATGGATTAAAGACCTAAATGTAAGGCCAGAAACTATCAAACTCTTAGAAGAAAACATAGGAAGAACACTCTATGACATAAATCACAGCAAGATCCTTTCTGACCCACCTCCTAGAGTAATGGAAATAAAACCAAAAATAAACAAATGGGACCTAATGAAACTTCAAAGCTTTTGCACAGCAAAGGAAACCATAACCAAGACCAAAAGACAACCCTCAGAATGGGAGAAAACATTTGCAAATGAAGCAACTGACAAAGGATTAATCTCCAAAATTTACAAGCAGCTCATGCAGCTCAATAACAAAAAAACAAACAACCCCATCCAAAAATGGGCAGAAGACCTAAATAGACATTTCTTCAAAGAAGATATACAGAATGCCAACAAACACATGAAAGAATGCTCAACATCATTAATCATTAGAGAAATGCAAATCAAAACTACAATGAGATATCATCTCACACCAGTCAAAATGGCCATCATCAAAAAATCTAGAAACAATAAATGCTGGAGAGGGTGTGGAGAAAAGGGAACCCTCTTGCACTGCTGGTGGGAATGTGAATTGGTTCAGCCACTGTGGAGAACAGTATGGAGGTTCCTTAAAAAACTACAGATAGAATTACCATATGACCCAGCAATCCCACTACTTGGCATATACCCTGAGAAAACCAAAATTCAAAAAGAGTCATGTACCAAAATGTTCATTGCAGCTCTATTTACAATAGCCAGGACATGGAAACAACCTAAGCGCCCATCATCGGATGAATGGATAAAGAAGATGTGGCACATATACACAATGGAATATTACTCAGCCTTAAAAAGAAATGAAATTGAGCTATTTGTAATGAGATGGATAGACCTAGAGTCTGTCATACAGAGTGAAGTAAGTCAGAAAGAAAAAGACAAATACCGTATGCTAACATATATATATGGAATTTAAGGGAAAAAAATGTCATGAAGAGCCTAGGGGTAAGATAGGAATAAAGACGCAGACCTACTGGAGAACGGACTTGAGGGTATGGGGAGGGGGAGGGGTGAGTTTTGACAGGGCGAGAGAGAGTCATGGACATATACACACTAACAAACGTAGTAAGGTAGATAGCTGGGGAGAAGCAGCCGCAAGGCACAGGGATATTAGCTCGGTGCTTTGTGACAGCCTGGAAGGGTGGGATGGGGAGAGTGGGAGGGAGGGAGACGCAAGAGGGAAGACATATGGGAACATATGTATATGTATAGCTGATTCACTTTGTTATAAAGCAGAAACTAACACACCATTGTAAAGCAATTATACCCCAATAAAGATGTTTAAAAAAAAATAAAAAATAAAAAAAAATAAATGAAGAGTGCCCAGGAATAGAAAACTTCGAAAAAAAAAAAAAAAAAAAAAGAAATAAGACTTAGATCATGCTTGTTATTTAATACTGTTCTATGGATGCTAGCCAAAAAATTAGGAATAAAAGGTATAAAACTGTGCCAGAGATAGTGATATGTATTCATCACAGCATTTTCTCTATCTAGATACATAGGAAGACTGCATTTGTTGGCTTTCCTTGCATCTGGGTGGAGTTATATGACTGAATAAAGCAACGGAAATTTCCAGGCCTGGCCTTTACAGACATCCTACATACTCTCCATACCATTTTTTCCCAAATGGGAGAGACCTACTTGATCCTCATTAGACTTCTTTTTTTGATTATTACTTTTTTTGTTAGCATCTTTATTGGAGTATAACTGCTTTACAATGGGTGTTAGTTTCTGCTTTATAACAAAGCGAATCAGTTATACATATACATATATCCCCATATCTCTTCCCTCTGCGTTTCCCTCCCTCCCACCCTCCTTATCCCACCCCTCTTGGTGGTCACAAAGCACCAAGCTGATCTCCCTGTGCTATGTGGCTGCTTCCCACTAGCTATCTATTTTACGTTTGGTAGTGTATATATGTCCATGCCACTCTCTCACTTTGTCACAGCTTACCCTTCCCCCTCCCCATATCCTCAAGTCAGGTCTCTAGTAGGTCTGTGTCTTTATTCCTGTCTTGCCCCTAGGTTCTTCATGACTTTTTTTTACCCGTTAGATTCCATATATATGTGTTAACGTACAGTATTTGTTTTTCTCTTTCTGACTTACTTCACTCTGTATGACAGACTATAGGTCCATCCACCTCACTACAAATAACTCAATTTCATTTCTTTTTATGGCTGAGTAATATTCCATTGTATATATGTGCCACATCTTCTTTATCCATTCATCTGTTAATGGGCACTTAGGTTGGTTCCATGTCCTGGCTATTGTAAATAGAGCTGCAATGAACATTTTGGTACATGACTCTTTTTGAATTATGGTTTCCTCAGGGTATATGCCCAGTACTGGGATTGCTGGGTCGTTTGGTAGTTCTATTTTCAGTTTTTTAAGGAACCTCCATACTGTTCCCCATAGTGCTGTATCAATTTATGTTCCCACCAACAGTGCAAGAGGGTTCCCTTTTCTCCACACCCTCTCCAGCATTTATTGTTTTTAGATTTTTTGATGGTGGCCATTCTGACCGGTGTGAGATGATATCTCATTGTCGTTTTGATTTGCATTTCTCTAATGATTCATGATGTTGAGCATTCTTTCATGTCTTTGTTGGCAAGTCTATTCAGGTCTTCTGCCCATTTTTGGATTAGGTTGTTTGTTGTTTTGATATTGAGCTGCATGAACTGCTTATAAATTTTGGAGATTAACCCTTTGTCAGTTGCTTCATTTGCTAATATTTTCTCCCATTCTGAGGGTTGTCTTTCTGCCTTGTTTATGGTTTCCTTTGCTGTGCAAAACGTTTAAGTTTCATTAGGTCACATTTGTTTATTTTTGTTTTTATTTCCATTTCTCTAGGAGGTTGGTCAAAAAGGATCTTTCTGTGATTTAAGTCATAGAGTGTTCTGCCTAAGTTTTCCTCTAAGAGTTTGATAGTGTCTGGTCTTACATTTAGATATTTAATCCATTTTGAGTTTATTTTTGTATATGGTGTTAGAGAGTGTTCTAATTTCATTCTTTTACATGAAGCTGTCCAGTTTTTACAGCACCACTTATTGAAGAGGCTCTCTTTTCTCCACTGTATATTCTTGCCTCCTTTATCAAAGATAAGGTGACCATATGTGTGTGGGTTTATCTCTGGGCTTTCTATCCTGTTCCATTGATCTATATTTCTGTTTTTGTGCTAGTACCATACTGTCAATTACTGTAGCTTTGTAGTATAGTCTGAAGTCCAGGAGCCTGATTCCTCCAGCACTGTTTTTCTGTCTCAAGATTGCTTTTTCTATTCGGGTCCTTCATGTTTCTATACAAATTGTGAAATTTTTCGTTCTAGTTCTGTGAAAAATGCCAGTGGTAGTTTGATAGGGATTGCATTGAATCTGTAGATTGCTTTGGGTAGTAGAGTCATTTTCACAATGTTGATTCTTCCAATCCAAGAACATGGTATATCTCTCCATCTGTTTGTATCATCCTTAATTTCTTCCATCAGTGTCTTATAATTTTCTGTATACCGGTGTTTTGTCTCCTTTGATAGGTTTATTCCTAGCTATTTTATTCTTTTTGTTGCAATGGTAAATGGGAGTTTCTTTCTTAATTTCACTTTCAGATTTTTCATCATTAGTTTATAGGAATGCAAGAGTTTTCTGTGCATTAACTTTGTATCCTGCTACTTTACCAAATTCATTGATTAGCTCTAGTAGTGTTCTGGTAGCATCCTTAGGATTCTCTATGTATAGTGTCATATCATCTGCAAACAGTGACTGTTTAACTTCTTCTTTTCTGATTTGGATTCCTTTTATTTCTTTTTCTTCTCTGATTGCTGTGGCTAAAACTTCCAAACCTATGTTGAATAATAGTCGTGAGAGTAGGCAACCTTGTCTTGTTCCTGATCTTAGTGTAAATGATTTCAGTTTTTCACAATTGAGAACAACGTTGGCTGTGAGTTTGTCATATATGGTCTTTATTTTGTTGAGGTATGTTCCCTCTATGCCTACCTTCTGCAGGGTTTTTATCATAAATGGGTGTTGAATTTTGTCAGAAGCTTTCTCTTCAGCTATTGAGATGATCATATGGTTTTTCTCCTTCAATTTGTTAATATGGTGTATCACATTGATTGATTTGCATATAATGAAGAATCCTGTATTCCTGGGATAAACCCCACTTGATCATGGTGTATGATCCTTTTAATGTGCTGTTGGATTCTGTTTGCTAGTATTTTGTTGAGAATTTGTGCGTCTATGTTCATCAGTGATATTGTTCTGTAGTTTTCTTTTTTTGTGACATCTTTGTCTGGTTTTGGTATCAGGGTGATGGTGGCCTCATAGGATGGATTTGGGAGTGTTCCTCCTTTGGTTATATTTTGGAAGAGTTTGAGAATGATAGGTGTTAGCTCTTCTCTAAATGTTTGTTAGAATTCGCCTGTGAAGCCATCTGGTCCTGGGCTTTTGTTTGTTGCAAGATTTTTAATCACAGTTTCAATTTCAGTGCTTGTGAGTGGCCTGTTCATATTTTCTATTTCTTCCTGGTTCAGTCTCAGAAGGTTGTGCTTTTCTAAGGATTTGTCTATTTCTTCCAGGTTGTCCATTTTATTAGCATATAGCTGCTTGTAGTAATCTCTCATGATCCTTGTTTTTCTGCAGTGTCAGTTGTTACTTCCCCTTTTTCATTTCTCATTCTTTTGATTTGAATCCTCTCCCTTTTTTTTCTTGATGAGTCTGGCTAATTGTTTATCAATCTTGTTTATCTTCTCAAAGAATAAGCTTTTAGTTTTATTGATCTTTGCTGTCGTTTCATTCATTTCTTTTTCATATATTTCTGATCTGAGCTTTATGATTTCTTTTTTTCTGTTGATTTTGGGGTTTTTTTTGTTCTTATTTCTCTAATTGCTTTAGGTGTAAGGTTAGGTTGTTTATTTGAGATCTTTCTTGTTTCTTAAGGTAGGATTGTATTGCTATAAACTTCCCTATTAGAACTGCTTTTGCTGCATCCCATATGTTTTGGGTTGTTGTGCTTTCCTTGTCCTTTGTTTCTAGGTATTTTTTGATTTACTCTTTGATTTCTTCAGTGATCTCTTGGTTATTAAGTAGTGCATTGTTTAGCCTCCATGTGTTTGTATTTTTTACAGATTTATTCCTGTAATTGATATCTAGTCTCATAGCGTTGTGGTTGGAAAAGATACTTGATGTGATTTCAATTTCCTTAAATTTACCAAGACTTGATTTGTGACCCAAGATATGATCTATCCTGGAGAATGTTCCATGAGCACTTGAGAAGAAAGTATATTCTGGTTTTTTTGGATGGAATGTCCTATAACTATCAATTAAGTCCATCTTGATTAATGCATCATTTAAAGCTTGTGTTTCCTCATTTATTTTCATTTTGGATGATCTGTCCATTGGTGAAAGTAGGGTGTTAATGTCACCTACTATGATTGTGTTACTGTCGATTTCCCCTTTTATGGCTGTTAGTACCTGCCTTATGTATTGAGGTGCTCCTGTGTTGGGTGTATAAATATTTACAGTTGTTATATCTTCTTCTTGGATTGATCCCTTGATCATTATGTAGTGCCCTACTTTGTCTCTTGTAATAATCTTTCTTTTAAAGTCTATTTTGCCTGATATGAGAATTGCTACTCCAGCTTTCTTTTGATTTCCATTTTCATGGAATATATTTTTCCATCTCCTCACTTTCAGTCTGTATGTATCCCTAAGTCTGAAGTGGGTCTCTTGTAGGCAGCATATATACAGATCCTGTTTTTGTATCTATTCAGCCAGTCTATGTCTTTTGGTTGGAGCATTTAATCCAGTTACATTTAAGGTAATTATGGATATGTATGTTCCTATTACCGTTTTCTTAATTGTTTTGGGTTTTTTATTGTATGTCTTTCCCTTCTCTTGTGTTTCCTGCCTAGAGAATTTCCTTTAGCATTTGTTGTAAAGCTGGTTTAGTAGTGCTGGATTCTCTTATCTTTTGCTTGTCTGTAAAGGTTTTAATTTCTCCATCAAATCTGAATGAGATCCTTGGTGTGTAGAGTAATCTTTGTTGTAGGTTTTTCCCTTTCATCACTTTAAATATGTCCTGCCATTCCCTTCTGGCTTGCAGAGTTTCTGCTGAAAGATCAGCTGTTAACCTTATGGGGATTCCCTTGTGTGTTATTTGTTGTTTTTCCCTTGCTGCTTTTAATATTTTTTCTTTGTATTTAATTTTGATAGTTTGGTTAATATGTGTCTTGGAATGTTTATCCTTGGATTTATCCTGTATGGAACTTTCTGTGCTTCCTGGACCTGATTAACTATTTCCTTTCCCATTTTAGGGAAGTTTTCAACTATAATATCTTCAAATATTTTTTTAGTCCGTTTCTTTTTTTCTTCTTCTGGGACCCCTATGATTTGAATGTTGGTGCATTTGATGTTGTCTCAGAGGTCTCTGAGACTGTCCTCAATTCTTTTCATTCTGTTTTCTTTATTCTGCTCTGCAGTAGTTATTTCCACTATTTTATCTTTCAGGTCACTTATCTGTTCTTCTGCCTCAGTTATTCTGCTATTGATCCCTTCTAGAGAATTTTTAATTTCATTTATTTTGTTGTTCATAACTGTTTGTTTGCTCTTTAGTTCTTCTAGGTCCTTGCTAAACGTTTCTTGTATTTTCTCCATTCTATTTCCCAGATTTTGGATCATCTTTACTATCATTATTCTGAATTCTTTTTTAGGTAGACTGCCTATTTCCTCTTCATTTGTTAGATTTGGTGGGTTTTTACCTTGCTCCTTCATCTGCTGTGTGTTTCTTTGTCTTCTCATTTTGCTTAACCTACTGTGTTTGGGGTCCCCTTTTTGCAGGCTGAAGGTTTGTAGTTTCTGTTGTTTTTGGTGTCTTCCCCCAGTGGCTAAGGTTGGTTCAGTGAGTTGTGTAGGCTTCCTGTGGAGGAGACTAGTGCCTGTGTTCTGGTGGATGAGGCTGGATCTTGTCTTTCTGGTGGGCAGGTCCACGTCTGGTGATGTGTTTTGGGGTTTCTGTGACCTTATTATGGTTTTTGGCAGCCTCTCTGATAATGGGTGGGGTTGTGTTCCTGTCTTGCTAGATGTTTGGCATAGGGTGTCCAGCACTGTAGCTTGCTCGTTCAGTGGAGCTGGGTCTTGGTGTTGAAACAGAGATCTCTGGGAGATTTTTGCCATTTGATATTATGTGGAGCTCAGAGGTCTCTTGTGGACCAATGTTCTGAACTTGGCTCTCCCATCTCAGAGGCACAGCCCTGATGCCTGGCTGGAGCATCAAGAGCCTGTGATCCACATAGCTCAGAATAAAAAGGAGGAAAAAAAAAAGAAAGAAAGCAGGAAGAAGATTAAAATAAAATAAAGTTATTAGAATAAAAAAATATTTATTAAAAAATTTTTAAGTAATTAAAGATAAAAAAGGAAAGAAAGAAGAGAGCAACCAAACCAAAGAACAAATCCACCAATGATAACAAGCACTAAAAACTATACTAAAACAACAACAACAAATGGACAGAGAGAACCCTAGGACAAATGGGAAAAGCAAAGCTATACAGACAAAATCACACACAGAAGCATACACATACACACTCACAAAAAGAGGAAAAGGGAAATATATATATATATATATATATATATATATAGTTGCTTCCAAAGTCCACCTCCTCAATTTGGGATGATTCGTTGTCTATTCAGGTATTCCACAGATGCAGGGTATCAGGTTTATTGTGGAGATTTAATCCGCTGCTCCTGAGGCTGCTGGGAGAAATTTCCCTTTCTCTTCTTTGTTCGCACAGATCCTGGGGTTCAGCATTAGATTTGGCTCCGTCTCTGTGTGTAGGTTGCCTGAGGGCATCTGTTCTTCGCTCAGACAGGAGGGGGTTAAAGGAGCAGCTGATTCAG
This sequence comes from Phocoena phocoena, assembly GCF_963924675.1. NCBI lineage: Eukaryota > Metazoa > Chordata > Mammalia > Artiodactyla > Phocoenidae > Phocoena > Phocoena phocoena. Next base: position 57,418,311 of record NC_089219.1, on the reverse strand, counting down.
GGGCTCTGACTCACTCAGGCTGGGGGGAGGGAGGGGTACGGAATGCGGGGCGAGCCTGCGGTCGCAGAGACTGGAGTGACGTTGCACCAGCCTGAGGCGGGCCGTGTGTTCTTCATTAGACTTTGAATGTGCAAGAAATAAACTTGCATTATGTTAATTTCTATACTATGAATATACATTATATATATGTGAATATTTACATATTCTTTGCACATTATATGTGTGAATAATCTTTTATCAATGATTTATCCAAAAGTATATATTTTTAAAAGAGCTAGAGGAAGAGTAATCCAAGCAGAGGACCCTCCAGGTGTAGAGGCCATCAGAAGGGAGAGAACACTGAGCAGTACTATGGCAGTCGGCCAGAACAAGCACGTTACACAAGGTGGCCAAAGGGGGCAAGAAGAAAGTGGTTGACCCATTTTCTAAGAAAGATTGGTATGATGTGAAAGCACCAGCTATGTTCAATATAAGAAATATTGGGAAAACACTAATCACGAGAACTCAAGCAACCAAAATTGCGTCTGATGACCTCAAGGGTCATGTTTTTGAAGTGAGCCTTGCTGATCTGCAGAGTGATGAAGTTGCATTTAAAAAATTCAAGCTAATTATTGAGGATGTTCAGGGCAAAAACTGCCTAACTAATTTCCATTGCATGGGTCTTACCTGTGACAAAATGTGCTCCATGGTCAAAAAATGGCAGAACATGGTTGAAGTTCATGTTGATATGAAGACTACCCATGGTTATTTGCTTCATCTATTCTGTGTGCATTTTACTAAAAAATGCAGCAATCAGATTCAGAAGACCTCTTATGCCCAGCACCGACAGTTCCTCCTAATCTGGAAGAAGATGATGGAAATCATGACCCAAGAGGAGCAGACAAATAAATGACTTGAAAGAGGTAGTCAATAAATTGATTCTAGACAGCACTGGAAAAGGCATAGGAAAAGCTTGCCAATATATTTATCTGCTCCATGATTCTTTGTTAGAAAAGTAAAAATGCTGAAGAAGCCCAAATTTGAATTGGGAAAACTCTGGAGCTTCATGGTGAAGGTGATAGTTCTTGGAAAATCTACTGGAGATGAGACAGGTGTTAAGGTCGAATGAGCTGATGGATATGAGTCACCAGTCCAAGAATCTGTTTAAAATTCAGACTTTTAATGGTGACAAATAAAAGAGCTGATTTGTGATTTTTTTTATAAAAGGGAAAGAACTAGGTATGTTCTAGAATCTAAAACTGCTCTAATACAGTAGTCACTACTACATGTGCCTCTTTCACAATTGAAATGTGTCTAGTCTGATAGAAAACAAACTTACGGTTACCAAATGGGAAAGCTGGTGGGGGGGGAGGGATAAATTAGGGCTTTGTGATTAACATATACACACTACTATATACATAATAGATAACCAACAAGGACCCACTGTATAACATAGGGAACTATACTCAATATCTTGCAATAACCTATAATGGAAAAGAATCTAAAAAGGAATATATATGTAAATATATAGAGAGAATATATATATTTTATGTTCATATATATAAAACAATGTACATATATATATAAAACACTGAATCACCTTGCTGTACACCTGAAACTAATACAACATTGTAAATCAACTATATTTCAATAAAAATTAAAAATAAATGTGACTCGTATGAATTGAGATGTGATGTAAGTGTAAAATGCACACCAGATTTTAAAGAGTACAAAACAAAGAGACACTAAAATATCTCATTAATAATTTTTATAGTGATTATATGTTGAAATGATAAAATTTTTATACATTTGGTTAAATAAAATATTAGTAAATTAATTTCACTTGTTTCTCCATAGTGTGTGAACTTGAAAATTTAAAATTATACCTGTGCTTCAGTTTTGTGGCTCACATTATATTTCTATTGGACAGGGCTCTTCTAGAGACTGACAGAAAGCCAGGCTAAGAAACATTGGCATAAGCAGGAGATGGGTTAATTTAAGAGGTTATGTGTTAAGGGTGTATGTCACTACCACATTCACATTTCTTCATTTCTTCATCCAACAAAGAAATGTTAAAAATTATCTATGCCCAGGCATTGTGTCAAGTTTGGGGACACAAAGATGAAAGAGGCATAAACCTTTCAAGAAACCTCTAGCACAGGGGAGGAGACAGATGAGCAAACCAAGAATTACAATATATCCATTTATGAATGTTCAGCGCTAAGGCGACATGAGGAGGGACACCTGGGGTAGAGGAGAGGCAGAGAAAGCTCTCAAGAAGAGTTAACGCTTGAGCTGTCTTTCAAGGGCAAGTAAGATACTCTTACAGACCCACCCTTATCCAGCCCTATCCCATCCTTTCTCTCCAACTTCAATTTCTCCTCTGATAGCCCTTTCAGTGTTCTGTCTAGATGTTCTGTTCAATGGTTGACAAAAATGCCCATAGTCAAACTTCAGCATCAACTTGCTTAAACTCAACCCTAGTTTTCCTTTAGTGACATATTTTCTCTTTCCTCCATGTCCACTCTACTGGAGACCATCTCCCTCTCTCATGCCCTACCCTTCATCCCCAACTCACTAGGTGAAGAGGGGTTGGCATTTTCTTAGTTCCCCATTTCGGCTTCGTGTCAGTCATTTGCTGCCATTGCCAAAAGTAGCTTCTAGGTCCATCCTGCCTGCCTGCCCCCACTTTAGTTGTTTTTCTTTTTGTCAACCCCAGATCAACTCCAGGTCAAACTTTCCTCTATGTTTTCAGCAACTGTGTCACAGTCCTCCTCTTTATCTCACTACCTGTCCTTATTATTCATGACTTCAGCATCCCTTCCATCATCCAGCATACCTACTTCACAGTTCCTTGACTTTCTCAAGTCTGATGACCTTAATTCCCTTAATTTCCATTGTATCTTAGTCACTAAAAGTATAGCCATATTTTGGACCTCATCTTTGTTTATTTTTATTCTTTCACACTGTATATTTCTCTAACCCCTAAACTATGTATCTACCCTTCCCCACCCTCCACATACCATACGTATGCCTTAACACCTCCTGAATCTGCTTTTGTTTCTTATTGTGATCCCTAGGGCTGTGATGCTTCTTTATTCACTTCTCATAGTCTTGGGAGTAAAATCTGTGGTGAGGTAAGAGGAGGGTTTCTAGAAAGCAATCCCTCCCTCAAAACTCAATAATATCTGCTCTAGTCATTTTCCACTGGCACTCACCTGTAATGCCTACTTTTATCTTGATAAATGTCATCCTTTCTTCAAGGTCAAACTCAAATTCCCTCCAGGAAACAAAGCACATGGATCTTTCCTTCTTTAACTCCTACTACATGAACCAAATCAACTTTTGATTATATAGCTTAAGTCATCTCCAGATTATTTCTTATCTATTAGTCATTGCCCCAACAGAAATCTATAAGAAAAGGACCATACATTCTATTTCTTTGGCATTTCCTACCCAAAGAACACAATGCTGGATGTATATTTGTTGCTTAGATAATTATTTGATAAACAAATATATCATTTTTTATTTTGCTATGTAAATCCAGTAACAAAACATTCTGCTTATTCTCATAATTTCTTTGGCAGCGGAAAAATTGAGGAGAAAATAAAACTTTCTTGTGTAATCTCCTCAGAGAGGTCCCATTGAAAATCCCAGTGGGAATATAAGACTGGCAATTAGTTCCCAGATTGGATACAGAAGCCAGACCTGGTTATGTGGGGTTGTTATCAGAGCAATCAGAAGCAGAAACCACAGAGCACCATGATAACAGCCAGAGTTTATGAAGTATCTCATAGCATTCTATATTTTATTAAGTATTCTATAGGCAGTCTACTAAATACTTTCTGATTATTATTTCATACAATTCCTCCAAACCTATGAGTTAAGTATTCTATTCCCATTTTACAGATGAGGAAATAAAGACTCAGAAGTAGTAAATGACTTGTCCAAGAGAACAGCAAGTATCAGAGTTGGGGTTTGAACTCACATCTGTCTGACCCTAAAGCCTATGACTTACCCTTAAAATTCAATGAGTATAATTTTGTTTTGTGAATATTAATTGGTTTGGGAGGAGGTCTAATATTCCTTATTTCCTCTGGTAATACAACTCCCTTCTTTGGGAAGAAATTCCCTTCTTCTTTCCACCATGCTCCATCATGAAGAAGAAATGGTTACTGTCATCTCTCAACATGACAATACCGCCCTACCCATAATGTTTAGTCAAGGGAGAGATATCTGCTCAAGCTGAGCCAACAATACCTGATTTCCCAGATCAGAACCCAAGCTGCCCCAATTAGAATTCTTCCCCCAAATTCAGGAAACTAAACCTGTGAGTGAGGAGTGTTTCCTGTTAGGTACTCAAACTATATGAATGTAAACCTGAAGCCATGGCATGTCCTTCACCCCCTGGAAGAAGACTGTGTGCAGGAGAGAATAAAACTGACATGGAGAGACAGGGAGAGAGAGCCAGCCCTACTGCTTGTGAAACATCCCCACTCACCTTTTCTCCCTTGCTGCTTCTGACCTTCCCATGGTGAGTGGAACCAATAACTTCCCCATTTTGCCCAAGCAAGTGCTTTCTGTCACTTGCAAAGGAGTCCTAAATGATTCAGCCCAACCCAGGAAGTGCTGAAGGTCAAAAATCAGTAAAAGTAAGACTCATTAGCATAATGAAGAAGTAAATGAAATATTGGAAGCAAGAGACAAAGCCAAGAGGTTGCAAATCAGACAGCACGAAGAGTGGATTAGGGGTGAGAGACAATGGAATTAAAGCCACCTAAGATCATCTATCCTGGAAGAGCTCTGTGAGACCTGAAACTATTTCTTTTTAAAGGTCACTAGCCAAAATAAGAGTCAGCAGGTCAGCTTAGTTCAAAGACATGGATGGAGTAAGAGCAATAATCAGAATTTCATAAGATAAAATTATTCCTTTTAAGAATTAAGCCCAAATTAAGCTCCATCTTAAAAGAGCATTTTTTTACTGGTATTCACTACCTTCTTTTTAATGACCATTACAAACTAAGTAAATCATATGTTAGACCCAAGGAAGGAATTAGAAGGAAATCAAAGACATTTGAATATGTAATATGTCATATTGGCTAAGAACTAAAGTTATATAGAATTTACACATAGAAGAAAAAGAGGCTTGGCTCTTGGTAGACTTAATTTCACCAGGATGATGTGTTGAGGTTTAGAGTAGGTGAGAATCAGTCTTTGACAATGGACCAGACAGCCACACTAATATGGCTGAAAAAATAAGCTTTCTCAGTCTGCATTTACATTTCAAAAATGTAGGTGCATGAGCTTAATTTCCTTACTGGGTTTACCTGGAGATCAGTGTCAAGGAGCAAGCTCTAAAATGTAAATAATTCATTGGTTCACCGAGTGGTTTTCCAAGCTACCACGGACTTTAGTGCTCTGACCTCTGGGAGAAAGGGGTGAAGGCTTGGATTGAAGCTTATTTTAGCAAATCCTTTCCATTCAAAACCCATAAGCTTCTTGTCCTTGTCAGCAAGTGTCCAGAAGGTGCCTTGTCAACAGATCCCATTCGAGGGTAGCACAGCTGGGAGCTGACAGAAGTGGGAGGAGCCTTGGGTGCTTTTGCTACAATCTGGCCTGTGACATGAACTGAAAACTGCTTTGGTTTTTCAGCTGGAAGTAAATTACATTCCTTTGACTCACTTTCTGTTTTGTGATGTGCCTGTATGTGTACACAATATGTGTGGTTTGGACATGTACATGCACACATACAAGTGTGTTTATCAGTTGAAACTGGGCAGTGTTTTCACATAGTGCATAGTCCAATAAAAATTGTTGAATCTCCAATTGCTTCCTGTGGGTTTTGTGATCATTGCCCAGAATAAGAGCCGGATCCAATCCAACTCATTGCAGAATCTGCCACCAATACAGTCAAGTAGTATGATCAAAAATTGTTGAGGGCTGCTAATTTAAATGGATAAATGTGCACCCAAGGTATAATATTAATCTTTCAACTTTTTTTTGCTGAAGTCTTTAAAATTAGGGCATGGCTTAGGATTTACACACAGAAAAGAGATGCTTATACAATTGCTTTTTTTTTTTCTCTTTAAGAAAATCATTGTGCCTCCATTTAGTCACATCATTGGAAATAGGCCATGGTGAAGTGTTTCTACCATAAAAAGGACAGATTACTAAGTTCTCTAAATCCTATCACTTTTACAGTTGACAATTAAACCAAATTATTACACCCATAAAATAGAATAAGAGAAGGTCCTTGTTAAATAAATCATTTCAGTTTCAGCATTGCTTGATAAATAGTGATAGGGATATAAATTCTATTAAGTGAGAAACTCTACACTCTAAATTGGATACACATGGTGGACTTGAGAAATGAATTTGAGATGAGAAATATATTCGCTTTGTGAACCAAAGTAATATAGTGGTTGCTAAATCCATTAAAGCATTAGCTGATTATAATTCAGTATGTTAATTTAATATTATGGGTGATAAGCTTTGTCCTAGTTCTAGTTCTAGTTATGATCTGTAATAAACCTGGATGTATATTTGTACCCCATTTTCAGGCTGTGCCTTTTTCAGTCCCTTTGAACTAACACTGTTGATACCTTTTATCTGTAGCCTCAACTGCACTTCTTATGAACCTCTTCTGACAAAAGCTGGAAAGAATGTTACTAATTGCATTCATTCTTCCCAGCAGGTGAAACCAAGAATCATTTGTGTTTGCAGTGTGGTATCAGTGTACTGAGGGTCAACTCTGGATGCTTGAGTGCCCTCCATCATTTTATTCTGGTCCATATCCCTTATCTCCCTTTAGTTTTCCTCCCAGCTTCTTCAGAGGACCTGCTTATCAGGGGCTCTGGCACCTTTCCTGGTTTTACCAAACAATTTCTATGGTATCCATCTTCCACTTGCAGTTTTACATCACTGGACATAACTGCCACAGAGGCCAAGAATACTGAATATAAATTGGCAATAGAGGATCACTCATTGTCTCAGTATGAGTTTGTTCAAAAACATTGAGACATTGCAAGTATTGATGGGTGTAATTGATGTTTAATAATGAAGACAGGGCTTACACAAATATGGAAAGAGCCACAGGATTATCAATCTGGATGGCTGACGCTAGAGAATCAAGAAAGAGTCACAAATATCAGACTGAGGCAAAGGAATAAAGAAAGAAGCATACCTCTTATGGGGGGAGTTTTCAAACCAGTATGACCGCTAGGTGAAAGCTCTTGAAGAAGTCTTGAAGCCTACCACATGGGATTATAATAACTTTCCAAAAATTCATTTGCTTTACTTTACCTTCCAAATCTCAAGAAAGTTGTTCTCATTGGAAAACTCCAATCCAGAACCATGTATGGAAGGAGATTTTAGGAAACATACTTTCCAGGCCTAAAAGGGGATTTTGAAGATACTGCTAAATTGACAACAAACAATCTAACAGAGTCAACCCCTTTGGAAATTTGACAACTATGCCCCATTCCATTTAACTGCATTTAACTCAATATGTAATATAAGGACATCATGCTTTTAATTAGCACAATGCAACCATCCTTTGATAACCAAAGACCAAAAAACTCTCTTCCCAAAGAGTAGACTCAAGTCTCGTATATCATTTTAACTACCTTTAAATGATGCTTAACCCTCTTTAGCTAAGTTATACTTGCCCCATTGAAATCCTGTAATGCAAATGCTAATGCTGTATTAAAATATCTAATGTTAGGGCTTCCCTGGTGACGCAGTGGCTGAGAGTCTGCCTGCCGACACAGGGGACACGGGTTCGTGCCCCGGTCCGGGAAGATCCCACATGCCGCAGAGCGACTAGGCCCGTGAGCCATGGCCACTGAGCCTGCACGTCTGGAGCCTGTGCTCTGCAACGGGAGAGGCCACAGCAGTGAGAGGCCCACGTACCGCAAAAAAAAAAAAAAAAAAAAATCTAATGTTAGATAATACAACATTAAGAGACAGAACAGATAAGAATAATTCATTAACGTATGTAAATATAAAATCAAAGCAATAAGGAAGATGAGTGTAATCATTACAGTTATTATTCCTACAAGTGATGATTTGGCCATAATTGGTATTTATATCTTTCTTATTCCACTAAACTTTCCTTAGCCTCTTTGTTTTCAATAAGTGATTCAGTTGGTTGTGGTTCTTTGCTCAATGGAATTACTCAAATCCTCCTGAAGGATCTGTCATCAGCAGTCTTGTCTGTATTGGGTTTCTGTAGTTTCTCATTATCTTTCGCTAGAGGACATAAGAGTACTATGAAATATACCCATAGAATATTCTGGGTTATAGTCATGTCCTCTTTACTCCCATTTTGTAGTAGCAACATAATTTCCCCTTTATAATCAGAATGAATTACCCCACCTATTAGAGTAACACCCTCCTTTGCTATTGGTTCAGTGGCATGAGGTACCCATAGTGGACAGATGGCACTGGTAGTTTCTACTTCATAATAACTATGTTGTGTCCCCTGATTCTAGGAATTAAGATCTTAAAGCAGCAAGTCCAAGTTATAATATTGGGAATAGAAAATTTGCTAGTGGATTTTTAGGGATAATAATGAGAGAATCCAGTTCCATTTCTACCCTGTAGTTCTTAAATCCATACATCCTGGCTATGGGTGAAATAACATCATATACTGATTGCTGATTCAAAGCATGTACAATATACTGAGGACATTTCCCCAGGCTTGCAAAGTTTGTCAAGCACCTAAAGCCCTCCATCTATAACCTATAGAGGGTTATATTGTCCCTCTGATCATTGAAAGTCTCCTCTGTTGTGGTAGCCCTTTCATGAACATTTATATGACACAAAAAATTCCTAATATTCTATGCCAATTTGGAGAATTACATCTACTTATCTCTTCTCCAGACCTCCTTGTCTACAGTTTTCCAATTTTGTGTCTTCTCACTCCATGATCATCTAGCTAAACTGTTAGCAACTGCCCACAAAACCGTATAGATCCATACCTCTGTCTACATTTCCTTCCAAGAAAAATGAATAACAAGGGGCATTGCTCAAAGTTCTTTGTGCTGGGAGGATTTCTCTTTACTACCATTCTTTAGGATCACCCCTGTGTGGTGCTACAGTGTTGAAGCTGCCCACTTTAAATTGTTACTGGGATATAATATAGAATCATCTTGTAAACAAGCTCTGTGTTTGTCCATGAGCTGATCATAGAGGACTCACCATGAAGTTAAAGGTGCTGATCGAGGAAAAGAAGTCTGGCAACAGGAGTAGGGACCTCAGGAGTCTTGAGTAATTCATCTGGGCAAATTGCTTGTGCCTCCAAGAGCTGCTTGGGCCCCATCTTGTATATAGTACTTGATGATGAAGTGCTGTTGTACACTCCAAATTTATAACTTCATGAACCAGACAGCACACATGCTATGAGAAAAGCTTATCATTTTATCATGAAAAGCTTAGGTCACATGGTAACTCGATGGCCCATTATCACACATTCAGTCTCTTTTAGGACCCAGGAGCAAGCTGAAAGCTGTTTCTCAAAAGGACAATAGTTATCTGCAAAAGACAATATAATTTTACTCTAAAATTCAAAAGATCTTCACTGTTATTTATCTATAGGACTTGCCAAATACTCCATATAGCATTCATATCTGTCATAGATACTTCACCACCATTGGGTATGCAGGCTTATATGGCTCAAGTGGCAAAACAGCTTGAAAAGCAAGCAACCTGGACCTGTTGCATAGCTTTTCCTTGTCCTGTTTCCACTCAAAACTGGCAGTCTTAACAGATTACTCAGTAAATGGATCAAATCCATGTTCCTAAATGAAGAATAGATTGCTTCAATACCCAAAGAGGTACCCTAGGTGTTATACATTTTCCTTACTGGTTGAAGCCACTTGTCCTTCACTTTGTAGTGATTATCTCAATGTATCCCAGAAATTCCTAGAATTCCTAGAAATTTCACTGAGTTTTCAAGCCCTGAATTTTGTGGTCTTACCCCCTGGCATGCATGAGTTTTATTAAGGTGTACAAGGATATTAGCTACTTCCTGCTCACTAATTTCAATCAGCCTGATAACATCAATGCAGTAGGCCAGAATAATGTCCCATGGAATCACTAGATAACCAAGGTCCTTGAGCACTGGAGTATTGAAGGGGTCTGAGGTAAGGCCACCTATTGAAGGTATATCGTAACTCCCCCTATATCAAAGAACACTTGTTCTGATTGTGCTTACTAACAAGTGTAGAAAAAAAAAAAAGCACCAGCTAGATCAACAGCTACTTACAAGATATCCGGAGCTGTGTTGATTTGTTCAGTAAAAATCCACATCTGGTCAATAGCTTCAACTGAAGTCACTATCTAATTAAGTTTATGATAATTCACTGTCATTTCCAAGATTTATAATTTCTCTGTCCTGGCCAAGTATGTAGGTAGTAGGTAGGTTGAATGGGTAAAACGGTAGAGACTAATATCTCTCCATATTTCAAGTCTTTGATCAGTATTACTTTTTGTTTTCAATTTCAGTAGGAAGAGTACTGAAGAGCCTTTCCCACCATAATACCTCCCACTCCACGGATCAAGGTGCTAATATGACAAGTCTGCATATGCCTATCCTACCTATGTATTCAGAACTAAGAAACAGCCAGAAGCTTGGACTTATAGGCAGGCATGAGCCAAAACTCCATTAACCACCTGTTCTCCATAAGTTCCTACTTTTGGCTAGTGGACCACAGTGGCATTTGTGTCTCCAGGAATGAGCATCAATTCAGAGTCAGTTTCTATTAATCTCTGGAAGATTTGGCTACCTTCCTTTTCTCAGTGTGCATTCACCCCGGTAAATGGAAACAAGTCCCTTTGGGAAGGTTGGGCGGCAGACTTACAGTGCAATTTTTGTAAGTATAGCAGATCCTTTACTTAAAGTGACCTTTAATATAGCATATTAGTTTCCTATGGCTGCTGTAATAAATTACCACAAATGTAGTGTCTTAAAGCAACACAAATACAAGTTTACTAACTTACAGTTTTGGAGGTCAAAAGTCCAAAATGGCCTAAAATGAAGGTGTTTGTAGAGTTATGTTCCTTTCTAGAGGCTTTAGGGGACAACATATTTTCTTGCCTTTTCCAGATTCTAGAGGCTACTTGCACTGGCTCATCACCCTCTTATATCTTCAAGACCAGTAGGGACCAGGTATTTTAAAATGGCTCCTTTCCCTTCTGCTTCTGGGAAGTCTGAGGGGATCCTTCTCTGATATTTACTGAGAGTTCTTGTAGGTAAATCTTGCAAAATTGTGGGGGCCCTTATGCTTGGATGCCCCTGGAGTTTTTAAATCTCAGAGTTGTCCACACTGAGTATCCAGCAAGTGATTGATTACAGCTCAAGTTTTTCTGCCCCAGCACTGGTTCCTGAGGAGGTTTCCACTGCTGACAACTCTTCAGGGACAACGACTGAACCCTGTGGGTTGAAGAAAAAAATAACAGATTTCCAGGTAGACTAAAAAACAACTTAGCACTCAGCAAGAAAAGAAGTGAGAACTCAAGTTGAAACAAACTGTGCAGACAATGTCACCACAGCACTTCCAGATATTAAGAATGGTGGAAACCTGGACAGACCACAAGTCATCTCCACCAGTGCATGGAAAAAGGAAAGAGCTTACCTGAAACAAGAAAAAACAGAGCCAGGAGGACGAGAGAAACATCTCTGATGACTTTTGGAGCAGCAGGACTCAGTAGTGCCTGAAACCATTTAAATGAATTGAAAATTTTTCTTTTACTTTTCAAAGAAAGTTTGGAATTTTTAAAATTTACAGCTATAAGACTGAAGAAATCCTGTTGTTAAACATCTGATTGAGCAGAAGCAAGAACTACAATCCTGCAGCCTGTGGAACAAAAACCACATTCACAGAAAGATAGACAAGATGAAAAGGCAGAGGGCTATGTACCAGATGAAGGAACAAGATAAAATCCCAGAAAAACAACTAAATGAAGGGGAGATAGGCAACCTTCCAGAAAAAGAATTCAGAATAATGATAGTGAAGATGATCCAAGACCTTGGAAAAAGTATGGAGGCAAAGATCGAGAAGATGCAAGAAATGTTTAACAAAGACTGAGAAGAATTAAAGAAGAAACAAACAGAGATGAACAATACAATAACTGAAATGAAAACTACACTAGAAGGAATCAATAGCAGAATAACTAAGGCAGAAGAACAGATAAGTGACCTGGAAGACAGAATGGTGGAATTCACTGCTGCAGAACAGACTAAAGAAAAAAGAATGAAAAGAAATGAGGACTGCCTAAGAGACCTCTGGGACAACATTAAATGCAACAATGTTCACATTACAGGGGTCCCAGAAGGAGAAGAGAGAGAGAAAAGACCTGAGAAAATATTTGAAGAGATTAGAGTCGAAAACTTCCCTAACATGGGAAAGGAAAGAGTCACCCAAGTCCAGGAAGCACAGAGAGTCCCATAAGCATAAGCCCAAGGAGAAACACACTGAGACACATAGTAATCAAATTGGAAAAAATCAAAGACAAAGAAAAATTATTGAAAGCAACAAGGGAAAAATGACAAATAACATACAAGGGAACTCCCATAAGGTTAACAGCTGATCTTTCAGCAGAAACTCTACAAGCTAGAAGGGAGTGCCATGATATACTTAAAGTGATGAAAGGGAAGAACCTATAACCAAGGTTACTCTACCCAGCAAGGATCTCATTCAGATTTGATGGAGAAATCAAAAGCTTTACAGACAAGCAAAAGCTAAGAGAATTCAGCACCACCAAACCAGCTCTACAACAAATGCTAAATGAACTTCTCTAAGTGGGAAACACAACAGAAGAAAAGGACCTACAAAAACAAAGCCAAAACAATTAAGAAAATGGTCATAGGAACATAGATACCGATAATTACCTTAAACGTGAATGGATTAAATGTTCCAACCAAAAGACACAGGTTTGCTGAATGGATACAAAAAAAAGACCCATATATATGCTGTCTACAAGACACCCACTTCAGACCTAGGGACACACAGAGACTGAAATTGAGGGGATGGAAAAAGATATTCCATGCAAATGGAAATCAGAACAAAGCTGGGGGATTCCCTGGTGGTGCAGTGGTTGAGAGTCTGCCTGCTGATGCAGGGGACACGGGTTCGTGCCCCGGTTTGGGAAGATCCCACATGCCGCGGAGTGGCTGGGCCCGTGAGCCATGGCTGCTGAGCCTGCGTGTCCAAAGCCTGTGCTCTGCAACGGGAAAGGCCACAACAGTGAGAGGCCTGCATAAAGCAAAAAAAAAAAAAAAAAAAGAAAGCTTCAGTAGCAATACTCATATCGTATAAAATAGACTTTAAAATAAAGAATGTTACAAGAGACAAGGAAAGACACTACATAATGATCAAGGGACCAATACAAGAAGAAGATATAACAATTATAAATATATATGCACCCAACATAGGAGCACCTCAATACATAAGGCAACTGCTAACAGCTCTAAAAGAGAAAATCGACAGTAACACAATAGTAGTGGGGGACTTTAACACTTCACTTACAACAATGGGCAGATCAGTCAAAATGAAAACAAATAAGGAAACAGAAGCTTTAAATGACACAATAGACCAGATAGATTTAATTGATATTTTTAGGACATTCCATCCAAAACCAGCAGATTACACTTTCTTCTCAAGTGAGCACGAACATTATCCAGAATAGATCACATCTTGGGTGACAAATCAAGCCTCAGCAAATTTAAGAAAATTGAAATCATATCCAGCATCGTTTCTGACCACAGCGCTATGAGATTATAAATGAATTACAGGGAAAAACACGTAAAAAACACAAACACATGGAGTTTAAACAATACGTTACTAAATAACCAAGAGATCACTGAAGAAATCAAAGAGGAAATCAAAAAATACCTAGAGACAAATGACAATGAAAGTGCGATGACCCCAAACCTATGGGATGCCGCAAAAGCAGTTTAAGAGGGAAGTTTATAGCTATACAAGCCTACCTCAAGAAACAAGAAAAATCTCAAATAAACAATCTAACCTTATACCTAAGGAACTAGAGAAAGAAGAACAAACAAAACCCAAAGTTAGCAGAAGGAAAGAAATCAGAAAGATCAGAGCAGAAATAAATGAAATAGAAACAAAGAAAACAATAGCAAAGATCAATAAAGCTAAAAGCTGGTTCTTTGAGAAGATAAACAAAATTGATAAACCACTAGCCAGACTCAAAAAGAAAAAGAGGGAGAGGATTCAAATCAATAAAATTAGTAATGAAAAAGGAGAAGTTACAACAGACACCACAGAAATACAAAGCATCCTAAGAGACTACTACAAGCAACTCTATGCCAATTAAATGGAAGATCTGGAAAACATGGACAAATTCTTAGAAATGTATAACCTTCCAAGACTGAACCAGGAAGAAATAGAAAATATGAACAGACCAATCACAAGTATTGCGATTGAAACTGTGATAAAATTTTTCCAACAAACAAAACTCCAGTACCAGATGGATTCACAGGTGAATTCTATCAAACATTTAGAGAAGAGCTAAGGCCCATCCTTCTCAAACTCTTCCAAAAAATTGCGGAGGAAGGAGCATTCCCAAACTCATTCTATGAGGCCACCATCACCCAGATACTAAAACCAGACAAAGATACTACAATAAAAGAAAATTACAGACCAATATCACTGATGAACATACATGCAAAATCCTCAACAAAATACTAGCAAACAGAATCCAACAACACATTAAAAGGATCATACACCATGATCAAGTGGGATTTATCCCAGGGATGCAAGGATTCTTCAATACACACAAATCAATCAATGTGATACACCATATTAACAAATTGAAGATTAAAAACCATATGATCTTATCAATAGATGCAGAAAAAGCTTTTGACAAAATTCAACACCATTTAAGATAAAAGCTCTCCAGAAAGTGGGCATAGAGGGAACCTACCTCAACATAATAAAGGCCATATACAACAAACCCACAGCAAACATCATTCTTAATGGTGAAAAAGTGAAAGCATTTTCTCTAAGATCAGGAACAAGGCAAGGATGCCCACTCTCACCACTATTATTCAACATAGCTTTGGAAGTCCTAGCCATGGCAATCAGAGAAGAAAAAGGAATACAAATTGGAAAAGAAGAAGTTAAACTGTCACTGTTTGCAGATGACATGATACTATACATAGAGAATCCTAAAGATGCTACCAGAAAGCTACTAGAGCTAAACAATGAATTTGGTAAAGTAGCAGGATACAAAATTAATACACAGAAATCTCTTGCATTCCTATATACTAATGATGAAAAATCTGAAAGAGAAATTAAGGCAACATTCCCATTTACCATTGCAACAAAAAGAATAAAATACCTAGAAATAAACTTACCCAGGGAGACAAAACACCTGTATGCAGAAATCTATAAGACACTGATGAAAGAAATTAAAGATGATACCAACAGATGGAGAGATATACCATGTTCTTGGATTGAAAGAATCAATAATATGAAAATGCCTCTACTACCCAAAGCAATCTACAGATTCAATGAAATCCCTATCAAATTACCAATGGCATTGTTTACAGAACTAGAACAAAAAATCTTAAAATTTGTATGGAGATACAAAAGACCCCGAAGAGCCAAAGCAGTCTTGAGAGAGAAAAAACGGAGCTGGAGGAATCAGACTCCCTGACTTCAGGCTAGACTACAAAGCTACAGTAATCAAGACAATATGGTATTGGCACAAAAACAGAAACATAGATCAATGGAAAAAGATAGAAAGCCCAGAGATAAACCCACGCACCTATGGTCAACTAATCTATGACAAAGGAGGCAGGGATATAAAATGGAGAAAAGACAGTCTCTTCAATAAGTGGTGCTGGGAAAAGTGGACAGCTACATTGAAAAGGATGAAATTAGAACACTCCCTAACACCATACATAAAAATAAACTCAAAATGGATTTGAGACCTAAATATTAGACCGGACACTCTAAAACTCTTAGAGGAAAACATAGGAAGGACACTCTTTGACATAAATCACAGCAAGGTCTTTTTTGATCCACCTCCTAGAGTAATGGAAATAAAAACAAAAATAAACAAATGGGACCTAATGAAGCTTTTGCACAGCAAACGAAACCATAAACAAGACGAAAAGACAACCCTCAGAATTGGAGAAAGTATTTGCAAATGAATCAACAGACAAAGTATTAATCTCCAAAATATATAAACAGCTCATGCAGCTCAATATTAAAAAAACAAACAACCCAATCCAAAAATGGGCAGAAGACCTAAATAGACATAACTCCAAAGAAGACATGCAGATGGCCAAGAAGCACATGCAAAGCTGCTCAACATCACTAATTATTAGAGAAATGCAAATCAAAACTACAATGAGGTATCACCTCACACCAGTTAGGATGGGCATCATCAGAAAATCTACAATCAACAAATTCTGGAGAGGATGTGGAGAAAAGGGAGCCCTCTTGCACTGTTGATGGGAATTGTAAATTGATACAGCCACTATGGAGAACAGTATAGAGGTTCCTTAAAAAACTAAAAATAAAATTACCATATGATCCAGCAATCCCACTACTGGGCATATACCCAGAGAAAACCATAATTCAAAAAGACACATGCACCCCAATGTTCATTGCAGCACTCTTTACCATAGCCATGTCATGGAAGCAACCTAAATGCCCATCTACAGAAGAATGGGTGAAGAAGGTGTGGTACATATATACAATGGAATATTACTCAGCCATAAAGAGGAACAAAATTGGGTCATTTGTTGAGACGTAGATGGATCTAGAGACTGTCATACAGAGTGAAGTAAGTCAGAAAGACAAAAACAAATATTGTACATTAACGCACATATGTGGAACCTAGAAAATGGTACAGATGAACAGGTTTGCAGGGCAGAAACTGAGACACAGATATAGAGAACAAATGTATGGACACCAAGGGGGGAAAGCAGCCAGGGGGTGGGCGTGGTGGTGTGATGAATTGGGCGATTGGGATTGACATGTATACACTGATGTGTATAAAATTGATGAGTAATAAGAACCTGCTGTATAAATAAATAAATAAAATTAAAAAATTAAAAAAAATCCAAGAAAACCAAAATACCATCTGATTAGGGTGATTTGATTAAAGGTATTATAAATCATTCAAGAGTCTTTTGAAGTAACTTTAAATAATATGAATTTGTAGTAAATGATTCTTGATTTATTGTATAAGAAGTAATCTTAAGTAAGTATAATCCTCAAAATAGTTATAGCAGAAATATACATTTAACAAATGTTCTATTTTGTTTAATCAGTTTTGTTTGTAAAATTTTGTACTTTAATTTTTCATTAATTTAGACTTTGTTTTATATTATTTTATTTATTTTAAATTAATGGTATCTTTAATAACATGCCTAGGTTATTTTTTTAGTTGTAGAAAATATACAATCATTATCTCCCTCCAAACCCTGCCCAGTTCCTCTCCATCAAGTGACAGGCTGCTAAGTAGATTTCCATATGTAGATCTTTATGCATATTTATTATGTGTAATTCCAAAGATTTTTATTCATATGCAAGTTAGTATGATTATATATCCCCCCCTTTGTTTTTACACAACAGGCAGCATAATATACACAGCAATCTTTCCCTTACTCATTGCATTTAACATCTAGACTGATAACTCCCAGGTTTATAGGCCAGACCTCTCCCCCTAATTCTAAACCCACATGTCTAACCACCTAATTGGCAACTGCATTTGGATGCATAATAGCCATCTGAAAATGTACTTGTCTAAAATTGAACTCGAGACCTCTCTCCACACCAGCTGTATTTCTAGTTTTCTTCATCTCAAGTCACTAACATTTCCATTCTACCTGTTCAGGCAAGTGATGTCACCCTTTCATTTCCCCCTATTTCTCTCACAACAGTTCCAACAATAAATCCTATTGGCCCTACTTCAAAATACATCCAGAAGTCAACTGTGGCTCACCATCTCTGTTTTGCCACCACCCTCTCTCCCCTGGATTATTGCATTAACATTTGAGCTAGTTTTCCTCTCTATTTCCCTGAAGCCCACTCTCAATGCAGCAGCCAAAGTCTGCTGTATCACCTGCAAGACCCTATGTGATGGGTACCTCCTATTCTCTGGACTCATCTTTTCTGATCTCCTTCTTATTCTAACTGCTTCAGCCTCATGGCTTTTCTTCCTGTTCCTCTAACATTTCTTTCTGTTCTATTCCTCAGCCTACGGCTTCTAGGCTTCAAATTACCTGCTTTAGTTTTTCTGTTGTCATATTCATTAAATTCTGTTTTAATAATTTTAATAGTCTTTAAAATTTTTGTTTTGTTCTTTATTTAAAAATTTTAAAATATGAGTCAGTATTAAATAGTTTGCCATTTTCTGTTTACATATTTCTCTAGGTATTGAAAGCTATTTATTTTCCACCAAGCACTGCCTTAGAGAAATCTCATAAATTCTTCAATATAGTGTTTTCATATTCATTATCTTTATTTTCTAGATATGCTATGGTGTTGTTTTACATTCACTTCATGAACTGGGACTTATTTTAAAATATAATATTAAAATTTATAGTTAGAATGAAAAAAAAACAAAACCCAGCAGGGACCATTAGAATCATTCTCACAATGACATCTCTTTGGTTCTGACTCTTTGGTCTCCCTCTTCCATCTTTTAAGGATCCTTTGATTACATTGGGCTCACTCAGATAATCCAGAATAATCTCTTTATTTTAAGGTCAAGTAAGTAGGAACCTTAATTCTGCAATCTGGTTTCCCCTTTGCCATGTAACAAGACACATTCACCGATTCTGGGAGTTAGGACATGGACATCTTTGGGAAGCCATTATTCTCCCTCCACACCTATTCTCTCCCTTTTAAAAAGAACTCTAGGTCTGTGATTTGGCTCAAGTATGGGAATTTGTTAAGGAAATATGACCATCTATTATATCAGCTCATGTCAAACCTCTGTGATCACACCAAGTTTTGGTTTTTGTTTGTCTTGCTTATACAAACGAAGTAGGTGGCTCACCACGGTCCTAGGGACCCCATCATAAATTAGCCACCACTAAAGATCTCTACAGACAAAATCATTCTAATTACTTCTTGTATCTTGTTACTCAGGGATTTCACCACCCATTGAATTCAGAGTACCTAATTCCATGGCAGCATCTTTTGCTTTCTTTGCAGACAACTGCCACTACAGAGCCTTTCTAGGATGCTGACACTACCTTCACCAACTTATTTCTCAAAGCCTTGATGAAGGGTATGTACTCTGGACTCTCCTAGGTGATATAACCAGTAGGCCGTTCATAATAAATCTACTCCAGGTTTCATATCTCCATAAGCCTTCGGATACCTTCTTCTATAGCAATTGTTCTCAAGTGGAGCCAATTTTGCTTCCCCGTATGGACATTTGACAATGTCTAGAGACATTTTTTCTTGTCATAAATTGGGGGAGGTGCTACTGGCATCCAGTAGGTAGTGGCTAAGGATACATCTAAACATTCTACAATCCAGTCTCCCTCAACCTCCAACAAAGAATTATCTGGCTCCAAAATATCAATAGTGGTAAGACTGAAAAAACACTGCCCTACAGTGTACCACAGGAATTCTGACATCTTAGCTTCATTGATTATAGACCACTATTGAGCCCAGATTTTAGTCAACAAATCTAGAAACTAAGTCATTCCCAGCTTCTTGAGCTAATGCATTGTATTCAGAATCTCTAGTTGATGCATCCATATTTAGAAATTCAGTCTGATCAAATGTTATATTCCTCTCACCCTGGTCTAACATATTTAAGATCTTTTTAAAATTTTATTTGTACCATTTTACCAATCTCTCCCTATTTCCCCCATATTCCAGTCCCTGGAAACCACTTTTCTACTCTCTGTTTTAAAGTTTAACTTAAAAGAAAATTAGATTCCACGTATAAGTGATATCATGTGGTACTTTTCTTTCTCTGTCTGGCTTATTTCACTGAGTATAATGCCCTCAATGTCCATCTATTTGTAGCAAATTGCAGTATTTCTCCTTTTTCATGTCTGAATACTATTCTGTTATAAATATACACTTCACTTTCCTTATCTATCCATCCCTTGATGAACACTTAGGTTGTTTCTATGTCTTGGCTATTGTGAATAATGCTGCAATAAGCAATGGAATTCAGATATCTCTTCAATATCCTGTTTTCATTTCCTTTGGATATATACCCAGAAGTAAGATTGCTGGATTTTATAGTAGTTCTATTTTTACTTTTTTGAGGAACCCTCATATTGTTTTCCACAGTGGCTGCAACAATTTACATTCTCGCCAACAGTGTAAAAGTGTTCTCTTTTCTCCACATCCTCACCAACACTTGTTATTTCTTGTCTTTTGATAATAGCTATTCTAACAGGAGTGAAATGATATCTCATTGTGGTTTTGATTTGCATCTCCTTGATGATTAGTGATGTTGAGCACCTTTTTATGTACCTGATGGCCATTTGTATATCTTCTTTGGAAAAACATCTTTTCAGTTCCTTAGCCCATTTTTTAACTGGATTGGTTTTGCTATTGAGCTGTATGAGTTCTTTATATATCTTGAGATTAACTCCTTATCAGATATGATTTTCAAGTATTTTCTCTTATTCTGTAGGTTGCCTTTTCATTTCATTGATGGTTTCCTTTGCTGTGCAGAGGCTTTTGAGGTAGTCCCACCTGTTTATTTTTGCTTTTGTTGCCTTCCTTAAGATCTCTTCTTATCCATACTCCCCAAATTTCTACTGATATGAATTGATAAACCTTATATTCGGTGCCTGTGCATCTGGGTTATACTCAGTGCTGAGCTGTAGTACAGGCCTAAAATCAATAGAGGTGGTGGGAGTTGGTCTTTGTTTTTTATTGAATCAAGTTGATTTACAATGTTGTGCCAACCTCTGCTGTACAGCAAAGTGACTCAGTTATATATATATATATATGTATGTGTATATCTATATGTATGTATATATATATGTATGTGTATATATATGTATATGTATATATATATATATATATATATATATATATATATATACACACATTCTTTTTAAAATATTCTCTTCTATTACGGTTTACCTCAGGAGACTGGATATAGTTCCCTGTGCTATACATTAGGACTTTGTTGTTTATTCATTCTAAGTGTTGTAGTTTGCATTTACCAACCCCAAACTCCCAGTCCATCCCTCTCCCTTCCCCCAACCCCTTGGCAACCACAAGTCTGATCTCTATGTCTGTGAGTCTGTTTCTGTTTTGTAGATAGTTTCATATGTGCCATATTTTAGATTCCACATATAAGTGATGTCATATGGTATTTGTCTTTCTCTTTCTGACTTATTCACTTAGTATGATCATCTTGAGTTGCAACCATGTTGCTGCAAATGGCATTATTTTGTTCTTTTTATGGCTGAGTAGTATTCCATTGTATATATGTACCACATCTTCTTTATCCATTCATCTGTTGACGGACATTTGGGTTGCTTCCATGTCTTGGCTATTGTGAATAGTGCTGCTATGAACATAGGGGTGCCTGAATTATAGTTTTGTCTGGATATATGCTCAGGAGTGGGATTGCTGGATCCTACAGTAATTCTGTTTTTAGTTTTCTGAGGAACTTCATACTGTTTGGTGGGGGGTGTTCTTAAGGATCAGCATTCACCTACAAGAAAGATATCTCTGAAACAGTCATTACAGATTCTGTAGGCAAGAAGAATGTAATTCTCTTACATAGGGAAGGAAAGGTGCTTCCACTGGCAAGGGAGACTCAGGGGAATCTGGAAGTTCCAGGTCCTCAGTTTAATTAAAATATAGCCAGATCTTCTCATTCCAATTTTAAAGGTCCAACTCTTTCCCAATCAGTGGCCTAAATTTAACATGAGAGAATAAAACTTTGGATTTGGTTGTCATAAATTTCAACTCTGAGGCTATAGGAAATAGGATTTCCTTTTGGACAGTCATAGAAATCTTCTGATTATTTATCTACCTCTGAGCTGGAATATTAGAGCCCTAAGTGCAGCTCCTCACCCTCCCTATGTTCTCTATTACATTTAGAAGCAACCAATCCATCTGACAGTACATTATTTCCATTACAGTGTTCTATTGCAGAAACTTACAGCCTTGACTCCTATAGGTACTTGGCTCCAGGTGACTACAGTGCTCATTTAAGTAACTGTTTTACTACCACCTGCAATAAACTACTAATGATTCATTACTACTGAAAATGAAGGTTATTAATACCTTTAAATCTAATCAGGTCAGAGAACCAATGCAAGACTCCCATCCACAAATTTCTGTGCCCTTAAGACTACTTTAAATAGCAAAAGTTGCATTAGTTTGGGTTTGGTTGAGAAAACAGAGCTATAAGAAGTTTTATGAAAATAAGTACTTTAATACAGGAATTAGAGCTTACAAAATGGAAGGACCTGGGGGATCTGGGATATCTGGCATGCCAAAGCAGAAGAATTGGAGAAACTGTCACTGTGACATCAATGAAAGCCCTGGAACAGAGAAAGAAAGCTGCCACTTGAGAAGTCTGGAAACCCTGTAACTTAAAAGTAAAAACTTCAAAAGGCGTTTGAAAGCCTGCCACGTATGTCTGCTAGACCACTCCAAATATAATAGCTTCTGCTTCACTTCTGCTTTTCCAGATCTCATACAAGTACCTTCATTGGCAAATTCTAACCCAGAGACTTACAGATAAGGGAATCCTGGGTAATGTCGTTCTTGGATTTAAAGGGACTGGTGGTGACGGTGCAAAGTTGACAACAAATGCAGCACATTCACTCATTTTACAAATACTCATGAATCTCCATTGTTAAACTGTGCCACCTGTAACAACCCTGGTATTTCAATTCTTGCTTGTTTGATCACAATCTGCTTTTGAATATCCTTCCTAGCATTAATGAATCAGATTCTAAAAGTGACTGTTCAGTGTTTGATCTGAAGATTTGTTTTAGCTCTGCTTTTTGGAACACTACCCTGGCATGGAGAACCACGTTTCTGGACTGAACTAGGTGGTTCATGTGTTTGAACTTGATTTTGCTTTGTTAATCCTTTGGGCTTTTGAAAACAAAGTCTTCATGGTAGCTGCAGATAGAAGTCTTTCTGCGTTTCCTTTGCTCTGTGATCCCGCCACCCCGATTTTAGTTCAAACATCACATCCTTGGAGAAGTTTAGCCTGACTTCCCATAGATCTAATCTACCCTATCAAATCAGATGGATTACATTCTCACAGCAGTACTTTGTAGTCCCTTACAGCACTTATCATAGTGTGTACTTTATACTTGTGCCATTATTTGATAAATAGCTCTAACTCCCACTGAACTATAAGTCACAGGAGGACAGAGACTATGACTGTTTTGCTTACCGTTACGTCACAGTGCCTGACACATAATAGGTGCTCAGTAAATATTTGATGATGTGTCATCTGATAGCCTCATGCCATCCCTTGCAAAAGTGACAGCATGATATAAAGAAAGGAGTGCTAATAGACCATCCGGAGAGCTCCGTTCTAGTTCCACCTCACTTGCTACCTTGTTAGATGAGCTTGGGCAGGTGACTTAAACTTCCTGAGTTTCAATTTACTCATTGGGAAATGAAGCAGTTGAACTGAAGGGAGGTCCATTTCAGTTCTGAGCCTATGACTTTTTTGTATGACTGAATGTTGTACATAGAATTTTCTTAAAATAGGATATACTATCACATACTCACATTGAATATGGGGGGTGTGGGAGATGGGGCATTCTGAGATGACCCCCCAATTTTTAGCTTAGATGACTGTTTTTTTTTTTTAATATACCAACGAAAGCAATCAAAGTTTGTAGCATGAGTCATGGATCTTTCTTTGGATTCAAGATTAACAATATCTTCCTTATTTTTACTTATTTTTATTAATTTGGGTCAGTTTTATTGGACTGCACTCACACTAACATTTTTCCTGAAAGGTAGCAGTGTGTTTTAGAGGCAAATGCATGGGCTGGGAATCATATAGATTTAGTTTTTAATCCTGATTCCTCACTTGCTGGTCATCTGATCATGATGAAGTAACTTCATCTCCGTGAACCACAGGTTTCTTTTCTTTAAAATGAGAATAAGGGACTTCCCTGATGGTCCAGCGGTAAAGAATCTACCTTCCAATGCAGGAGACGTGGGTTCAATCCCTGGTTAGGGAACTAAGATCCCACATGCTGCAGGGCAACTAAGCCCATGCACCACAACTACTGAGCTCATGCACCTCAATAAGAGAGCCTGTGTGCTGCAACTAGAGAGAAGCCTGCACGCTGTAACTGGAGAGAAGCCTGCGCACCACAACGAAGACCTAACATAGCCAAAAAATAAATAAAATTTATGTATCCTAAATTATTCAAAAATAAAATAAAATAAAATGAGAATGACTACACTATAGAATTATTATGAAAATGAAATAGATCATAACTGTGACTATCTAAGCCCAGTTCATGGAATAAAAGAGGCATTCAAAAACTTAATTGAGTTTACAAATAAGTAAATTGAGGCAACAATTTCATGTGTGTGTATGTTGCCTAAGCTCATGTGACTGGAGCACCTGTTTCTCAAACCTTCCTGGATCTCAGGTCTGCCTGGCAATCCTGTGGAAAAGGAAGATAATAAAGGATGAAAAAGGATAGTTCAGAAAGGAAGCCATGTGAATAAAAATACTAGGCACATACATGGTATAAACAGTTCTCAGTATCTAAAAGAACATTAAGCACTTTGCTTTTTATTTCTTTAATCTCCTTTAATGTTTATCTTGGAACTGCATTGAGCACAATGAACAGCATTTTTACATTATAAGACCTTCAAAAGGGTAAATCAAAATACAATTTTTAATTAACCAAAATGCTCAGAGAAGACCAGGATTTTGGTTAACTGAGAAAGAAGTCCAACAAGCATTTTTTTCTACTTTAAACTTGAAAACCTTTCAAGAATAATCTTTTAAAAGTTTCTAGCTATAGTCTATAAAATATGTACATTCTCGGGAATTATTTCATTGTTGATGTCTAAGGATCTATTGAGAGGTGTGTTATCATTGATTATCAATGATTCATTTAATCTATTATATTTTCTTAGTGTCTAACAGAACTTGCTAGATGCTAGAAATACAAAGACAATAGGTATAATTTCTTTACTCAAGATTCTTACAGTGTAGTGCTATGTATAGTAAAAGTAAGAAATTACTAAACATAACTAAAAAGTGATTGTTTTAGTTATCGTTATTATTTAATTATAGAAGCTTCACTTTTGGACACCACTGGCAGGCACAGAGGAGAGGAGAGCAGTGCCTGGCAAAATAAGAAGGGTGGCCCAGTTCACCATGAATGTCCATTGGGCGTGGCCTAGGCCTGGCCCCGGTTAGCCAGACGTCACCATATCCATCGATCACCCTCAAAACTAAAGAGATTTTTGTCACCTCCAGTGGAACTGAAGATAAGAAAGAAGAGGAAGAAGAGGACTTCAGGAAAAGCGAGTAAAGAGTGCTGAGAGAGGGCAGACAGCAGAAGCAAGAAGAACTACAATCCCACAGCCTGTGGAACAAAAACCACATTCACAGAAAGATAGACAAGATGAAAAGGCAGTGAGTTATGTACCAGATGAAGGAACAAGATAAAACCCCAGAAAAACAACTAGATGAAGTGGAGATAGGCAACCTTCCAGAAAAAGAATTCAGAATAATGACAGTGAAGATGAGCCAGGACCTTGGAAAAATAATTGAGGCAAAGAGCTAGTAGATGCAAGAAATGTTTAACAAAGACTGAGAAGAATTAAAGAAGAAACAAACAGAGATGAACAATACAATAACTGAAATGAAAACTACACTAGAAGGAATCAATAGCAGAATAACTGAGGCAGAAGAACAGATAAGTGACCTGGAAGACAGAATGGTGGAATTCACTGCTGCAGAACAGAGTAAAGAAAAAAGAATGAAAAGAAATGAAGACATCCTAAGAGACCTCTGGAACATTAAATGCAAAAACATTCACATTATAGGGGTCCCAGAAGGAGAAGAGAGAGAGAAAAGACCCGAGAAAATATTTGAAGAGATTAGAGTCGAAAACTTCCCTAACCTGGGAAAGGAAATAGCCACTCAAGTCCAGGAAGTACAGAGAGTCCCATACAGGATAAACCCAAGGAGAAACAGGCTGAGACACATAGTAATCAAATTGGAAAAAATCAAAGACAAAGAAAAATTATTGAAAGCAACAAAGGAAAAATGACAAATAACATACAAAGAAACTCCCATAAGGTTAACAGCTGATTTCTCAGTGGAAACTCTACAAGCCAGAAGGGAGTGGCATGATATACTTAAAGTGATGCAAGGGAAGAACCTATAACTAATATTGCTCTACCTGGCAAGGATCTCATTCAGATTCTATGGAGAAATCAAAAGCTTTACAGACAAGCAAAAGCTAAGAGAATTCAGCACCACCAAAGCAGCTCTACAACAAATGCTAAAGGAATTTCTCTAAGTGGGAAACACAAGAGAAGAGAAGGACCAACAAAAACAAACCCAAAACAATTAGGAAAATGGTGATAGGAATATAGATATTGATAATTACCTTAAACGTGAATGGATGAAATGTTCCAACCAAAAGACACAGGCTTGCCGAATGGATACAAAAACAAGACCCATATGTATGCTGTCTACAAGAGACCCACTTCAGAACTAGGGATACATGCAGACTGAAATTGAGGGGATGGAAAAAGATATTCCATGCAAATGGAATCAAAAGAGAGCTGAAGGGCTCCTTGGTGGCGCAGTGGTTGAAAGTCCGCCTGCCAATGCAGGGGACATGGGTTCGTGCCCCGGTCCAGGAGGATCCCACATGTCGCGGAGCTGCTGGGCCCGTGAGCCATGGCCACTGAGCCTGCGCGTCCAGAGCCTGTGTTCCGCAACGGGAGAAGTCACAACAGTGAGAGGTCTGCACAAAAAAAAAAAAAAAAAAAAAAAAAAGAAAGCTGGAGTAGCAATACTCATATCAGATAAAATAGACTTTAAAATAAAGAATGTTACAAGAGACAAGGAAGGACACTACATAATGACCAAGGGATCAATCCAAGAAGATGATATAACAATTATAAATATATATGCACCCAACATAGGAGCACCTCAATACATAAGGCAACTGCTAATAGCTGTAAAAGAGGAAATCAACAGTAATAAAATAATAGTGGGCGATTTTAACACCTCACTTACACCAATGGACAGATCATCCAAAATGAAAATAAATAAGGAAGCAGAAGCTTTAAATGACACAACAGACCAGATAGATTTAATTGATATTTATAGGACATTCCATCCAAAAACAGCAGATTACACTTTCTTCTCAACTGTGCATGCAACATTCTCCAGGATAGATCACATCTTGGGTCACAAATCAAGCCTCAGTAAGTTTAAGAAAATTGAAATCATATCAGGCATCTTTTCTGACCACAACGCTATGAGGTTAGAAATGAATTACAAGGAAAAAACATAAAAAACACAAACACGTGGAGTCTAAACAATACGTTACTAAGCAACCAAGAGATCACTGAAGAAATCAAAGAGGAAATCAAAAAATACCTAGAGACAAATGACAATGAAAACATGACGATCCAAAACCTATGGGATGCAGCAAAAGCAGTTCTAAGAGGGAAGTTTATAGCTATACAAGCCTACCTCAAGAAACAAGAGAAATCTCAAGGAAATAATCTAAGCTTACCCCTAAAGGAACTAGAGAAAGAAGAACAAACAAAACCAAAAGTTAGCAGAAAGAAAAAAATCATAAAGATCAGAGCAGAAACAAATATAATAGAAACAAAGAAAACAATAGCAAAGAGCAATAAAACTAAAAGCTGGTTCTTTGAGAAGATAAACAAAATTGATAAACCATTAGCCAGACTTATCAAGAAAAAGAGAGGACTCAAATCAATAAAAATAGAAATGAAAAAGGAGAAGTTACAACAGACACCACAGAAATACAAAGCATCCTAAGAGACTACTACAAGCAACTCTATGCCAATTAAATGGAAGATCTGGAAAACATGGACAAATTCTTAGAAAGGTATAACCTTCCAAGACAGAACCAGGAAGAAACAGAAAATATGAACAGACCAATCACAAGTAATGAAATTGAAACCGTGATCAAAATTCTTCCAACAAGCAAAAGTCCAGGACCAGATGGCTTCACAGGTGAATTCTATCAAACATTTAGAGGAGAGCTCACACCCATCCTTCTCAAACTCTTCCAAAAAATTGCAGAGGAAGGAACACTCCCAAACTCATTCTATGAGGCCACCATCACCTGATACCAAAACCAGACAAAGATACTACAAAAAAAGAAAATTACAGACCAATATCACTGATGAATATAGATGCAAAAATCCTCAACAAAATACTAGCAAACAGAATCCAACAACACATTAAAAGGTACATACACCATGATCAAGTGGGATTTATCCCAGGGATGCAAGGATTCTTCAATACACACAAATCAATCAATGCGATACACCATATTAACAAATTGAAGAATAAAAACCATATGATCATCTGAATAGATGTAGAAAAACTTTTGACAAAATTCAACACCGATTTATAAAAAAAACTCTCCAGAAAGTAGGCATAGAGGGAACCTACCTCAACATCATAAAGTCCACATATGACAAACCCACAGCAAACGTCATTCTCAATGGTGAAAAACTGAAAGCATTTACTCTAAGTTCAGGAACAAGACAAGGATGTCCACTCTCAGCACTATTATTCAACATAGTTTCAGAGGTCCTAGCCACGGCAATCAGAGAAGAAAAAGGAATACAAATTGGAAAAGAAGAAGTTAAACTGTCACTGTTTGCAGATGACATGATACTATACATAGAGAATCCTAAAGATGCCACCAGAAAACTACTAGAGCCAATCAATGAATTTGGTAAAGTTGCAGGATACAAAATTAATTCACAGAAATCTCTTGCATTCCTATACACTAATGATGAAAAATCTGAGAGAGAAATCAAGTAAACACTCCCAATTACCATTGCAACAAAAAGAATAAAATACCTAGGAATACACCTACCTAGGGAGACAAAAGACCTGTATGCAGAAAACTATAAGACACTGATGAAAGAAATTAAAGATGATACCAACAGATGGAGAGATATACCATGTTCTTGGATTGGAAGAATCAATACTGTGAAAATGACTATACTACCCAAAGCAATCTACAGATTCAATGCAATCCCTAACAAATTACCAATGGCATTTTTTATGGAACTAGAACAAATCATCTTAAAATTTGTATGGAGACACAAAAGACCCTGAATAGCCAAAGCAGTCTTGAGGGAAAAAAACAGAGCTGGAAAAATCAGACTAGACTACAGAGCTACAGTAATCAAGACAATATGGTACTGGCACAAAAACAGAAACATAGATCAATGAGACAAGATAGAAAGCCCAGAGATAAACCCACGCACCTATGGTCAACTAATCTATGGCAAAGGAGTCAAAGATATACAATGGAGAAAAGACAGTTTCTTCAATAAGTGGTGCTGGGAAAAGCAGACAGCTACATGTGAAAGAATAAAATTAGAACACTCCCTAACACCATACACAAAAATAAACTCAAAATGGATTCAAGACTTAAATGTTAGACCGGACACTCTATAACTCTTAGAGGAAAACATAGGAAGAACACTCTTTGACATAAATCACAGCAAGATCTTTTTTGATCCACCTCCTAGAGTAATGGAAATAAAAACAAAAATAAACAAATGGGACCTAATGAAGCTTTTGCACAGCAAATGAAACCATAAACAAGATGAAAAGATAACCCTCAGAATTGGAGAAAATATTTGCAAATAAATCAACAGACAAAGGATTAATCTCCAAAATATATAAACAGCTCATGCAGCTCAATATTAAAAAAACAAGCAACCCAATCCAAAAATGGGCAGAAGACCTAAATAGACATAACTCCAAAGACGACATACAGATGGCCAAGAAGCACATGAAAAGCTGCTCAACATCACTAATTATTAGAGAAATGCAAATCAAAACTACAATGAGGTATCACCTCACACAATTTAGAATGGGCATCCTCAGAAAATCTACAATCAACAAATGCTGGAGAGGGTGTGAAGAAAAGGGAACCCTCTTGCACTGCTGGTGGGAATATAAATTGATACAGCCACTATGGAGAACAGTATGGAGGTTCCTTAAAAAATTAAAAATAAAATTACCATAGGATCCAGCAATCCACTAATTTTTCTCTGGGCATATACCCAGAGAAAACCATAATTCAAAAAGACACATGCACCTCAATGTTCATTGCAGCACTCTTTACCATAGCCACATCATGGAAGCAACCTAAATGCCCATCGACAGACAAACGGGTAAAGAAGGTGTGGTACATATATACAATGGAATATTACTCAGCTGTAAAAAGGAACGAAATAGGGTCATTTGTTGAGACGTGGATGGATCTAGAGACTGTCATACAGAGTGAAGTAAGTCAGAAAGAGAAAAACAAATATCGTACATTAACGCATATACGTGGAACCTATAAAAATGGTACATATGAACTGGTTTGCAGGGCAGAAATTGAGACACAGATGTAGAGAACAAACGTATGGGCACCAAGGGGGGAAAGCGGCCGGGGGGTGGGGGTGGGGCTGTGATGAATTGGGCGGTTGGGATTGACATGTATACACTGATGTGTATAAAATTGATGAGTAATAAGAACCTGCTGCATAAAAAAATTTTTTTTTAATCTAAAAAGTAAAAAAATAAAATAAAAAAATAAAATTTTAGAAATAAATATTAAAAAAAAAGAAGCTTTACTTTTTTAAATATAAATCAGATTAGTTTCCAAAGGCTATTTCTGAACCCACTTGTTTATAACTTTAAAATGTTGGAAGAGGTTTTTACATGTATTTCCTTGATGCAGTTCTAACTAAAGTGAGGTATGATTTGTCCCTTCACAGTTTTAAAACCAAGTTCAAATTGGATGTTGTCTCAGGGAACTTTTCCCAAAATAGATCAGTTTCATCTACATTAAAATTTAGCAAAGCCTGTTGATCACCAAACCTCCCACATGCACCCACCCCCCCCCCACACACACCCCACACACACAGACGCCACACCCTGATAATCTCCAAGGCAACCACAAAATGCCCCAGTGTCTGTTTTCTTCCTCATCACTCCTTTGATATTTAGAGTCCAGTAGGTGTTGAACCATTGCACATTCAAGAGCTGCACTAGAACTTTCCATCAAGAGCCTTTTCACCTTGTTTAGTCTTTACTCTTGTAACAAACTTTGAATCTTCTCCTGAATGAATATTAGACTAGTGGGCTTCCGGCATGGATGCTGACTCTCTAACCACACATGTAGAAGGTTATCCGTTTTGCTCATAACCTTCTTCATATCTTGCTGAAGCACCATATTTGTTATCAATGGCATGATCTAATCTCTGTCCTTTCAGAAGCTTTCCTTCTCATTATACTGCAAATTCATCCATTTGCAATATTCATAATCTTTTCACTACTTTCTAATTTTAAATATTCATCTTGTTTTTTATACATTGTACATATACACCTCTTACTACTAGCATTTACCGCACATTGCTCATGGTAAATAGGGAGATATAGGACAATTATCTGGAAGCATTAAGGACCCACTTGAGGTTCTTGGTCAATATTTTAAGGTGATTTCTGTCAGCACGGTTGAATGTTTTCCCCTAGGCACCTCCAGCTGAGATGTGGGTATGGAATAGAGGAGAATTGGATTTAGCCAGGGTTGTAGTTTTGCCTGCAGATAAGATGATGAGAGAGATGGCCAAGAGATTTGTTTGTGCAAGTGACTACAAACATTGACCTTGGAGTTTTAAGCTGGATAGGAAGAAAGAGAATATATTGAACCATGAGAAATAGTGATAAGATAGAATGATCAATTGATTGGAGATGAAAAGTCAAAGACCATTAGAACCAGCTGTCAGGGTAGAGAAAATGAGCTGAAAAGATGAAAGATGATGATCAGAGTGGAATGGTATGATGGCTGGGTTGCAGGTAACAATCTTGACAAGGTCTACTGTTTGACTTGGGGAGTGAGGAGGCTGAAGTAGGGTGGACAGCAAAATCATGGGGAGGAAAGACATTAAGGTTGTGAGCAGCCATGCTGTGAAAGAGTCATATATACATATATTGAGATCACCAAGAGTTAAGATATAAGTAGTATGGACAGAATGAGAGTGAGCCAGGGACTGAAGTTGCCAAAAAAAATGCGGAGATGGAGTGATAACCTGGGAGTCAGTAGATAACAGCCAGGATTCCACTAGACGCAATAGTAATATTACTAAAAACCTCAGAACTGAGCATAAAGACCAATACTCACATTTCAGCCCATAGGTTTAGGCCAGTAAAGCACTAGAACCATGAATAAATCAAGCCCATTGACAAATTTTTATCTGAGGGACAATACACTTTTTAAAAGTTTGGATTAGTTGTCAGATAAAAATGGAAGGAATCGCATAAAAGTCCAGTTTTCACCTTCTCTGGAAATGGAAAGATTTGTCAATATTGAACTCAAACTGACATACAGGAATAATACAGTGAAGGTGAGTGCTGACTGCCCCATCAAACAGGACGCACTTGCTCCAGTTTACCACAGTCCCCTCCACTCCCTCGTGTCTCACTTGGCCCCTTTTACCAAGTTACTTATCAGTTCACCTATAGGCATTTGAGTTTTTAATCCTGTGTCAAATCAATAGACAATATTTTGGCCAAATGACTGTAAAAGATTGCTAAAGCTATGCTTAAAAGTGAATCTCATAGAAGGAAAAGTATTTACGTGTTGGAGAGCTCTTTTCAGTTGGAATTTAAATTTACTGAAGTTTTACCACCTTGCCCCACCACTTCACAAGCAATTATCCTCATTGAATCAACATTCCTAAATTACAATGCATTTCAAATTATATTCCAAATATATTCTTTGTGTCATAGAGATAAAGATTAAGAGCCTTTATTAAGGCTCTTAAACATACCTTACGCTCAAGCTTCTTAACTTATAAGAAGAGAATGGAAGGAAGCGTAGGGAGTTAAGGTAAGATGTTCAAGGTCATGAACCATGCTGCATGGCATAACTGGAATTTAAATTCTTAACTCCTCCAAATTAAATTTAAAAAGAATCATTTATCTTGTTTAGGATCTTTTGGAAATACTTTTGTTGTAAAATATTGCAAAAATTATTGCAAAAGCTTACAGAATTGAATACATTAATATATGTGTACTTATCACCCAGCTTTATTAAAATTTCAAATATCTTTAGATTTGGGTAAGAAATATTTTAGGTAGAGTTGAAGCCCTTCCCACATGTTCACCCCAAGTCTCTTCACTTCCCTTCCTCCTCAGAGGCTGCCATTATGGCAAATTTGGTATCTTTCATTTAGGAAAGCATTTAAAAGGAAATAAATTCTAAAAGTAATTATATTTATGGAGATATTTTATTCCTACTAAGATGTGTGAACGTACAGTGCTAAAAGGAGAATGCATATAGAGTTTATTTACAGACCAAAATCACCCTACAAAAGGAAATGGAGCCATTCCAAATATGCCTCCAAGCGAAGTCCCAAATTGAAACTAAGTATTACTGACTCAAGACAATACATGAGACTCATTGATTTCAACAATAAGAACTAAATCCTGTTTCTCCAAGAGTAAAAGTGAGGAGAGATGCTTCTAGGCAAAGCCAGGTTCATGGGCATGCAACCTGTGCAGTCACACAGAGCCCTACAGCTCAAAGGGTCCCACACTTGGTTTAATGCTCTGTTATTGCTGTCTTGAAATTCTGGATAATTTTTGAACAAGGGGCACCACATTTTCATGCTGCACTAGGCCCTTCTTATTATGTAGCTGGTTCTGGTCTCGGGGCAAGTGAGAGCCAAACTGAACCTTCCATCCCCAACTCTGTCTCTCTAAGATGTAGCTGTCTTCTAGTGACTCCTGAGCTGACAGTGGCTGCCAAATTTGCTTTTTCCTCAGGAGGGTGCTGTTCTACCTTTAATACTCAGTTCTAATCTTAGATGCAGACTTCTTGCCTAGTTTCCCATGCACAGCTGTATATAAAAGAGGGAATGTTTAAGTAGGGTTTTAAAGGCCAAGTTACTTCAAAAGGGAAATGGACATGGAAATACAGATAGGTAAGAATTACAGTCATTTGTTGAGCTCTTACCTTGTGCCAGGTGCTATGCTAAGCAGAGTAAATGCAGTATTTCTTTTTTCTGTACAACACCTTATGAGATAGATGTTATTATCTCCATTTTACAGGTAACAAAACTGAGGACCAGAGAGTTTAAGTACCTTCCCAATGGCAGATAGCTAGTGAGAGGAAGAATTAGAATTTGAGCCTTGTCCTGTCTGCCTCCAGAGACCATGAATGGAAGGCTTTTGTTTGTTTGTTTTAATCTCTCTAATAGATAGATCTTACTTAATCTAATCATTCATCCTTTGAATAAATCATTTCCTTTTGGTATTTCAAAAATATCTCTAGAGCAAAACATCAGAGTAAGAGGGATCAGTTAGTCTCACTGGATCAACGGCTTTCTAAGCTTAATAAATCTTTCCCAGGTCATCATTCAAACAAGTGCTCCAGGAAAATTCCTTGTTTCTCCATGTTAGAGGCCTTTGAGGCAGCTCACAAATGATTTAAATCGTGAATAATCTGTGAGTGTTAAGGTGCTATTTTTGCCAATAGCTTTAATGAATGTTTAATACATTCTAGATGCCATTTTAAGTATTTCGCATACATTGTCTCTTTTAATTCCCACTATCAGCCCTATGAAAGTGGTATGATTGCCATTATCCCCCTTTTGCCAATGAAGAAACTGAGGTCCACAAATATATATATATATATATATCAGTGAAAAGAATGAAGGTTGCATTGATAAATTAACCTGTCCCCAAATGCCTGGTAATATTTCCTCTACTCTCACTTTAACCCATTGTATAATGTGTGTGGTTTTATATCAGGAGGTACTGAAATTTGGAGGATTATGTTATTCTGTGCTGTGAATAGGATGTTCTGTAAAACCTGATTCAAGTAATATTCTTCTGAAACAATCTTGGGCTGCTACATTGCCAGTCTTTTGTTAGATCTTTGGTGATCCCAGTCAAATTGGCCTTTTGCTTATTTTAAATAAATCTAGGATCTTAAAGAGTTATACATTCTAAAAGAAGAGAGGGCTTATTAATACTGACAGTGAAGAGACACAGAGAGCAACGTTTCTTTGCTACTAAAAGTAACTACTCATACAGCTCATAGTCACAGACCCAAATTCAGGCTTTCTTTTCAGGTTGCATCCTTACCCAGCTCCAGGTCTGCTTCCTTTTGGAAGGAGGCACTTTTCTGCCACCTCCATCACTACTGGGACTACTCTAATTATCCTCAACATGTACATGTCTCAGAGTACGCTTAGTTACGTGGCAAACAGGTAAGATCTTTATCAGCAACAGAAAGATGCTCTCCAAAGGTAAGATCTCTATCAGCAACAGAAAGATGCTCTCCAAACAATTCAGAAGGCCACCATTTGAACTCTAGGTCTATCCATGTCTCTACAAATGACCCAATTTTCATTCCTCTTTATGGCTGAGTAATATTCCATTATATATATGCACTACATCTTCTTTATCCATTCATCAGTCAGTGGACAGACATTTAGGTTGCTTCCATGTCCTGGCTATTGTAAATAGTGCTGCAATGAACATTGGGGTGCATGTATCGTTTTGAATTATGATTCTCTCAGGGTATATGCCCAGTAGTGGGATTTCTGGGTCATATGGTAATTCTATTTTTAGTTTATAAAGGAAGCTCCATACTGTTCTCCACAGTGGCTGCATCAAATTACATTCCCACCAACAGGGCAGGAAGGATCTCTTTTCTCCACACCCTCTCCAGCATTTATTGTTTGTAGAGTTTTTGATGATGGCCATTCTGACCAGTGTGAGGTGATACCTCATTGTAGTTTTGGTCTGCATTTCTCTAATAATTAGTGATGTTGAGCATCTTTTCATGTGCCTCTTGGTCATCCGTATGTCTTCTTTGGAGAAATGTCTATTTAGTTGTTCTTTTTTTTTTTTTTTTTTTTTTGATATTGAGCTGCATACGCTGCTTATATATTTTGGAGATTACTCCTTTGTCAGTTGCTTCGTTTGCAAATATTTTCTCCCATTCTGAGGGTTGTCTTATTTCATTTATGGTTTTCTTTGCTGTGCAAAAGTTTTAAGTTTAATTAAGTCCCACTTGTTTATTTTTGTTTTTATTTTCATTACTCTAGGAGGTGGATCAAAAAAGATCTTGCTGTGGTTTATGTCAAAGAGTGTTCTTCCTATGTTTTCCTCTAAGTGTTTTATAGTGTTCAGTCTTACATTTAGGTCTTTAATCCATTTTGAGTTTATTTTTGTGTATGGTGTTAGAAAGTGTTCTAATTTCATTCTTTTACATGTAGCTGTCCAGTTTTCCCAGCAACACTTATTGAAGAGACTGTCTTTTCTCCATTGCATATTCTTGCCTCCTTTATTATAGATTAGGTGACCATATATGCATGGGTTTATCTCTGGGCTTTCTATCCTGTTCCATTAATCTATATTTCTGTTTTTGTGCCAGTACCATACTGTCTTGATTACTGTAGCTTTGTAGTATAGTTTGAGGTCAGGGAGCCTGATTCCTCCAGCTCCATTTTTCTTTCTCAAGATTGCTTTGGCTATTCTGGGTCTTTTGTGTTTCCATACAAATTGTGAAATTTTTTATCCTAATTCTGAAAAATGCCATTGGTAATTTGGTAGGGATTGCATTGAATCTGTAGATTGCTTTGGGTAGTACAGTCATTTTCAAAATATTGATTCTTCCAATCCAAGAACATGGTATATCTCTCATCTGTTTGTGTCATCTGTGATTTCTTTCTTCAGTGCCTTATAGTTTTCTGAGTACAGGTCTTTTACCTCTATGAGATTTTAAGTTACAAGTATTGTAGGCTTCTGAAGATGGGACCAAACTCTAAGTCTTTTCTGAGGCATCCAGAGTATCCAACACAGTGTCACACAAAATGGATCCCATAAATGCCTATTAACTGATTCAATTATATCTCTTGGGCAGCATCCCTGTCTTTATGACCATTTAAAGAGTCTATCCTCTTTCTCCAAGTTCTCTTTTAAACATTAGTTTCTATGTTTCCATAAAACCATGGACTGATCAAGTAAACATGAAGAGAAAGTTGTCAGCTAGGTCACTTCATTATAAGGCTCATTTTATAGGCACCTCTCTTTAACACCATTAAAAACAGGGTTTCTGCACCACCCCAAACTTTATTATTTGGTTCTAAAACTACACTGGGACTTATAAGTCCAAGGATGAAAGGAGATACAGGAAGGGAACACCTATTTAATGCCTACTCTGCAGTGGAAAATGTATACACCCTGTCCTATCACACCAGCAGTCTCTTGGGAAAGGCTGGGATGACAAAACACAGGAGAATTAAAAGCCTCTGCTCTCAGCAATCCTGTCTTGACGGCTCTTTCTAATCCTCAGGAATATTCCAATGTTTGATATTTTCATAATTAACCCAGACTCTGGGCACTCACCTAAGCTTTTATAAGGAGTTTTTTATGGGAAGCCCCAGAATCAGATCAAGGGAGTGAACATCTTGCCCCAGTTTCCCAAAGATCATTCAAACTATCAAATTCTTTCTGGTAGCAGAGAGAAGGAAAGTTAGCAAGAATAGCAGCTCCAAAAACTTTGGCTAAAGTTGTAGGTGTAGTTGAGACCTCAGGCCAGCTTTAAAGAAGAAGACTATAGTAGCTTCACAGTCTCTGGGGCCAAAGCCAGTGGCTTTCAATGTAGATAGACTCTAATAATGGTTTTCAAGCTGAGTGTGGGGTTGTATCTAGAGAAAGGTTGTATAAGGCCGAGGCAACTTGGCTTTGGGAACCAAATGATCTGTATGTAGCAACCTGCATCTTGGCTTCTTGGAATCTAGCTGAGGGTAGTCTTAGAGAAGCATGGAAAAGAGGAAAGAAAGAATACTACTAGCAAATGGTATTACTAGAAAAGGAAAGAATACTATTGGACATTTTTGGAAAAGTTGAATTTGAATCTTGATTCTGTGTCTTTTTGATTTTGAGTTAGGCACTTAAGCTCTCTGAACCTAAATATCCTTTTTTTGCAAAAAAAAAATAAAAGAGAATAATGATACCCTGCGTATACCAAAGAACCATCATGAAGATCAAATTTATTTCATCAATTCTTTAAGCAAATATTTATCACATGCTTTCTATGTGTCAGGCACTCTGTTACATGCTGGGGATACACTGGTGAGCACAGATGTGCTTCTTGGCCTGATGAAGCTTTAGTCTAACACAAGTTTCTCAACCTCAGCACTATTGATATTTTGTATTGAATAATGCTTTGTTGTGGGAGGTTACCCTGTGCCTATCCTGTAGCAGTAGCCTCCCTACCCACTAGATGCTAGTAATGCCTCTGCTTCCTGTCATAACAACCAAGAATGTCTCCAGACACTGCCAAATTTCCTTTGGGAGGAATAATTATTGCCAGTTGAGAACCACTAGTCTAATGGGAAACAGGTGGCTTCTGAGAAAGGGAAAACAAGTTTCTTTCTTCTTCTGGATGTTAATTAGGAAGCATTTCCTGGTGGCGGACATCTTATGACCAAAAGGGGAATTGGCTGATGCTGTAGGTGGCAAAATGAAACGATGGAAGAAAACTTGGGGTCCTGGTAACACAATAAAAACTTAATCCCTGGAGTTTGCCCTATCTCTGGACCTCTGGATTTGCTGCTAAGTGAGATATTGCATTTCCATATTGTTTAAGTAAAAGAGTTTCTGTTGCTTGCAACTGTAAGAATCCTAATTCATATGGTCTTTCTTCATCTCTTCTTTCTTCATCCATAAAATGGGGATAATAAAACATTCTTTGTTTTGCAGTGAGGATAAAATGTTTATAAAACATATTGCCCACTGTTGGGCATCAAGTAACCAGTATTATTATAATGACTAGATTTATTTTTGATCTTTTAAGACACTCATCATCATTTGCATACATCTCTGTTTAATACCTATCCTTAATATGTGCATCAAATATTAATTTTCCTCATGGATTTCCTCAGAGAATCTTCCTTCAAACATACGGTGCAACTTACCGGTCACTAATATTTGTTAACCCAATAATAATGAATGTCTATAATACTTAAACCTGCAGCATTCTTGGTAACCTGACTGTTCTCACCTCTCTATATGTGTGTTCACTCTTCAAGTTGTATACCTTCACTATAGTGTATTATTGCATGTCTGTCCCTTTGGTGAGAAGAGTCACTTCCCAAGAGGGACCTGAGCTAAAAATTATCTCCAGCCAGGAAGGATCATGGACATTATGACCCTTCCAGTGATGTAACATTAAATGTCCTTCTTACCCACACTGCAGTAGCCATTCAGGAAGTTTATGATGGAGATAATTAGTGCTCACCATATCCAGCTTTCCTTTCTTTCCTGGGCACAAAGGAACATGTCCCAGGCACTTACAGTTAAGTGGATCCATATGACTAATTCTGGACAGTAGTCTGTGACACAGCATTATTTGAGAGTGGGTGTCATCTCTGCAATTCTCCCTTTTGCATCTTTGGAAGCTATTTTTTCCGGATGGTATAGCCACAAATTGGAAAGGGCCTGGATCCCCGCTTGGAAGGGAACAGCCTTGAAAAGCTATCTGACCTAAAGGAGATGTGAGTGAGAAATAAACTTTTATGTGTAAGACCACTAAGGTTTCTGGGGTTATTTGTTACCTAAAAATAGCCAATCCTGGGGCTTCCCTGGTGGCGCAGTGGTTGGGAGTCCGCCTGCCGATGCAGGGGACACGGGATCGTGCCCTGGTCCGGGAAGATCCCACATGCAGCGGAGCAGCTGGGCCCGTGAACCATGGCCGCTGAGCCTGCGCGTCTGGAGCCTGTGCTCCGCAATGGGAGAGGCCACGGCAGTGAGAGGCCCGCGTACCACAGAGGGAAAAAAAAAAAGCCAATCCTGTTTTAATACAAGGGTGTTCCTACTCATTTATTTCATGTCACACATCCTGGAGCTACACGAAATCCCTTCTATCTGGAATCATTTGGGAGGCAAGTGCTCCACATTAGTGAATTTTCCAAATACCTGAATGGAACCAGTATGGAGGGGAGGTGAGATAAGGGGTTTGGAAAGTTTTTATTTGGCTGTGTATCTTTTTGTCCTATGGCCCTGGAACACGGTTAAATTGGGCCTGACAGTTAATTTAGGTTAACTTTCTCTTGGAGTGCTTTTGTGGGCTCTATGAAGGTGCTGTGCTGATAGCACCCTCTTCCATTTTTTTTGACCTAGGAAGATTCATCCTTATTCTAGACGGTAAGACTTGTGATTACTTTCTCAGTTTCCAGGCATCTTCTTACTCCTCCAGGTCACTCTATTGAGTAGGACCCAAGAAGACACTGTACTAATACTGTCCTATGTGGCCCCCATCATCTATGGAAAACATTCCTGCATTGTTTGCCCTGATAAACACTGGAATAAAAGCTGGTCCCAACGTAGCAGTGCTCTCCTGATTCTGGGTCCCTACACTAATCAGTCAACCTCTTTCCTACCTTCTACTTAGCCCACAGTCCTCTTTTGCTTTCTTAGACACGGGTTTTCTCCATGACATCTTCTGACTGCAAAGGACACATAAAATATCTCCAAGTGGTGCCCTGGAAGATTCCCTCACTAGGATTGAGGTAACAAGATTGTAACTGTACTTCTACTTCATAGGAGGCCAGGTAGAGACTCACAGCAAGGCAAATGCACTCCTCAAAGGTTATCTCCTTTCCCATTTTTTCTGTCTGACCCCACGTTTATCTTTGACTTGACTGAGGGTATAAAGAGACCTGGACTAGTTTCTAAATCTGCACATGGTAACATACGGAGGGAAAATTCTATCTCAGGCTCATTTTGCCATTCTGATATGTACAGTACAAGTGCTTTAATTGATACTAAGATACAGCAAACAAGCCCCATGGCAACATCTTGTTACATGAAGCTTACCTTTTTAAAGCAGTGGATTCTTTCTATTTTAATAATTTTTCAGTGACACATATTTTAAGTGTGTGCTTAAATTATTTATAGATAACTAAAAATTTTTATTATGCATGTTAGTTATTATGCCTAAAAATTCATGCCTTTCGGGAGTACTAACGTGTGACTTTGCTTATTTCTATATCAAATGGCCCCAAATGACTATGCTTTAATAGTTATGTCACATGAAGAATTGAAGAAATTTGGGGTATATGTACGGAAGAAAAAGAAGACATATGAGAGGCTTCCGGGAAGATGGCGTTAGAGTGAGACGCGAGATCACCTTCCTCCCCACAGATACACCAGAAATACATCTACACATGAAACAACTCCTACAGAACACCTACTGAACGCAGGCAGAAGACCTCAGACCTCCCAAAAAGCAAGAAACCTCCCACGTACCTGGGTAGGGCAAAAGAAAAAAGAAACAACAGAGAAAAAAGAATAGGGGCGGGACCTGCACCAGTGGGAGGGAGCTGTGAAGGAGGAAAGGTTTCCACACACTAGGAAGCCCCTTCACGGGCGGAGACTGCTGGTAGC
This sequence comes from Phocoena phocoena, assembly GCF_963924675.1. Lineage (NCBI taxonomy): Eukaryota > Metazoa > Chordata > Mammalia > Artiodactyla > Phocoenidae > Phocoena > Phocoena phocoena. Next base: position 57,376,641 of record NC_089219.1, on the reverse strand, counting down.
GGAGGCGGGAAGCTTCGGAACCGCGGAGGAGAGCAAAGCAACAGGGGTGCGGAGGGCAAAGTGGAGAGATTCCCGCACAGAGGATCAGGGCCGATGGGCACTCACCAGTCCAAGAGGCTTGTCTGCTCACCCGTCGGGGTGGGCGGGGCTGGGAGTTGAGGCTTGGGCTTCGGTCGGAGCGCTGGGAGAGGACTGGGGTTGGCGGCGTGAACACAGCCTGCGGGAGATTAGTGCGCCATGGCTAGCCGAGAGGGAGTCCGGAGAAAAGTCTGGAGCTGCAGAAGAGGCAAGAGACTTTTTCTTCCCTCTTTGTTTACTCGGGCACGAGGAGAGGGGATTAAGAGCGCTGCTTAAAGGAGCTCCAGAGACGGGCGCGAGCTACGGCTAAGAGCGCGGACCCCAGAGATGGGCGTGAGACGCTAAGGCTGCTGCTGCCACCACCAAGAAGCCTGTGTGCAAGCACAGGTCACTATCCACACCCCACTTCCGGGGAGCCTGTGCAGCCTGCCACTGCCAGGTTCCCGGGATACAGAGACAACTTCCCCGGGAGAACGCATGGTGCGCCACAGGCTGGTGCAACGTCACGCTGGCCTCTGCCGCCGCAGGCTCACCCTGCACTCCGTGCCCCTCCCTCCCCCCGGCTTGACTGAGCCAGAGCCCCCGAATCAGCGGTTCCTTTAACCCCGTCCTGTCTGAGCGAAGAACAGACGCCCTCCAGCGACCTACATGCAGAGGCGGGGCCAAATCCAAAGCTGAGCCCCTGGGAGCTGTGAGAACAAAGAAGAGAAAGGGAAATCTCTCCCAGCAGCCTCAGAAGCAGCAGATTAAAGGTTCACAATCAACTTGATGTACCCTGCATCTGTGGAATACATGAATAGACAACGAATCATCCCAAATTGAGGAGGTGGACTTTGAGAGCAAGATTTATGATTTTTTCCCCTTTTCCTCTTTTTGTGAGTGTGTATGCTTCTGTGTGAGATTTTGTCTGTATAGCTCTGCTTCCACCATTTGTCCTAGGGTTCTATCTGTCCATTTTGTTTTTTGTTTTTTTCTTAATAATTATGTTTTATTTTAATAACTTTATTTTATTTTACTTTATCTTCTTTCTTTCTTTTTTCTTCCTTCCCTTCTTCCTTCCTTCCTTCCTCCTGCCCTCCCTCCTTCCCTCCTTTCTTTCTTTCTTTCTTTCTACTTCTACTAATTCTTTCTTTCTACTTTTTCTCCCATTTATTCTGAGCCATGTGGATGAAAGGCTCTTGGTACTGCAGCCAGGAGTCAGTGCTGTGCCTCTGAGGTGGGAGAGCCAACTTCAGGACACTGGTCCACAAGAGACCTCCCAGCTCCACAAAATATCAAATGGCGAAAGTCTCCTAGAGATCTCCATCTCAAAACCAGCACCCAGCTTCACTCAATGACCAGCAAGCTACAGTGCTGGACACCCTATACCAAACAACTAGCAAGACAGGAACACAACCCCACCCATTAGCAGAGAGGCTGCCTAAAATCATAACAAGTCCACAGACTTGTGTCCATAGCACACCACCAGACATGGACCTGCCCACCAGAAAGACAAGATCCAGCCTCATCCACCAGAACACAGGCACTAGTCCCCTCCACCAGGAAGCCTACACAACACACTGAACCAACCTTAGCCACTGGGGACAGACACCAAAAACAACGGGAACTACGAACCTGCAGCCTGCAAAAAGGAGACCCCAAACACAGTAAGATAAGAAAAATGAGAAGACAGAAAAATACACAGCAGATGAAGGAGCAAGATAAAAACCCACCAGACCTAACAAATGAAGAGGAAATAGGCAGTCTACCTGAGAAAGAATTCAGAATAATGATAGTAAAGATGATCCAAAATCTTGGAAATAGAATAGACAAAATGCAAGAAACCTTAACAAGGACCTAGGAGAACTAAAGATGAAACAAATGATGATGAACAACACAATAAGTGAAATTAAAAATACTCTAGATGGGATCAATAGCAGATTAACTGAGGCAGAAGAACGGATAAGTGACCTGGAATATAAAATAGTGGAAATAACTACTGCAGAGCAGAATAAAGAAAAAAGAATGAAAAGAACTGAGGACAGTCTCAGAGACCTCTGGGACAACATTAAACACACCAACATTCAAATTATAGGGGTTCCAGAAGAAGAAGAGAAAAACAAAGAGACTAAGAAAATATTTGAACAGATTATAGTTGAAAACTTCCCTAAAATGGGAAAGGAAATAGTTAATCAAGTACAGGAAACATAGAGAGTCCCATATAGGATAAATCCAAGGAGAAATATGCCAAGACACATATTAATCAAACTGTCAAAAATTAAATACAAAGAAAGCATATTAAAAGCAGCAAGGGAAAACCAACAAATAACACACAAGGGAATCCCCATCAGGTCAACAGCTGACCTTTCAGCAGAAACTCTGCAAGCCAGAAGGGACTGGCAGGACATATTTAAAGTGATGAAGGAGAAAAACCTGCAACCAAGATTACTCTACCCAGCAAGGGTCTCATTCAGATTTGATGGAGAAATTAAAACCTTTACAGAAAAGCAAAAGCTGAGAGAATTCAGCACCACCAAACCAGCTTTACAACAACTGCTAAAGGAACTTCTCTAGGCAAGAAACACAAGAGAAGGAAAAGACCTACAATAACGAACCCAAAACAATTAAGAAAATGGGAATAAGAACATACATACCGATAATTACCTTAAATGTAAATGGACTAAATGCTCCCACCAAAAGACACAGATTGGCTGAATGGATACAAAAACAAGACCCATATATTTGCTGTCTACAAGAGACCCACTTCAGATCTAGAGACACATACAAACTGACAGAAGGGGGATGGAAAAAAATATTTCATGCAAATGGAAACCAAAAGAAAGCTGGAGTAACAATTCTCATATCAGACAAAATAGACTTTAAAATAAAGACTATTAGAAGAGACAAAGAAGGACACTACATAATGATAAAGGGATTGATCCAAGAAGAAGATATAACAATTGTAAATATTTATGCACCCAACATAGGAGCACCTCAATACATAAGGCAACTACTAACAGCCATACAAGGGGAAATCAACAGTAACACATTCATAGTAGGGGACTTTAACACCCCCACTTTCACCAATGGACAGATCATCCAAAATGAAAATAAATAAGGAAACACAAGCTTTAAATGATACATTAAACAAGATGGACTTAATTGATATTTATAGGACATTCCATCCAAAAACAACAGAATACACATGTTTCTCAAGTTCTCATGGAACATTCTCCAGGATAGATCATATATAGGGTCACAAATCAAGCCTTGGTAAATTTAAGAAAATTGAAATTGTATCAAGTATCTTTTCCAACCACAATGCTATGAGACTAGATATCAATTACAGGAAAAGATATGTAAAAAATACAAACACATGGAGGCTAAACAATACACAACTTAATAACGAAGCGATCACTGAAAAAATCAAAGAGGAAATAAAAATATACCTAGAAACAAATGACAATGGAGACACGACGACCCAAAATCTGTGGGATGCAGCAAAAGCAGTTCTAAGAGGGAAGTTTATAGCAATACAATCCTACCTTAAGAAACAGGACACATCTTGAGTAAACAACCTAACCTTGCACCTAAAGTAATTAGAGAAAGAAGAACAAAAAACACCCAAAGTTAGCAGAAGGAAAGAAATCATAAAAATCAGATCAGAAATAAATGAAAAAGAAATGAAGGAAACGAAAGCAAAGATCAATAAAACTAAATGCTGGTTCTTTGAGATAAACAAAATTGATAAACCATTAGCCAGACTCATCAAGAAAAAAAGGGAGAAGACTCAAATCAATAGAATTAGAAATGAAAAAGGAGAAGTAACAACTGACACTGCAGAAATACAAAAGATCATGAGAGATTACTACAAGCAACTCTATGCCAATAAAATGGACCACCTGGAAGAAATGCACAAATTCTTAGAAATGCACAACCTGCTGAGACTGAACCAGGAAGAAATAGAAAATATAAACAGACCAATCACAAGCACTGAAATTGAAACTGTGATGAAAAATCTTCCAACAAACAAAAGCCCAGGACCAGATGGCTTCACAGCCGAATTCTATCAAACATTTAGAGAAGAGCTAATACCTATCCTTCTCAAGCTCTTCCAAAATATAGCAGAGGGAGGAACACTACCAAACTCATTCTACGAGGCCACCATCACCCTGATACCAAAGCTAGACAAGGATGTCACAAAGAAAGAAACCTACAGGCCAATATCACTGATGAACATAGTTGCAAAAATCCTCAACAAAATACTAGCAAACAGAATCCAAGAGCACATTAAAAGGATCATACACCATGATCAAGTGGGGTTTATTCCAGGAATGCAAGGATTCTTCAATATACGCAAATCAATCAATCTGATACACCATATTAACAAACTGAAGGAGAAAAACCATATGATCATCTCAATAGATGCAGAGAAAGCTTTTGACAAAATTCAATGCCGATTTATGCTAAAAACTCTGCAGAACGTAAGCACAGAGGGAACTTTCCTCAACATAATAAAGGCCATGTATGACAAACCTGCAGTCAACATTGTTGTCAATGGTGAAATACTGAAAGCATTTCCACTAGGATCAGGAAAAAGACAAGGTTGCCCACTCTCACCACTCTTATTCAATATAGTTTTGGAAGTTTTAGCCACAGCAATCAGAGAAGAAAAGGAAATAAAAGGAATACAAATCGGAAAAGAAGAAGTAAAGCTGTCACTGTTTGCAGATGACATGATACTCTACATAGAGAATCCTGAAGATGTTACCAGAAAGCTACTAGAGCTAAGCAATGAATTTGGTAAAGTAGCAGGATACAAAATTAATGCAAAGAAATCTTTTGCATTGCTATACAATAATGATGAAAAATCTGAAAGAGAAATTAAGAAAACACTCCCATTTACCATTGCAAAAAAGAGAATAAAATACCTAGGAATAAACCTACCTAAGGAGACAAAAGACCTGTATGCAGAAAATTATAAGACACTGATGAAAGAAATTAAAGATGATACAAATAGATGGAGAGATATACCATGTTCTTGGATTGGAAGAATCAATATTTTGAAAATGACTCTACGACCCAAAGCAATCTACAGATTCAATGCAATCCCTATCAAACTACAACTGGCATTTTCCACAGAACTAGAACAAAAAATTTCACAATTTGTATGGAAACACAAAAGACCCCAAATAGCCAAAGCAATCTTGAGAACGAAAAATGGAGCTGGGGGAATCAGGCTCCCTGACTTCAGACTATACTACAAAGCTACAGTAATCAAGACAGTATGGTACTGGCACAAAAACAGAAAGATAGATCAGTGGAACAGGATAGAAAGCCCAGAGATAAACCCACGCACATATGGACACCTTATCTTTGCTAAAGGAGGCAGGAATGTACAGTGGAGAAAGGACAGCCTCTTCAATAAATGGTGCTGGGAAAACTGGACAGGTACATGTAAAAGTATGAGATTAGATCACTCCCTAACACCATACACAAAAATAATCTCAAAATGGATTAAAGACCTAAATGTAAGGCCAGAAACTATCAAACTCTTAGAGGAAGACATAGGCAGAACACTCTATGACATAAATCACAGCAAGATCCTTTTTGACCCGCCTCCTAGAGGAATGGAAATAAAAACAAAAATAAACAAATGGGACCTAATGAACCTTTAAAGCTTTTGCACAGCAAAGGAAACCATAAACAAGACCAAAAGACAACCCTCAGAATGGGAGAAAATAGTTGCAAATGAAGCAACTGACCAAGGAGTAATCTCCAAAATTTATAAGCAGCTCATGCAGCTCAATAACAAAAAAACAAACAACCCAATCCAAAAATGGGCAGAAGATCTAAACAGACATTTCTCCAAAGAAGATATATAGACTGCCAACAAACACATGAAAGAATGCTCAACATCACTAATCATTAGAGAAATGCAAATCAAAACTACAATGAGATATCACCTCACACCAGTCAGAATGGCCATCATCAAAAAATCTAGAAACAATACATGCTGGAGAGGGTGTGGAGAAAAGGGAACCCTCTTGCACTGTTGGTGGGAATGTAAATTGATACAGCTACTGTGGCAACAGTATGGAGGTTCCTTAAAAATCTACAGCTAGAACTACCATATGACCCAGGAATCCCATTACTGGGCATATACCCTGAGAAAACCATAATTCAAAAAGAGTCATGTACCAAAATGTTCATTGCAGCTCTATTTACAATAGCCAGGAGATGAGCAACCTAAGTGTTCATCAACAGATGAATGGATAAAGAAGATGTGGCACATATATACAATGGAATATTACTCAGCCGTAAAAAGAAACGAAATTGAGTTATTTGTATTGAGGTGGATGGACCTAGAGTCTGTCATACAGAGTGAAGTAAGTCAGAAAGAGAAAAACAAATATCGTATGCTAACACGTATATATGGAATTTAAGGAAAAAATGTCATGAAGAACACAGGGGTAAGACAGGAATAAAGACACAGACCCACTAGAGAATGGACTTGAGGATATGGGGAGGGGGAAGGGTAAGCTGTGACAAAACGAGAGAGAGACATGGACATGTATACACTATCAACCGTAAGGTAGATAGCTAGTGGGAAGCAGCCACATAGCACAGGGAGATCAGCTCGGTGCTTTGTGACCGCCTGGAGGGGTGGGATAGGGAGGGTGGGAGGGAGGGAGATGCAAGAGGGAAGAGATATGGGAACATATGTATATGTGTAACTGATTCACTTTGTTATAAAGCAGAAAGTAACACATCATTGTAAAGCAATTATCCTCCAATAAAGATGTAAAAAAAAAAAAGAAGACATATGAGAGATATAAAACCATTTAAACATTTGAAGGGTTATCTGTAGAAGAGAGATTAGAATTATTTTATGTTGACCCGGGGGCAGAATCAGAACCAATCCATGTGGAATTTTGGCTAAACATGAGAATGAACTTTATAATGAATAAAACTGTGGCATCAACTGGCTGGCCATTTACCAAACCTGTTTCTGCTCATCCTGGACATGTAGTTAGACCACATTTCCCAGCCTCCCTTGCAGTTATGTGTGTCCATGTGATCGAGTTCTGACCAATGGAATGTGATATTTGTTGTTTCAGGCCTGGTCCATAAATACCCTTCTCGTACAATCTTCCATGTTCTTTCTCCCTCCACCAGCTTGATGCTTGTGATTCTGAAAGTCTGAAAGCTAGATGTCAAAGATGGGAGAAGCCTGGGCCCTGAATCAGTACTCAGAAGGGAGCCTGTTACCGATCAGGTAATCTACTTTGAACTTTACTAACTATATTTGACTAGATTATTTGTTACAGATACTAGCACTGCCATAACTAACTTAATAACTGTGAAAACGTAATGGGCTCCATTGGGAAGTTCTTTTTGTGACCAAGGTATCCCTTCAGCAAGGGTGACTTAGAAGGAATTAAACATTTGCACAAGGGTTGAATTACATGTTCTGAGTTTCCCTCTAATCCTGAGATTTTTATTATTTTATTCACTCAAATATTTTTCGAACTTACTGTACCCTCAGACTTTCATTTAACAGTTGAGAGCATGGCTCCTTTTAATGGTCCTCAAATTTCTCTTCCAATTTGCTGCTTCTAAACTGCTCTGAATATTTTAGACAACCAAACTTGTTAACTCTGGCCTTGAAATAACAATCAGTATGCAAAGGGCAGTATATGAATTTTTATATAGAGAGAATGATTCTCATTTTGCAATTTATTTACATGCATATGCACAAAAAAGAAAAAAGATTAGAATGAAATACAGTAAGTCCCCTACATATGAACCTTCAAGTTGTGAACTTTCAAAGATGCAAACGTGTGTTCGCATGTCCAATCATGTAAGTTAGTTCATGTGTCTGGCATATATTGTCACATGCATGCATCCTCTGCAAGTGTTTGTACTTTTGTGTACTTTACTGTACAGTAGTGTACAGAGTACAGTAGTAGAGTATCTTTATTTCAAGCCCAGGAAGTCCAGAAGAAAGTGTAAAAACAGCGGTGATGTAGCTGGTACTGCTAAGAAGCACCAAGCGATAACGATGGAAACAAAAGTGAAAACAATTGAGAGAGTGGAGCAAGGTGAAAAGATGGTAGACGTCGTTCATTCTTATAACATGAATCGTTCACCCATTGGCCCAATTCTAAAAAACAAGGACAAGATCATGGAACATGTGAAGTCTGCTGTGCTGATGAAGTCGACAATACTACTGAAAAAGTGAATAAGAAGAAGACAGTAATATGGAAGAAGAAAAATGATGGAGGAGATGGAGAAACTTCTCAGTGTGAGGATGCAGGATCAGCATCAGAGTCGAGTCCCACTCAGATTAATGCTGATTCAAGAGAAAGCTAAAAGCCTTTATGAAGACTTGAAGAAGAAACATGGCAAAGAATCAGAGGGTGCATTTTTAATGCCAGCCATGGCTGGTTTCGTTGGTTCAAGGCTAGAGCCAAACGTCACAATGTAAAAGTAAGTGGCGAGGCAACGAGTCAGATACCATAGCTGTCTGGGAATTTCCTGAAATGCTTCAAGAAATTATTGATGAAGGCGCATATTTACCTGAGCAGGTTTTTTTTTTTTTTTGGTGGTACACGGGCCTCTTACTGTTGTGGCCTCTCCCGTTGCAGAGCACAGGCTCCGGATGCGCAGGCTCAGCGACCATGGCTCACGGGCCCAGCCGCTCTGCGGCATGTGGGATCTTCCCAGACCGGGGCACGAACCTGTGTCCCCTAGCATCGGCAGGCGGACTCTCAATCACTGCGCCACCAGGGAAGCCCCTGAGCAGGTTTTTAATGTGGATGAGACAGGAATGTACTGGAAGAGGATGACAGACCGAAGTTATATCAGTAAGGAGGAAAAGTTGATTCCAAGCTATAAAGCAGCAAAAGACAGGCTAACTCTGTTGTTAGGTGGCAATGCTTCTGGTGATATGAATCTGAAGCCTCTCTTAGTTTATCATTCAGAGAACCCAGGAGCCCTTAAAAACATAGCCAAGGGCTCTCTTTCTGTTGTGTGAAAGAGTAACCCCAAACCCTGGGTTACACAGGCCATTTTCCAGGACTGGTTTTTCCACCACTTTATCCCAGAGGTAGAGAAATATTGCTTAGAGAAGGACATTCCATTCAACATTCTTTTGCTGCTCGACAGTGCTCTGGGCTACCTCCCATTCATGGACGACTTTCATCCCAACGTCAAAGTAGTGCATCTGCCACTGAATACTATGTCACTCATCCAACCTATGAACCAGGGAGTTGCAGTGACTTTCAAGAAATACTATTTACGACACACTTCTCATTAGACAGTAAAGGCAAGTGACGAATCAAGAACAACCTTGCAACAATTTTGGAAGACTATAACAGTTACAAGGCCATAAAAAAATTTGACTTTGCTTGGCGTGAGTTTACAGCTGTCACCATGTATGGGGTTTGGAAGAACCTTTGCCCACAGTTTGTTCATGATTTTCGTGGATTTGAGAAGGTGGATGAGGAGTCCAAAAAGGTCTTCAGCAGTTTAGTGACCCTCAGCGAGAAGCTGGAGCTAGATCTGCAAGAGGACGACTTCATTGAACTCCTTGCTGTGCAACATGAGGAGCCTACTAATGAAGACCTGATGGAATTGGAGGCCCAGAGAAAGGATGAAGAGAGACAAGAGGAAGAAGAAGTAACTGAAGAACTGAAGAGATTCATGACACAGGAAAAGGCAAGGGGATTTTCTTTATTTGAGGAGGCACTGTTAGTTTTGGGCCACAGGACCCAAATGTAGAATGGTACATGAAGGTTGCAGCAGCTGTTCAGAACGCAGTCCAGTGCTACTGTGTCATCTATGATGAGAAAAAAAGAGCTACTGCCCAGACATCACTGGATTGTTTTTTCAAGGGGGTAGGTAGAATTGAACCCAGCAAGGAACCAGAACCTGTGCCACCAACGTCAGGCATGGGTGAAAGTGCAGGTTGCACTCCGTTTCCTATTGCTGAAGATCCTTCAGCTCTACCATCTCCCACCTCCTCTCCCTCCTCCAGTCAGTAACTCTTCTTGCCTGTTCACTCGATGCCAGCCCCTGTATGCCAGCTGTTGTACTGTGCTACTGTACTTCTCAAGGTACTGTACCGTAAGATTAAAAGTGGTTTTTTTTTGTGTTTTTTTTATGTATTATTTGTGTGAAAAGTATTGTAAATCTATTACAGTACAGTACTATATAGCCGATTGTGTTATTTGGGTACCTAGGCTTACTTTGTTGGACTTAACGAACAAATTGGACTTATGAACACACTCTCAGAACAGAACTCATTCATAGGTAGGGGACTTACTGTACAAGATAGCAAAAGTGGTAATTTCTGTGTTCTGGGATTACTGTTAATGTTTAACATTTTTCTTTAAACTTTCCTGTACTATATTTTATTTAAACTAAAAAAGAAAAACAGATTTTTTTTTCATAATCTAAAAAAATCTAATAACTATTAAGGTTACTTTAAACATTTAAAATAAATAGATTTTAAGTTAAACCTGTGAGGTATGACATAAGAGTACAGCTCTGACTGTGGATTTTGTCATCAACATTATGTCCAGATGGTGAAACTCTAGAGTGAAGAGTTCAGGTGATCTGCAACATGACCTCCAGTTGAGGGATGCTGCTCTACTGTACACACACCTCAGTTTTAGCTTTATCCATCACCTGGTCTCCATTTCTCATTGCTCTATAAAAAGGAAGAGCAAGGGAGAAGCAGCTGACCTTAGGACTATTCATCCCATTCTTTATGGCTCATTTCATCAACTGATTGTTTACATACTACCTATTGTGATCTCGTGGAAATCTTTGATTGGAACAATTATTCACAATTGCAGGCCTTAAATGAATGCCTTTTTTGATGGATAACTTGATGGGGTATTACATTTTATTCCCCCAGAATTCTAATTGGATAACTCTCATTATAGCTCTCCTTTGTTTTATTACTCCCCAAGTCCCAATTTACCTTTCGATTACTTTTTGGTTTATTTGTTTTTCCCCTAAAATCTGCAGCTATAATTTTACATATGATGTTTCTCTGATCTATTTTATTTCTATCCGTAAAATGACTCAAAAACTAGCCATGGAAGAAAAGTCAATTTTTGCAATATAATTAGACAACGGAAAATCTGATTGGTTGTCTCCTCAAGCCTCTAAATCACAGGGAAAGTCTATAGATTAACATGCCTAATTTGGAGATGCCAAGTTAGTTATGAGAAGAGCCAGCCTGGGGTTTACCCAAACTGTACTCAGTGCCGTATCTCTGCCACTGGTGATGGACCACTGTTCTTTCCAAGTTCATATGTTTCCATAGACTGGGTTTTCATGGTTTTGGCCAAGTATGCTAAAGAGCCTTGGTACGTCTATGGTGAGCAGAGAGTTTTCAGCAATGAAATGATTCAAGCAGCTCTGAATCATTCTGAACACAGAGAACAAATGTTATAGGAGCCTTGAACCCGGTGTGTCTATGCTGTTCCTGCAAATGGTTGACAATTAAGTCCAGATGGCTCAAAGGAGCCTTCCTGGATCTTGACTGAGACCAAACGGGTATATTATGCCTACACTTAGAAATATTTTTTAGACCAAAAATCAGCAACTGGCTCTGACAGCATAAGGAAGATAAAGGTATTCAACATAGATAATGATGATGATGATGATGATGGTGACAACTAAAACTTTGATGGCACTGTTCTTGTTTTTTTTTTTTCCGGTACGCAGGCCTCTCACTGCTGTGGCCTCTCCCGTTGTGGAGCACAGGCTCCGGACATGCAGGCTCAGCGGGCCCAGCCGCTCCGTGGCATGTGGGATCTTCCCGGACCGGGGCATGAACCCGTGTCCCCTGCATCACGGGGCACTGTTTTTTACATGTATCAGTTATTTCATTCTCACAGCAATCCTGGGTGGTAAATATGTAAACAATCAGTTAATTAAATGAGTCATGGGAAATAAAATAAACATTATTTTTTTTTTACATCTAGAATAAACACAGTTTCTCCCTTGCATTCTCTTTTAATAGAGAAAGGAGAATTGGAGGCAAGTGAGGAATGTTAGTATTCCTATATCACAGATGAGAAAGCTGATGCACAGAGAAATCAAATTGCCTGTCCAAAGTTATATTGAATATTTAACATTGGAGGTTAAATTAGGGGACATATTTGATACTGGAGACATGACATGAGTATAATGATAATAATTTCCCTTTTCATACATTACATCTAATCTTTGTAATAAACCTGGCAGGTAGGAATACCATCCCCATTTTACAGTGAGGAATCTGAGGCTCAGTTTTAGTGAGTTATTCATGGTTGCATAGCAAGAAATTGGTGGAGCCAGAGGAGATACTCAGCTTTCTTTGACAAAAAAGCTTGCACTGTTTTACTAGTTCACACCGCCAGACACATACTTCCTAAAGTTGGTCCCAGACCTTCTTTCTCTCTATTCCCTCCCTTTCATAACTTGCCCAAATGTTAGTCAAGGATATAATTCAAGAAAATGAGAAAAATCAGATTTCAAGTAGATTAGAAAACAGGAAAATTGCCTTGCTTTTTTCTCTTCTGGATTTAGATATGGGGTTTAGAGTAGAATACTCTAGATGTTTAAGAGTGAATAAATAGTAATAATGCTAGTCAAATGGCATCACCAGGTAGATGAGAAAAGATGAAAAGAATAGAGGAAATGAAATGTAGCTTAATATGATTGAGGATAGGCTTGCAATAGGAGGAAATAGGTATTGATGGAATGGAAGTCTGGGAAGACTTAACAGAACAATTAATTGAAAATTAGACTCAAAGAGCACTGTGTAACGTATATACAAGATCAGTTACACAATACATACAGTTTAAGGATCAGAGCCACTCCTTTATAAACACACATACACACACATGCAAACACATGCACACATATCCTTATCTAATGAGGTAGGTCTCTCAAGGAAAGAGTCTTTTTCTGCATGTGTAGTCTTTCAGGAGAGAGAAATGAATGATAATAGCATAAATTGATAGCAATTATTAGTTCAAAGCACTACCCATCATGTTCATTTCAGATTTAATATTTCAGATTCAATAGTACAAATGCAGGATAGTATTTTAACATGATTTATAAGCATTTTCGATAAAAATAATTGAAAAACATTAGAAAAGTCTTTTGGTTTATTTTCCAATTGCATCTTTCATGTAGAAATTTTGGCAAAAAAAAAATAATGTGAAAGGAAAAATAATTTTCTTCATTAATCCTTTCCAGAAATAAGTATTGCTAAATCTCTGGTATAAATATATACATGTATTTATTCAGCAGGTAGAAGAAATGCTATTAAAAATTAAAAATTGACTGCAGTTGCTCCTGCCTTCTAGATTAATGGCCAAATTCTTATCCAGTTGATAGATTATTATTCTGGTTTATTTGCAGAGAAGGAGGAGGAAAAGCTGTTGATGGATCTTTTTGGTGACAATAGATAATGTTGTTACCATATACCACCAACACACTTAACACAGAACACAATTTAGATGGGCAAGTGAAGGACAAAGGAGGAGCTGTATGTTCAGGACAAAGGACGAGGAAAAGTAGAAGGAAATTCAGTAGCTCAGGTTTCAGGGAGGTCTAGCAACATGGTGGGAGGCTGTGGGTACACAAAGCAACAGAGCCAGTGAGAAACTGAAAAGAAATGCAAGACTGATGGTTGCCAGATTTCTAGGTCTGGCAACATCTGCCTTTGAACTGGAAATTGCTTCCTGTTCTATATTTTATCTATTGATTCTTCTCCAACCCAATTTTCTATTAAAATTTCAGTAAAATTCCATTACACAAAAAAGCTTTGTGTCTGTGATACTTTGGATGAAAATTATGTACAATGCATTTAAAAATCAAAATCATATTGTACATATAGAAATTTTTCTTATTGAAGAGATAACTTTTAAATAATGAATCCCTTAGTTTTCGTATGTATTTTGATATGGACATGAATATATTTAGGCATATATCTTTGTATAGAATTCTATTTTCTTAATGACAAATGTCCAAAGTCAAGACACAGCTTGGTTGCCATTGACACATTTTGTTAAGAAAGAGTTATGATTGTTATATCTTTATTCACACATTTTATTCTCTTCCAGTTAATCAACTTGTACATATAGTTATCAATCCTGGCAGTTTCACTCAAGTTGATTCATCCATATGATAGCTAAAGTTGCCACCAAAGTAGCCCTAACCCTTCTGAGTTCTGAGTCCTTCTCAGACTTGGTCTGCTTAGAGATTTGAACATCCTTGCCTTTGACCTTGAGCCCTTCTGAGTCTGCTAATCTCTAAACCTGGCAGTGGAACAGGTTAGAGGAGCTGAGCAGCAAAGTCAGTAAAGGTCAGCTGAACCAAAGTGGTTAAACGTGGGGATCTTGCCCTCAGCTCCATTCATGCTGGTCATTGAGGTGCCTATGGAAGTCAGAAGGGTCTTGAGAAATGATATTTTTCCAGCTGTAAATATTAACTTATTCGGTCCTTGTATTATCTGTGAAATATAATTGTTATTATTATTCTCTCTACAAAGATGAAAAAACAGACTCAGACCAGCTCCTGGTCATGAGCTAATATGTGGCAACCTAAGGTTCTTTTAGCTTGTTTTGCTCCTGTTCCTGCTCCCAAATTCTTGAAAATCCTGAAGAACAAACATAATATAGTTTGAATTATATCTCCCTGATTTTATCTCTCTCTTCCTCTTCTCACTCTGGTGCAGTTGTTAAGGGGATTTAAGCCAAAAGGAAGTGGGAGGAAAGGAAGGTGTCACAATGGGACTTTGTACCTAAGAGTTAACTACACCCTTCTGGAAGCAGAACCAAGGAATGTCTGAAATCTTAGACTGTGAGTCTGATGCTTGTGGGGATTTTGTGGTCTCCTAAAATATTAATGACCCATCACCAAAATATAACAAAATAGAATAGAAGTACTCCGTATGACTTCTAAGTTTGAGATGCACTCATCTCTACTTCCCCAGAGTCAAGTATTTCACAAACATTATCTTAGTCATCTAGCACAGTTTTATTCATTCCGCCTTGAAGAGGAAAAAGTTCTGAAATTCAAAAAGACTGCAAATTTGGGTCAAGATCATACTAAAGCAAGACTATAATGAAAGCAGGCATAATTTAGTTAAGTTCTGATTCATCTGGGCAAATGCCTAAGGCTATAGACTGCTGTGTGGCGATAGCCTTCTATTTGCTCTATTTCCTCTTCCCTATCTCTCTACTTCCTCTTCCTTCCCTCTACTTCCAACCTTCCTATCTCTCTGAAGAGTAAATAGCATGTAGTTTAGCCTGGTATTTCATGTTTGCCCCTAATCTAGCTTTTCAGCTTTCACCAAACACTTTCTGAGCTGTGCACATCCTGTGCATTTTTAGGTCTCCATGGCTTTCCAAACAATGTTCCTTCCTCCTTGAAGCCCTTCCATCCATCTCCAGTTTCCACAGGCCCTTTGCTTCAAGACTCACCTCCATGATTAGCCACTTAAGAAGCTTTCCCCAATCTCTGTTTCTCCCACTCCATAGTATTTTTTCCCTCTTTTACATCCCTTTCTACCATTGTAGGGGATATCTTTATTTTGACTATCCTGAGACCTGGCTACACCAATTTTTGTTCCTTCAACATTTGCTATGATTTTTTCAATGGCATTTCCTTTATTCTTATGGTTTCTTCTGGCCACATTTTACTGGTCTAGATGGGGCTCCCATCTACAGTCAGAAGTTTATTAATCAGTCTTAAGATTTTTTAAACCAGAATTGAGGAAAAAAATAGTCAGGTTCTCTCTGGTGGCCAAAGTTGTTGGGAGTCAGATTTGGGAAATGTAGGTAGCCTGCCATGTGCTTCCACAGAGAACAGTACTGCCTAAGCTGCTGAGCAATGAAAAATAAGGAGTTGGAGAAAAGAAATAAAATGCTGGCAACATCCAAGTCCTGCTTCCTGTGGTTTCTGAGTTGAACCTTCCTTGCAGACCATGAGCCAATTTGCCAGTTTGTTACCTGTTGTCTCTTAGCTCCAACCTACATTTCTTTAGTCTATATACTGCATTTCCTAGACCCCTATACCAACAGGCTCTTTGATAGCTTGCAGGAGGCACTAGAGAAGGATAAGAAGGCTCCAGAAGAGCAGGGTCTTCTTTCTTGTTTTCTGGTTGTTATTATCAGTGTCTTCCCAGCAGTGACAGTTTGCTACAGCTTCCAGCTTCTTTGACACTCCCAGTAGCTGATTTATTGCACCCCCTCAGAGAGCTGGAGTGGGAATGTCCCCTTCCTCAAAGTCTGAGCACCAACTCAACATTCAGTGCTCTGAGATCCAGGGTTCTAGAAATGCACCCCTTCTGTTTTGGCCCCCTGGTCTGGAGGAGGTAGCTTCTTCTTGCAGTTACCATCTCTGTTCCATCTTTGCCCTTTCAGCTTTCCAACATCTGTGAAACTATTTCCTATATATTATTCCCTCAGATAGCTAATTGTGATTTCTGTCTTTCTGACACATCCATTAAAAAAAACTCCCCTTTGGCTATTTGGGGACTTTTGTGTTTCCATACAAATTGTAAAATTTTTGGTTCTACTTCTGTGAAAAATGTCATTGGTAATTTGATAGGGATTGCACTGAATCTGTAGATTGCTTTGGGTAGTACAGTCATTTTCACAGTGTTGATTCTTCCAATCCAAGAACATGGTATATCTCTCCATCTGTTGGTATCATCTTTGATTACTTGCATCAGTGTCATAGTTTTCTGAATACAGGTCTTTTGCCTCCTTAGGTAGGTTTTTTCCTAGGTATTTTATTCTTTTTATTGCAATCGTAAATGAGAGTGTTTCCTTAAATTCTCTTTCTGATTTTTCATTGTTAGTGTACAGGAATGCAAGATATTTCTGTGCATTAACTTTGCATCCTGCTACTTTACCCAATTCATTAATTAGCTCTAGTAGCTTTCTGGTGGCATCTTTAGGATTTTCTATGTATAGTAATCAAATAGCCAAAGCAATCTTGAGAAAGAAAAATGGAGCTGGAGGAATCAGGCTCCCTAACTTCAGACTATACTACAAAGCTACAGTAAGCAAGACAGTATGGTACTGGCACAAAAACAGAAATATAGATCAATGGAACAGGATAGAAAGCCTAGAGATAAACCCATGCACATATGGTGACCTTATCTTTGATAAAGGAAGCAAAAATATACAATAGAGAAAAGACAGCCTCTTCAATGAGTGGTGCTGGGAAAACTGGACAACTACATGTAAAAGAATGAAATTAGAACACTCCCTAACACCATACACAAAAATAAATTCAAAATGGATTAAAGACCTAAATATAAGGCCAGACACTATAAAACTCTTAGAGGAAAACATAGGCAGAACACTCTATGACATAAATCAGAGCAAGATCCTTTCTGACCCACCTCCTAGAGGAATGGAAATAAAAACAAAAATAAACAAATGGGACCTAATGAAACTTCAAAGCTTTTGCACAGCAAAGGAAACCATAACCAAGACCAAAAGACAACCCTCAGAATGGGAGAAAACATTTGCAAATGAAGCAACTGACAAAGGATTAATCTCCAAAATTTACAAGCAGCTCATGCAGCTCAATAACAAAAAACAAACAACCCCATCCAAAAATGGGCAGAAGACCTAAATAGACATTTCTCCAAAGAAGATATACAGAATGCCAACAAACACATGAAAGAATGCTCAACATCATTAATCATTAGAGAAATGCAAATCAAAACTACAATGAGATATTATCTCACACCAGTCAGAATGGCCATCATCAAAAAATCTAGAAACAATAAACGCTGGAGAGGGTGTGGAGAAAAGGGGACACTCTTGCACTGCTGGTGGGAATGTGAATTGGTTCAGCCACTATGGAGAACAGTATGGAGGTTCCTTAAAAAACTACAAATAGAATTACCATATGACCCAGCAATCCCACTGCTGGGCATATACCCTGAGAAAACCAAAATTCAAAAAGAGTCATGTACCAAAATATTCATTGCAGCTCTATTTACAATAGCCCGGAGATGGAAACAACCTAAGCGCCCATCATCGAATGAATGGATAAAGAAGATGTGGCACATATACACAAAGGAATATTACTCAGCCTTAAAAAGAAATGAAATTGAGCTATTTGTAATGAGATGGATAGACCTAGAGTCTGTCATACAGAGTGAAGTAAGTCAGAAAGAAAAAGACAAATACCGTATGCTAACACATATATATGGAATTTAAGGAAAGAAAAATGTCATGAAGAACCTAGGGGTAAGACAGGAATAAAGACGCAGACCTACTGGAGAACGGACTTGAGGATATGGGGAGGGGGAAGGGTGAGTTTTGACAGGGCGAGAGAGAGTCATGGACATATACACACTAACAAACGTAGTAAGGTAGATAGCTGGGGGGAAGCAGCCGCAAGGCACAGGGATATTAGCTCGGTGCTTTGTGACGGCCTGGAGGGGTGGGATGGGGAGAGTGGGAGGGAGGGAGATGCAAGAGGGAAGACATATGGGAACATATGTATATGTATAGCTGATTCACTTTGTTGTAAAGCAGAAACTAACACACCATTGTAAAGCAATTATACCCCAATAAAGATGTTTAAAAAAAATAAAATAAAATAAAGCGAAAAAAAAAAAAAGAACAACCCATTCCAAAAATGGGTGAAAGACCTAAATAGACATTTCTCCAAAGAAGACATACAGATGGCCAAGAGACACATGAAAGGATGCTCAACATCACTAATCATTAGAGAAAAGCAGATCAAAACAACTGTGAGCTACCACCTCACACCAGTCAGAATGGCCATCATCAAAAAATCTACAAACAATAAATGCGGGAGAGGATGTGGAGAAAAGAGAACCCTCCTACACTGTTGGTGGGAAGGTAAATTGATAGAGCCACTGTGGAGAACAGTATGGAGCTTACTTAAAAAAACTAAAAGTAGAACTACCATATGGCCTAGCAATCCCATTACTGGGCATATGCCCTGAGAAAACCATAATTCAAAAAGATACATGTACCTCAAAGTTTATTGCAGCACTATTTACAATAGCTAGGACATGGAAGCAACCCAAATGTCCATCGACAGATGAATGGATAAAGATGTGACACATATATACAATGGAATATTACTCAGCCCTAAAAAGGAACGAAATTGAGTTATTTGTAGTGAGGTGGATGGACCTAGAGACTGTCATACCGAGTGAAGTAAGTCAGAAAGAGAAAATCAAACACTGTATGCTAATGAATATATATGGAATCTAAAAATATGGTACTGATGAACCTAGGGGCCGGACGGGAATAAACACACAGACGTAGAGAACAGATTTGAGGACACAGTGGGGATAGGGAAAACTAGGACGAAGTGAGAGAGTAGCATTGAAATATATACATTACCAAAAGTAAAATAAATAGATAGCTAGTGGGAAGCAGCTGCATGGCACAGGGAGATCAGCTCAGTGCTTTGTGACCACCTAGAGGGGTGGGATAGGGAGGGTGGGAGGGAGGCCCAAGAGGGAGGGGATATGGAGATATATGTATACATATAGCTGATTCACTTTGTTGTACAGCAGAAACTAACATAACATTGTAAAGCAATTATACTCCAATAAAGGTGTAAAAACAAAACAAAACAAAACAAAAAAATCTCCCCTTTTTTTTAAGGTGGTTCAAACTGAGGTTCTGTCATTTGCTATCATATCCTTCCTGACCGACACAAGCATGCTTTATGGTTACTGTTTAGAGTAGCAGTCACTCTGTCCTTAATGTTTACTATATGCAAAGCACTGTGTAACTACTTCATATGAATACTTTTATTTAATACTCTCATTGTTATGAGATAAGCATACTAACCAAAGAGGCCCCCTTCAGCACTCATCTGTTATCTTTACCTGGCTCCGTACACACACACACACACACACACACACACACACACACACACTCACACACACGCTCACACACTGTGTTCCCACAGGTACCCAGAGGCACATAAACCCTTTCCCTTTCTCTATCAGCAGTTATATGGGCAGACTTCATACCTGTTATCAAGGAACTGGCTTATTTCTAATACCAAAGGAAAAAGGGTTTCTGCATGACTGAATGAAGTGCATCTGATATGTGAGTGATATTGTCAAAAATACCAGACCAACAATGTACATACTCTCTACTGGTCCCTCCACCAGTCTGGTAACTGTGGAAGGCAGACCTGGGACAAGGGGCCCTGGGCTTTGAATAGACTATCTTTGCTTTCCAGAAACTTATTTTAAAAACGAAGCCTTGCAAAGGAACTTTTGAATTTCCAAGGCCAGGGACAGAGAGCCTTGATCTCATCTAACATGTTAAAGGTCCAAGTCTTTTATCTGGATACCTTCCTATAGATAGGAGGTAACCACAGTCCAGGAATAACTGCAGAACAAGTCCAATATAGAATCATTCACTGGGCGCCAGAACATTCTGTTTTGATTCCTGATTCTAATACAGCATCCTCACTGTGTTATATTCTTATTGTTCAATCTAGTAAAGCTTTTTTCATAAGGGATGTGATTTATACATAATATTTGGAGGTAATTGCCTAGCAGGGACCAGTAATAATTCGATGAAGGGCCAAGTCTTTCACTTGTTTTTTTTTCACATCTGAGAGCACTGAGGCATAGTAAGGTTGATAAACTTACCAAAGACCACACTATTAAAAAGTGAAAGATCTAAGCTCTGAAACGATATGGCTCAAACCTCATGCTTTTAACCATTATATCTCACTGCTTATCTCTTCAAAACTGTGATCAATACATGATTTCTTTTTATCCCTTCTCCACTCTTTAATCTTGCCCTCAATTTATAGGGCAGTGCCTTGCACTGACCAGAAACTCAAAGATTAAATGTTGAATATCTTTTTAAAAAGCACAAACAACCACCCTCTGTGAACTTAATCATCTTCCTCTTTGCTCTGAGGGCTTTGACGAAGGCCCAAGCATTCACCAGGCAATCACATCTCTGAGACCTCTGCCTTGTCTCATCCAGAGCTGTTCTTTTTTCTATGTTGTATAGTGTATCATCTGTTTTACATAAGATGTTGTCCAAGAAAGGGGCTTCTGTTACCAAAACAACTTTAAAATCCTCTGATATAGAAGATTCTTCAAACTACCTAAACTCGTTCCTGTATATATATATAGTAGGAACAAGTAAAAGGGAGTGTCTATATATATATATATATATATATATATATATATACATGTATAATTTCTTTTCCCAGACACTTACCCATCTATGGTACTTAAAAAGTTGAGCTGCTAAATCCTTAGGGACAGGCCACTAGTACTATAATACTGATGGCAGTAGAAAGAGGTGAAAATTGGGTGGTAACAAAGGTGGCAGAGTACATGGCAGAACAAGAGTGTTTCTCTTGCTGCACATCTTCAGAGAAAACATGATTCATGTGCCTACACCTCCAAGTGGCATTGCTGGCAAGGATGAAACCTCTGGGACTGGCAGGACAGAGATCAATGGAATTGCTTAGAGGACGCTGTCCAGCTGGCTTCTGCTAGGTTCACTTTCTCAGTTTTTTCTGGTCGCTGTTCACCTGTCACCTCCATAGAGAGCCTGTCCCTGGCATGCTATCTATCAAAACATCTTCTCCCATTAGTCTTCCAGCCCTACTCTGCTGCATTTGTCTTAACGTTTTTATCTCTACCTGAATTATATTATATATTTGCGTTTTTTATTTGTTTACTGTCGGTCTCCGTGCACTAGAATGTAAGCTCTGTGAGGGCAGGCACTTTGTCTCTCATATTCACTCATTTCCCCAGTGCCTTAAACACTCAATTCAACATTTTGTTGATGGATGGATAAATGAATTCCAGATCTTGTACTTGTCTTTGGCAGAGCTAAAGCTCTACAACTTTATGCATTTCAGAAGGGGTTTGGAACATACCCCTGGCCTATGGGGTTTTTTCCTTCTTTGCCAAATTAAGCTAAAAATGACTTTTCCTATCACGATTATTAAGTTTACACTGTGCATCTATGTTCACAACTATCGGGGAGATAGAAATCCTTAGTAGCTGTGAAGTTAACTTTGATTTACATTGAAAAACCCTGATATTCTCAAACACATTAACGTCTCATTTATTTAGCACCCATAAATTTGTAATGGTATGGGCATTACAAATTGGTCTGAAGTATATTTTCTCTATTATTTGAAGTAAGGTTTTGCTGTGTCAATTGATAGTCTGAACAAGATTGCAGGGAAACTGATTAACTACTTAACAAAATAAATTCTCATACAAGTTTTTTTTAGAGTATTCAGCAATACCAGTATATCCATGTTCCAATGGTTTAAATGGTTCATCTCTACTGAGTAAAGCAGATCCAATAGAACCTTGAATTGAAATGCTAACTTTGGATCTTGTTTGACCCTTAAAACAGTACAACTTTGCAGAGACTGGGACATGAAATTTCTGTATTGCATTTTTGGCAACAAAATTTAAGAAGGAATTAACAAAAGAGATGCATGAAAAGATGGTCCCCTTGATGGCTGAGACACAGATTGCACCTCTAAATTCCTCCAATTTCCTTGTTCATCTAGAACTTATGACATGATTGTCAGGCAAACTCATCTAAGTCAGTCCTGACTAGGGCCAGAGGCATATTAGCAATCTTCGCTCCTGTCTGTAAAAAAATAATTTAAATAATAATATTGACCATTTCCTGAATATTTACTACATGCCACACACTGAACTATGAACTAAAATAGTATTTCCATTAACCTTCTTGATAAAGCCCATGAGTTAGGCATTATCTCATTTTACAAATGGGGAAACTGAGGTTCAAAGAGGTTTATTAATTTATGCCATGAAGTCCCATAGCTGGTAAATAGCAAAGCCAGGATTTAGAAGCAAATGCTTTTAACCCCCAAGTCACTGCTCTTATCCAGTGCACCAAAGGTAGGTGGCCTTTGGTGCCATAAACTCAGCCTCAGTGTGATGAATAAACCTTGTCTGCCCTGGTATCTTCCACGTTTTTTCCCTCCAACACTCTTGTGGCTATCCCAGTCCATAGGCCTACAGCTTTGCCTTGGTTTCTCTGCCTAGCCCTGTAGTTAGTTCCAGTAACAGCTACTGGCTAGGCCCAATATGTAACTCAGATTTGGCATGTTTCCCTTTCCTAAGGCAACTCCCAGGGACATACTCCACCCCACTGATGAAAACCCTTTGATTCTCATGCCAGTCAGAATGACATCTGAGCTTGCTCAGTCCTTAAAAATGCCCATTAGAGCCTTCTCCAGACTCTGTAGACAACTTAATTTTCCCTCATCCCATCCTAAAGAACATGCCTGCCATCTTTTTTGTTAAGGTTCCATCATGTCTTGAGGTCTAATCCATTTTCCATAGTTTAGCCCAAAGACTTCTTTGGCAGAGGCTTTCTGCCCACATCATTATTTTCATTTCTTTCTTCTAGTGTAATGATTAAACTTGATCAGTAGCAATTGTTTATCCAAGAACTTAGCAAAACAGCTATTGCTGATTGCAGTGCACCTGGAGATACAGCCTTGTCAAATGGTGCATTCTTATTCCAGGTGGATAAACTAATAGGGACAGTTGGCTACCTGAAATAATTGAAAATCTTCTAAGCTGACATTCTAGGTAAATTAATTTCCTCCCTTTCCTTATCTCCATCTTTCTGCCCAATCCACTTACTTCTCCCAGGCAAATTTACTCAATATTCTTTTCGTGTCATCATCTTAATCTTGCCATGAAGACTTCTTCATCAAACCCTTGGCCCAGAACAATTCACTTCATCCATTTATTATGTGACCATCTTCTAAATGTATGATTATCCATAAAACTCCATCTGAAAAATTGGAAGAGAGGTTGCAATTATCTCCCAACTCTACCTTTTTTCTAAACAAGCAACTATTCTTTCTCTTCCTGTCTTTCTATGTTACAAACACATTATCAGTTAACAGCAACTATCAAGATTTCTCAAATGCATTGGTTACATCTCCAGTTGCAAAATAATACAAAATTAAACCAATAAACTGTATTTTAATAAAATACAACGAGTAGATTTAATTTGATTCATAAAGAGTTTTAGATTTCTATAATTAGGACCTATGGGGACCTTAAGAGTCAGGCAGTTGGTAATAAGCATTATGCTGGGCAGCCAAGGTCCTGGACTGGGTGTCAAGAGGACTGAATTTCAGTTCTATCTCTTCCACTAGTCCTCTGTCATATTGGACAATTCTTTCCATATTTTTGGATTCTCTGAAAATACAAAAACTTGGACTACATGATGTCCTAGGTTCTGAAACATCCCATGATTATAGCATATTACAAACCTGCTTAATGTTTTATTAAGGAACAGATGTTAACTTAAGATTTTTAAAAATTTCTTTGTAATCTACCAGATAATTTATTTCTACACCATTCAAAATTTCAAAAAATTTTCTTTAAATTAGACAATTGAGGCTCCTTGTACTCTATTTCCCCTTTATTATCCCTAAGTCTATAATAAAATTTTATTTGAGTGTTTTAGTCCTGCATCATCTGGGATAAGAGATATGAAGAGAGAGGCCCAGTGTCCCTGCTTGGATAGGAGTGTGAAGGGGGTGTGGGTCAGGATGGAGATGTCAGGGACAATCAGTGACTGACCCCAAAGGAAAAGATGAATCTCTGGGACAGACTTGGGTTGATTCACCAGCCACCCATCACCACTGAAAGATTCTTCTTTTGGTTGCAACCTAGAAAGCTATGGGTTTAATATTTACGAAGAAAGGAAGCTTTTCATTTATGTATTTAACTTTCATTCATTTTAATAGAGTAATTACTACATGCCAGGCAACAGGCTAGGAACCGGAGACACAGAGAGAGGAGAGCAGAGGAGCCCAGTGTGTAGAGACAAACATTAGCCCGATAATGCAATTACACCATGTGGTAAGTGCTATCATGGCTCTGGTGTAACAGGTTCCCCCTGCCCACACCGTTTGCTCCCCTGTGATGCTCTTTACTCTACTACATGGTAGCAAGTGAGTGTGTGTGTGTGTGTGTGTGTGTGTGTGTGTGTGTGCATGTGAAGATCTGTGCATGAGAACAAGGTCCCAGTCCTTTATCTTAGCTAACATCTTTGCCTAGATACAAAAGGATTTCTGTTGCCCAGGATTTGATATCTCACAAATGGAAAGGGATGCATTTCTTATTCTGTGAGTGAGGAAGACTGTGGATTCTCTGCTTTCAGATTACTCTCTATATCAACAAGATCTGATTACATCACAAATCACCTACAAGCAAGCACTCTTCACCTAAGTAAATATTATTTTCTTCTAAGATAACTTACATCTCTTATGAGGCTAATGCATTTGTCCTATTAACATAACTTTTGACCTTGCTTCTTACAAAATAATAATCCTGGAAGGATACTGTCAAGAAACATCTGACCTCCTCCTAAACTTACTTATATTATAAACCCCACTATATCAGCTTGGAAAATCTGTGTCCAGACCAGATGGACCTGACCTAAAATACTCTTTTTGATCATATTATCTCAATGTCAACCATTTGTAGGTTTGATCCAGTTGGTTCATTTAGTTAATCATGAAAATGTGTACAGCATTATCTACCATGCATGCAAGATGATGGTAAAGACAGAAGTATTCTGATGTTGTTTACAATCTAGCTGACTCTTTTATCTATCACAAACATATAAACAGTCCATGTTTATTAGCTGTGATATCCAAAAGATGTATTTTTCTTCTTATAACACATTGCTTCTGCACTAACAATGTAAGAGATCTGTGTTATTCAGTGTTGGCTGAAAATTTTCCAGCACTCTTGACTATTGAGAAGAACACAGAGAAACATGATTCTCTACCTAGTTGCTGATTCTCCCTTGTGTGGGATAGGAGGGTCCGACAGGTGCTCTGGGAACCCATTAAAATAAAAGCACATTTGTGAAAAGTGAAGTCAAAGGAATAAACTAAATTTCTTAGCATATGACCCAGTCTGGAATTTGTGGTTCTATTACTCTCATGGCCTGGTTTCACTAACTGGAGTGTTCATAGAAATGGTATCAGAGGAAGACCTGGGCACATCTCAGCACAGATGCTGGCAAAAGTCCCACCAAATAGAACTCGGCTCTATAACTGATTGAACCAAAGTAACCCAGGGCTGAGAAGCTTGCAATTTCCTGAAAAGTCTTTAATGTTGGGACTTTGAGATCCAATTCAGCTGCATTTCACTGCATGTTAATAGTGTTCTAATGGGATGAATCTTAAATGTTGTTGGCTTAGTTTTTGAGAGCTTCTTGAGTGTTCTTAAGCCTTGTAGAATGGTGCTCAGAAAAATATGTCTTTAGTGTGCTGGAATCTTGATGAAAAAGCTAACAAATCTAGACTGCGTTCGTTGAAATTTAATATGAAGTTGAGAACAGACTACAAATGGAGTGCTGTGTTCTGTTCTGGGTGCTGGACTTCAACAGTGACATTGACAGTTATAAAATGTAAGGTACAAGAAGTGCCACTCAGGAAGGAGCCTAGGAAGAAAGTTTTACAAATAATAGTTGAGATCATACTGGATGTTTTTCCTGAAGATATGAAGACTTGGTGTTGGTGAAGATGGCAGGAGCTTGGGAAAGATCGAGTTACAAAGAATTGGCTTGTTCAGGTTTACTCCAAAAGGATGCATAAAGACTCATGCAAGTTTCTGGTAGACAAATTTGGGGGTATAAAATCAGGGAAAAAAACCCCAGAGGTATTCAAATATAGAAACAACTGTCTCTTAAAACAGAATCCATCCCAGGCTGTGATATTCCAGGTGAAGCTGGGGACTCCACTCTCTGTAACCTGTGATTGGGGGAAGTAAATCTGATTTAGGTACAAAAGGTTAAGGTCTTGGAGTTGGGCACACCTGAGTGTGTATATCATGTCCATAACTTCTTGGCTATAAATATAAGTAAGGAATTTACTTTATCTGAACCTGAGTTCTGTCATTTTAAAAATAGAGGTAACACTTTCCTCCACATGTTAGTTTTGTAATGAATGAATAAGACATTGTATGTCAATGGTGTATTGAAATGCTTAACACATAGAAAGCACCCCTGAATCACTTGTAGGGCTCCTTTCAGTTTTAAGAATTCCAAATTCTGAGAATGGTGCAGGTAGTATATAATATTTTTTGCTAGGTAACTTTTTCTGTACTTTTCTATCTTTTCTTGTACATATTACGGTCCTGCCTAAACATGTCACTTATTGACTGGGAGTACCTTACATTAAAATCTGTGATCAGAGGTTCTGAAATCAATGTAAGGTTACTCAGGAGATGTTTGATATGTTTAGTATTTCCATTATGGAATCATGAGTGAGCTCAAGTTAAGATATTCTGTTTGACTTTGCCTTCAGTATTGGGGGAAAAAAATCCCATGACACTTTACTGCCTCTTGGGATTTCAGGATTTGTGTTTTGGATTTCCTATAAAGTAGCTCTATTGGAGAAGTCATTTCAACTCTGATGACCTCATATTCCTTATCATGGAAACAAAAATGTGGATTAGATAATCTTTAAAACCTTTCCACCTATAAAAATAACAGGATTTTACTATATGGTCAACTCTGTCAATATTTTTCTAGAAAGATTAGCACCTTGGAAAATGCAATTTGAATTCCAAAAAAAATTTATGATGGCAGAGAAGTAGGAAGAAAAAGTGGAAAATTGTTCACTGGAAACTAATAAAGAGAAAAGTAACTTGTACTAATTCAAGGTTAGAAAAATACCAAATTTGTATTACATAAGAGACTTCAAATATACATGAGTCAGGAAGTAAATAAAGAATAATGAAAAGAGATGCACAGGATGTTCTGGAAGACCCAAATCATGTATGAGTAGGTCAAGAAAACCTTCAAGGTTCCTTCTTGATAGAGGGGGAAGGGTTTGCCAGATGGACCAAGAGAGAAGACATTTGGGGCTCATATGCAAGTGTGTAAGAAAGGACATGCTATATTTCAGGAGTAGCAAGTGGGACCAGTATGCCAAGAGTTCCAGGTGTATATAAAAAGGCAGAAAACATGAAGTGGGAGAAGGAATGGGGTCAGAACTTGAAAATGAGTGTTTATTATTCTCTTCTCAAAAAAAATTTAGGCGTGTGTAGTTACGCAGGGGACTTCATAAGTACTGCACAAAAAGAACTAACCAACTGACTTTTTTCTTTCCTACCTGCCTTCCAAAAGCGTTGACCATGCCCCTGTAATAGGGAGGGCAGGCCTTGCATGAGATACACCAGGTATTCAAATCCTCACTCGAGGCTGCAAGGCATCCTTTATCTGCACAATTCCATGGTTTGGGAACCTCAGTCTATGTCCAATTTACTCATACCCCCAACCCCCCTAAAATGTGCTCCATCCTGCTTGGGCTATCTGATTCAGCAGGCAGCCCAGGCTAATATCATTCTTGGTGCCATCCTCAGGAATCTCAGGTAAACTCAGGACATGCTGTTTCATTATGCTCCTTTTTCAGCTCTGCTGTTTTCTAGTTCTCTCTTCCCCTGTTCAGAGTGATAAAGGGTCAGATTAATAAGCCGCTAGTCAAGCATGTTTCTGACTAGGGAATATATTCAGGTCTCCTCTTGCAGGCACCCCGAATCTGTATGAGCTATTCTCCCAGAGCCCCCTAAGGAGGAAGTGAAGCCACCAGCCACCCCTCCTTCACAGGTGATAGTGATGAAGGAAACAGCCCCTCTTTGTGAACTCTGCACTTTCTAAAGGGCTCACTACCTTTTACCTTCCTGGTTCTTCTCTTTTTTTTAATTAATTAATTAATTTTTTTAACATCTTTATTGGTGTATAATTGCTTTACAATGGTGTGTTAGTTTCTGCTTTATGACAAAGTGAATCAGTTATACATATACATATGTTCCCATATCTCTTCCCTCTTGCGTCTCCGTCCCTCCCACCCTCCCTATCCCACCCCTCCAGGCAGTCACAAAGCACCGAGTTGATCTCCCTGTGCTATGCAGCTGCTTCCCACTAGCTATCTACCTTATGTTTGGTAGTGTAAGGTTCTTCTTATAACAACTAGAGTTTGGGCAGCTTTGGTGCCTCCCACAAAGTCCTTCAGGCAAACTTCTGGAGACCCTTTGTTCTTAAAATGTGACATAATTTGCAGAGTCTTTTGCCCTAAACTTTGGGCCTTAATTGCCCACCTGACGTCTTATACTGTTTTGGAAACTTTGTGGTGCCTATAACTGTGCTTTGCCTTTTAGACTTGGAAGTTTAGGAAATCAGGACAATTTAGAGGATTACTATCCAATCCCTTAATTGTTCAATGGAAGAGCTGAGGTCCAAAGACATGAAGTGGTCTGTCTAAGATTACATATTTATTATTGGATACTGGAACCATATCAGTTAGGTTGCTTTTGGTTGTAAGAAACTATAACTCTAAACTGGTTTAAACAATAACAGAATGCATTGTATCATGTAACACGAAGTCCAGGGGTGGGACAGTCTACAAGGCACAATCAAGAGCTCTGACTGTATCACTTTGCTCTTTGCTCCGCCCTTCTACCAGGTGTCAGCTTTGGGTCAGGCTCTCATCCCTCATGCTTTCAACATGCCTGCTCACTGTAATTGTAGCAAAAATTATTCCTTGTTCTTATCTAACCAGTGAAAGAGATTCTTCCCTCCAACCATACAATGGAAGTCCTTCTTTGTAATCTGATTGAGCCAAATTGGACATGTGCTCAATCCTGCACCAATACAGCCCCTGGGGGATGCCTGTGCACTTATAGCTTAAATCTGGGTCCCTGAATAAATCACTAGCTAGCGGATGGTATTACTCTAATTGGCTTAGTTGTTAGGATACATTTTTTGGAGTGCAGATAAGTTCAACTATTCCTGAGATACATATGACTGTCAAGGAGTGGTGAAGGATGGTTATCTAAACAAAATTAGGAAGGAGGAAATGGATACTGTATAAACAACAAACAGTATCAACTATAGGAACCCAGGGACCCCATATATTCCAGTCCTATGTTGATCTGCTGACAAGAAAGAAGAAAGATGAAGGACTCTGGAGCTTGTACTTGAGAGAGTACCACATTCAGAACAGACAGTGTGGAATCCTTCTTATGAGTAATGACGCTGAGCCAGTCCAAACAGAAAATAGCTAACTAAAGAGCAACAATTTTATTCTGCTGCCAAGACAATGTCATCTTCTATGACATCACAGGTAGATACAGCAGCACGTTTTATCTTCTGAAGTTGCCAAGGCAACATAGTCTGACCATGACGGTAGAATAAGGTGGGGAGCGTAGAAACTGACTTTCTTTTTTTCAATATATTTTTTCCACTATGAAAAGCAATTTAGACTAAAACAAAACTTATTGTTGGAGAATATTTTAGATATCCAGAGATAGGTTAGCCAGAGAAAAGGTAATTAATTTTTTAATTCAATATTTTTTAGACATTCTTCAGTGGGTTAAAATGATCAATAAATTATTATGAGTTGGAGCCTTCTATGATGGGTCTCAGTTGTTTTGTTTTACTTCTTTGTCTAAGTCTTTTTGATTTTTTGAATTTCTTATCAATATGACACAGGTCTGTGCAGATCTGGCTTTTTTTTTCTCTCTTGAATTTTTTTTCTCTATCAACTTCTGCCCAGCTCTCTTGAAGCTAACTGATGAGACTCATTCAATATTTTTTTGTACTTATACTCCACAGTGCCTATGATAGAACTAGACAAATAGAATGTATTTAATTAGACTTGTTGGTGAATTGCTCTTTCCTTGTGTTTTCTTATTTTATTTTATATTCCACCACCAATTTTCTAAATTTATTTTTCTTACTTGCTTCTTTTTAGTAGAGATTTGTCCAAAATTAATAATGGATTGAAAATGCAGTTTACAAAACAGCATGAATCTCAGTAAAGAAGCATAACTTACAATATCTGTCTACCAGCCTAAGATGTAATTTGGTATACCTCTTTCATCTTTTCAGTTAGTGACTGAAACTTTCATAACCCTAATAAGCAACAGAAAGCCCGGCATCTCCTTCCTCAGGCTTCAGCACTAACTGTGTAAGAAACATGGGGCTTTCTCATTCATCAATTTATTCATAGAAAAAAATAATTATGGCGTGACCATTATGTGCTAGGCACTGTTGCAGATGCTGGAGATACAACAGTGGAAGAGTTCTACTCTCAGATACTTTTAGAGAGAGAGAACTAGGAAATTTATGTGCTCTAGCACTGATGCTTTGATCATTTCTACATAGTTCACTGTTGAACACTCATTCTATACCATTAGGTTAAAACCTGTCCACAATTAGGTGTTACCTTTTCATGTCCAGATCCTTAACCAGTGTTGCATTAGCACCTCACCATGAGGTCCAGAGTTATTTTACCTTTGTTTGAATTCGTAGCCATTTCCTCCAAAGCTTATAATTGAACCAGGAAAAATAAATCTTGCAGGCATTGTATTTGTGTGAAATGATTTCCAGGTAACTTAAGTTTTTTAAAGTAAGTTTCACCATGGCTTAAACTTTTTATAGTGATCATGCATCAAATTTGAAAACAAATAAACAAATGAACAAAAGAACAACTGAAAATAAAACATCTGGAGGCTTCTAGTCTCCATCTAGTATATAGAAAGCTGAAAATAATGTTGCTTCTAACAACAGAAGATTCCAGAAAATCCAACAAAATTCTAAGTTTTCTTAGGAAAGCCTGGACAGGGGGAGAAACCACTGTTATGAGAAAAGCAAAAAATCCTGCCCAGACACTTCTCCCCTAAGGAACAAATACTTAGGTTGTCAGTGGAAGGGCAGCAAATACTTTTGTCCCCAGAGTACAGGTGAAGACTCATTTCGGCTGAGGGAAGGGAAAAAGAAAAAAACCTCTATGACTAGAGAATGGGCAGGGAACTGGACCTGGCTCAGACAATTTGAGGTCTCCTATTCTGGTGGAAGGGCAAGACCACCAAGTTTAAATTCTGAGATCCTTGGATATAGAGCCTGCCTAAGAATGAGGCAGAAGCAGGGCAACAGAGAATACCTCCCACATCCCACTACCACTACTGTGCTAGCAACCACCAAGTATCAAGTAATAGTAGTCTACTGCTGGGTGAAAGGCAAGAGTATAGGAGAGACAACTTCTCTGATATGCAGGTGAACAGGGAAGGTGTAAAGCTGAGAGAAGAGCAGGAATATTGACAAAACCATCTGGCAAACCAGCCCCCACCTTAAGCACAATGTAATAATAGGGGAATGAAACTGGTGAGACACTAAAGCAACAACAAAGTAGAAACCAGCTGAGTTTCTGATCACGTTGACTCAAACCCCAACAGAAGACGTTATTCCTATTTGCAAGCATAAATAATATGGATATTTATTACACTCTCTACTGTTCTAAGTACTATATCCAGCATGCAATAAAAAGATAAAAATAACCACTGTCAACAGTGTCAACCACTGTCAAGATAAAAATAACCACTGTCAAAACAATCAACAGGATCATACCCAGTAATTACCCAAGTATTGGGACTATCAGCCAGGAATTTAAATCAACAATGATTAATATATTAAATACTCTAGGAGAAAAGATGCACAACTTGCATGAACATATGGGGACTATCAACCCAGAGAACTGAATACTGAAATAGTATGCCAAACAGAAATGCTTGAAATAAAGGATACAGGTAGCAGAGATAAAGAACAACCTAATGGATACATCAGGGGAATCAATACACCTGAGGAAAGAATCTATAAACTGAAGAAATTACCCAAACTAAAACACAAAGTAAAAAAAGGAAACAGAACAGAGAATTCAGAAACTATGGAATAAGATCAATCATCTCATATATGTATAATTGGAACTCCAGAAGGAGAAGAGAGAATGACATGGAAAAAAGTATTTGAAGAGATGACATCCAATAATTTCCCCAAATAATGAAATATATCAAATCACAAATCCAAGAATCTCAGAAAACGCTAAGTATAAAAATACCAAACACATGCACACCTTCCCCCCACCAAGAGACATTATATTCAAACTACTGGAAATGAAAGTTTAAGAGTAAATTGTAAAGGTATTCAGGGAAAATAAGACATATATAGAGAAACCAACTAACCAACCAAATTACAGCAGACTCCTCATCAAAAACTATGCAAGCTGGGAACCACAGAGTGGTATTATCGGAGTGCTAAAACAAAATCTGTAAACCTATAATCCTATACGCAGTGAAAAGACATTTAGAAACTGAAGGAGAAAAAAAGACTTTTTCAGAAAAATAAAAGCCAAGAAAATTCTTCTTAGCAGAACTGCACTGCAAGGAATGTTTAAAACAGCTCTTCAAGCAAAGGAATGTGCTACCAGAGAGAAAAGTTGATGTACACAAAGAATGAAGATCTCTGGGAATGGTGAAAATAAATGTAAATATTTTCTTTTTAATCACTCTAAAAGATAATTGACTATCTAAAGTAAAATTAATAATGATGTATTATGGCACATGTAAAAGTAAAATGTATGACAGTGACAGAACCAAGTATAAGTGGGAGGACTAGGGAGCATGTACTATGAGGTTATTACATAACACTTGAAGTAGTGTAATACTAGTTTAGGAAAACCATGCTTCATTAATGGTGAACATTGTGAACCTTGGAACAACCACTTAAAATAAAATGTTTTTAAATGATAAGTTTTAATAAAAAATATATTAATTGTTACATCAAACATAAATTGTTTAAACAACAACTAAAAGAAATTATCAGATTTGATAAACAAGCAACTCAACTATATGCTCTCTATAAGAAACTTTTTTTAGATACTGGTTAAAAGTAAAAGAATGGAAAAAAGATTTGCCATAAAAACACTGATCGAAAGAAAGCTAAAAAGGGTAAAATATCAGACCAAGTAGACTTTAGAACAAGAAATATTACCAGGAAAAATGAGGGACATTGCATAATGCTAAAGGGGTCAATTTATCAGGAAGACGTAACGATCCTAAATGTGTATGAACTTAACAATGGGGCTTCAAATTATCTGAAGCAAAAACTAGTAAAATAAAGAAAAAATTGACAAATCCACATTATAGGTGGAAACTTCAATCTTTCTCTCTCAGTAACTGATAAACAAATGGATTTTTAATATCAGTAAGTATAGAGAAGATATGAACAACAAACCTGATCTAATTAACATTAGCAGAATACTCCTTCCAACAACAGCAGAGTACACATTATTTTCAAGTGCAGGTAGAAGTACACGATAGACTAATTTTCTGCAAAATGTTTCCATAAAAAAAACTTCAATTAATTTAAAAGAATTACAATTGTATAAAACATGTTATCATATAGAAATAGGACTGATCATCAACAGAAAACTACCTAGAAGACCCTGAAAAACTTGGAAATGAAACAACACAGTTCTAAGTATCCCATGGTTCAAAGAGCAAAACACGATGGAAATCAGAAAATATTTTTAAATGAATGAAAATTAAAACACAATATACTAAAATTTGTGTAATATAGCTAAAGCAGTATTTGAAAGGAAATTGCTACCCTAAGATGTTTATATTAGACAAGAAGAAAGGTCTCTAATCAATAAGATAAATTTCCACTTTAAGAAAATGGAAGAATATTTTAAATCCAAAACAAACAATAGAAGGAAATACTAAAGATCCCTACAAAAATCAACAAAATATAAAGCAAAATAATGAGAGAAATCAAAGCTGGTTCTTTGAAATCAGTAAAAGTCAATTAATCTCTAGCCAGTCTGATCAGAAAGGGGAAAGTCACAAATGAGAATAGTGACACCTCTACATATTCTACAGATATTAAAAGATTCTAAGGGAATATATGAGCAACTTTATTCCAATAAAGTAGCTGCCATGGGCTGAGTGTTTTGGGGAAAAGTTTGGTTGGGTGTTTTAAGGGACTGAGTGACTACAGAGTAGAGAATAAAGAAATTTTTGTGGATGATGAAACTGTTCTATATTTTGATTATGGTGTTTGCACAACTATATGGGTTTGTTAAAATTCACAGGACAGTGCATTATAAAAAAATTCTATTTAATGTAAATTCATTAGTTTCTTTAGATTAAGGATCTCAATCATCATTGTTTCTCAATCATCCTTGACATATGTAATAGCTATCCTTAACTTCTGGGCTTTTTTAACCTCTTGTTTTTAACTTACGTAGATTAAAAAGCTTAGATATCAAAAATTTTAGTTATTAAAAATTCTTTTCATGAAGATTGGAGGAGATTATTCAGACAGGATAACTATATGCAATGCATGATTGGATCTTGAACTGAATCCTAGAACAGAGAAGGACATTATTGGGAAAACTGGTGAAGAATACAAGATAGAAAAATAGAGTCTGAAACATGATTTTTAATTTAAATATATTGCTTAAACTAATAATGTATGTAATTCAAATGAGAACAAGATTTAAAATTAAAGAAGAAAAAATACACCACGTCTGTGTGCTGGTGCAACTGAAGGAAGTCCCAGCATCACCCACAACTGGCCACCTCCCGAGTTGACTTGTGTACTGAAGCAAAGGACATAAGACAGGAAAGACGTGCTGCTCCTGAATGTTTGTGGCTACCCTCGTCTCTCTTGACTCTCCATTCTGGGATATGTGATATTACTATTAAACAGAAAGGAAAGCTTAGAACTAGTCCAGGCAAAGATAAGTGAGAGATCTAAGCCTCATGTCACCCTTGTCACAGACCTCTTAATGAAGCTTTGTGTGCGCCAATGGCAAAGAATCTGAAATCAAGAAACCCATGACTTATAACATTGCACATTTACGTTTTACGTATGACAACTCTTTATTGTAGAATGAAACATTTTCTTGTTGACATAGCCATCCATCACTTCCTGGGCAGGTAACATTTTCTTGTTGACATAGCCATCCATCACTTCCTGGGCAGGTCTAGAGCTGCTCATGAATTTCAAGGATCAACTCCCACACTTCTTTTGCAACCCTCATGTGTTCACCACACAATCTGGCATTTACCTCTTCCTTCACATACAGCATTTGAGCCGTTTCTTTTTAGAGATTATCCCATAAAACTTTCTCAAATCTATTTATCTGCGTGTCCTTGGTGCCCCTCAGTCTTCTGCCAGAATTTCTACATAATTGGAAGGAGTTCAGACTTTTTTTTTTTAAGGGAAACAAGCTTCCCTATTTCCTCAGTATGTTAATGCATCCACGGCAGAAAGAACTGGCTGGTGTCCCCCATCCCTTAACGAACACAATAAAAATGGGTGCATCACCAAATTAAAATAATGTAATCTTGAATCTCTTTGGAAGCAAACATCCAAAAGGGAGCTAATGTTATTCTTTTATGATAAAACTTTTGTCTAGATTTCTCTAAGAAAATGGCTGCAAGATCAGGGAAACTTCTTGATAGTTGAAGAAATTTTCCTTTACATTATAGGTTTAGATTACACTGCTCCCCAGCCACCATTCCTCCAAATTAATGACTTTTCTAAGGATATATACATGTAACTGGTAAGAATTTTCAAGCCATATGCTTAGATATGTATAGGAAATAAAAATTTTTTTCCCTGAGAACTAGACCCAGTTTCTTCCTTAAGCCCTTGCTCCATCAGTAATGGGACACATGTGGCCAATTCAGAGTAAACTTTGACATCTTAGGATTTTTTAGATGATTTAAGGAAAGTATTGTCCCTGCACACTTTTTCCTCAATCATTTTTCCTCTGATATGGCACCTAGGTTTCTGGCGGCCCTCAGAGCCTCCTGACAATTACATGATGGAGGAATTGTCCTAGCTCCCGGGTACCCCCAGCTCCTCCATTTTTCAGTGTCACATCCACATCCTCTTGGCTACACCAGAAATATTTTGCTGCTCTCACTGAGTGAAGGAGCTCAGAGTCCACCTCTGGCTCATTGGCCTGGGATCCTCACACTGCATCTCCACTCTACTCCCATAACCATGATGATGTGGAAAACTCTCCAGCTTCTCCCCCCTCCCAGTACAGGTGGGAAGCTGAGCATAGGCCTTCACTAGTCTAACACCCTCACATTTCTCTGAGTGCATTATCATCCCTTACATCCACCACTTTGATGTTGAAGGAAGGACAGAGATCAGTGCCACATTTCAAAGCCCCTCACCAGGTTCTCTTCTGAATTTCTTAGAACTCTCTCTTCCCAACCCGGAGGTATTTTAACATCTCCTCAGTGTTTGTGCTTACTTATATTTTTTGCATCTGTCATGGGGAATGAATGAGACAATGGGGTGGAAAAAAATAACTAGAAAAATGTTCTTAGAAATCTTCAGTGTATTCCAAGACCTCAGCTTTTTTTTTTTTTTTTAATAGATTTTAGTTTTTAGAACAGTTTTAAGTTCACAGCAAAATCAAGCAAAAGGTACAGAGACTACCCCTTACAGCATGGGTATGCCTTCCCTATTATCAACATACCCCACCAGAGGGTCCATTTATTATAACTGATGAAACTACATTGTCTGTAAATGTTCAACTAAATTGAACCAAAGTTCATACTTCACATTAGAGTTCACTCTTGGTGTTGTACTTTCTATGGTTTGGGTCAAATGTATAATTACACATAACCGGGATTATGGTACCATACAGAGTAGTTTCACTGCTCTAAAAGTCCTCTGTGCTTCACCTATTTATCCCTCCCTCCGCCTAAGCCCTGGCAGCTACTGATGTTTTTACTGTCTCCAGAGTTTTGCCTCTTTCGGAACGTCGTAAATTTGGAATCATAAAGTATATAGCTTTACAGACTGATTTCTTTTACTTAGAAATAGGCACTCTTCTAAAAGATTCCACTATACTTCATTGATGCTAGGATGCATCATTTGTAAGATACATTACTGTTTTATGCGCCACTAGGGGAAAATATGCTACCAATTGAATATGAACAATGCTTTCTTGCATTCTGAATTTTATTTTATACTAATCAAAGATGGCACTTAATGGATTTTTTTAATTAGAGATCACAGTTGTTCACACATTAAACAGGAAAATACAAGTGAAATAAATTATTTAATGTCTTTCTAAAACTCATTTATCTTTGGAGACTGTCTCTTCTTAGTAACTTTTGAGGGTCCCCACTTCAGAATTCCTGTTCCAGGATTTTCTTCCAGCCCCTGACACCCATTTTCCAGTTTTGACACTGGAGCTTCTGGTACCTTACTAGAAGAGCATTTTCCAACAATCAAGAGGCACGTTGCTCCTAAAATCATCCTGAGACGGCTTGTGGCCTGACACCTGGAGCGATTGCAAGGGTCCTGTCTCCCCACCTCAACAGCAGTCTTAGCCCAGGAGCAGCTGATTACAATTTCATCAGAACCACAGTGTGGACATCAGCGGGTGGAAGCCCCGCTCATTGTCAGTACATCCTGATTTTAAGATGTTAAAACAAGAAAAAAAAAGTGCTCTTAGAATTGATGATATACAGGTAAACCATCTAATCTTCGCACCCCTCTGAGGCAACTACAATTATATCTCCATTCTACAGATAAGGAACCTGTCTTCGTCTGTTCGAGAGGTTATAACAAATTACCATAGACTGGGTGGCTCATAAAGAACAAAAATTTATTTCTCACAGTTCTGGAGGCTGGAAGTCCAAGATCAGGGGACCAGTATGCTCAAGTTCTGGTGAGGGCCCTCTTCCAAGTTGATTAAGAGGTTTTATCGAGTTTTAACCTCCTTCCCCCTTTACCAGTGGGCAGTGGGTGAGGCTGAAAGTTCCAAACCTCTACTCACTTTTTCTTTTTGGTGACCAGCCCTATCCAGAGGCTATCTAGGGGCCCCACCCTAAGTCATTTCATTAGCATAAATTTAGATGTGCTCAAAAGTGAATGACAAAAACACTCCTGCCACTCAGGACATTCCAAGAGCTTCAGGAGCTTTGTGCCAGGAGCCAGGGACAAAGACTAAATGTATTTCTTACTAGGCCACAAGCCCAAATGTCCACTGATGGATGAATGGATAAGTAAAATGTGGTATACACATACCATGGAATATTATTTAGCCTTACAAAGCAATGAAATTCTAATATATGCTACAACATTCATGAACCTTAAAAACTTTAAGTTAAATAAGCACAAAAGAGCAAATGTGATGTAATTCCACTTGTAAGAGGTACCCAGAATTTGACTAAATTTACAGAGACAGAAAGTAGAATAGTGGTTATCAGGGGCTGAGAGCAGGGAGGGAAGAGTGGAAAACTATTGTTTAATGAGAATAAAGTTTCATTTTGGGATGATGATGCCAACGAAAAACTGGCACTTGTCATCTGCCTCTACAAGGATTAAGTCACTAGTTACTGTAGTCGTTGACCTTCAACTCACCCCGAAGTGAGTTCGGGGTGGAAATCAGGAATGAGGCACTCTGTGCTCTGGTAGAACAGGCCTTCAGATAGTTAGATATTTTCCAGAGAAGATTTTATGAGCCCAAATTCTTGCATCTTCTCACATCTAGAAAAGCACTGAAATCATTAACAGAGACATCTGCTCCTCGTGACGAGCAGTATAACCTCCTGCAAAAAATGTGTGCTTGCTTGCATGTATCCCCTTTCACCAAAATCACATATATACTGACTGCACCCACACCTTCAGAGAAGTTCCTCAAAGCTATCTGAGAGGCTATTTCCCAGGCTATAGTCCTCATTTTGCCCCAAATAAAACTTAACTCACGAATTTCTAGAGATAGCTGATGGTGATGGTGCACAAAAGTGTTAATATACTTAATACCACTCAATTGTATGTACACTTAAAATGGTCAAAATGGTAAATTTTATGTTATGTATATTTTGTCCCATAAGAGAAAGGAAGAACACACACACAAATGCACTATATGAGGCTTTGTTAAAGAATTGGATGTTAAGATATCAAGCAAAGCACCTCAATCTGTTGACTTTCTAGCCACCTTCCCTTGATAAGAAACTGTAGGGAAACATTATTTCATGGTGTTTCCAGGGTTCTCTGGGAACTGTATCCATTGAAAACATAAGACCTGGCTTTGAAGCAAGGAATCCAGGAGATTCCAAGAGTCAGGGTAAAGAATTTGTGAGCAAATTCTCCCTCGTGGCTGATCATCTCCTAAATCTAAGGACTGGTTATTCTGTTTTGCGTAGTCCATTGTGTTCAGTTTCCTGATGAGAACAAGGTGGATGTTCAAATAAGCTTCACCTTTTAGTCGGATGTAACCAGTTTTTCCCGGTCAAGTTATTTATTTAGATGTATGGCACCAACTGGTATGGGCAATTGTGTCCATCCAAAGTTCATGGGTTGAATTTCTAACTTCCAGTATTTCAATGTGACTGCATTTGGAGATAGAGTCTTTGAAGAGCTAATTAAGTTAAAATGAGCTCATTAGGGTAGGTCCTAATCCAATATTACTGGTATCCTTCTAAGAGGAGATTTAGACACATACTACACAGAAGGACGACCTTGTAAAGACGTGGAGAAGACAGCCATCTGAGGCCATGGAGGGAGGTCTTGAAGAAACCAAACCTGCTGAAAACTTGCTCTATAACTCTAGCTTCCAGGATGGTGAGAAAATAAATTTCTCTTGTTTAAGCCACTCAACCTGTGGTATTTGTTACAACAGCCCTAGAAACAATACACAGTCTTTGAGGGAAGACTCTACTTGCTACAGATTGAAGCAAAAGAACTTGGATAAAAACTGCGGTATTTGACTAAACATTTCTCCCCAAAGGGTAAGCTTGTTCCTACTTATATAATTTGCCTTCCA
The DNA here is from genome assembly GCF_963924675.1 of Phocoena phocoena. NCBI lineage: Eukaryota > Metazoa > Chordata > Mammalia > Artiodactyla > Phocoenidae > Phocoena > Phocoena phocoena. The sequence goes on along the minus strand of NC_089219.1, from coordinate 57,335,835 downwards.
GATAAAAACACAGGACATTGAACACCTTATTTTTTTTTTCTTTTTCTTTTGATACTAGTAAAAGACTGTGAGCTCCTACTTGCAGGGACATACTTCATTTCTTAAGTTTTTCTGTCAGTCTTTATAACAGACATTGCCACTTTTCTAATGCACTGCTAAAGTGCTATAGCTTCCATTACTAAACACCTGTTTGCTCTGTTTAAAATTTTTTTATTTTCTTTTACTTTTTATACATTCAGCTAGAAATGAATTAGCTTGATCTTGGTCATCAATTCAAAAGGGAGCCCTCAGGTGGTTATAACAAATTGTCATAAAGCAAAACTTATAATGAGATTCAGAGGAACAAACAGAGATACAACATCTTCATGTCTTTGACTGGAAAAAAAATACTGAAGTACTGGGCAAGATTTTTTTTAAACATTTTTGTGTAAAGCAATATTCTATGTGTTTTCATGTAATAACTAATTTAGTGCTTACAACACCATAGAGACTTATTGTCCCTATTTAATAGTCACAATGAGCTTATGTTACTTGCCTCTAATCACGTAGCTGAGAAATGGTAGCGCCAGCTTGTGAGTTCTGGCCTTGTGGTTCCAGGGCCCACCCTCTCAATGGCTATTCTTCAAGTCCCCCTCCCACTTGCACACCAATTTTTACTTGTGAGACTCTGGTTAGTTATGTTAGAATTTGCTTTTCAAGATCTGTGTCTCTTGGTCTTTTATTCATATATACCACCTCTTTATCTCTCTGGGCTGCATTATAGGTAATTCCTTCAAATTATATTTTCCAGCTCATTGTCTCTTCAAGTCTGTTGAACTTTCTGTTTCACTCAACCACTGAGATCTGTGTGTGTATTTGAAATCTACAAATCTTATTTAGTTCTAAAACCTGCCTTATCTTTTTTAGTATTCTGGGTCTTGTTCCTTATTTTCTCTCTGATTTCTTTGAACATTTTGCACATGGTTATTTCACATTTTCATCATATCATTATAATATCTGCTGTCTTTGGAAGGTCTAAGTCTTTATTGTTTCTGCTGCCTCTCAATTATTCCTTGTATGTTTTGTGGGTTTTTTAAAAAATTGTGGATTATATTTTACTGAATGAAATCTATGAGAATCCCAAGAGCCTATGTTGGACATGTTGATTGCAAGGATGTGAACATTTTCTTCCAGACCTTCTCATCTTACAGCTCCCTCCTCTGCTCGCTTACTTCTTGCTTACTGTTACTATTACTGTTTATTTAATTCTTAGACCCTCATAAATTTCCCTTCACTCTAATAAGTGCTACAATGCATTAACATTAGTTTACTGTGTTTGTGTAATTCATCATCTAATTATATTTTATCTGGAAGGCACTTTAAAGTAACTAGTTGACCATATTGCCAGAAATTGATAACCACATCTTCCTTTCATAAGGTAAAATTTTCTAGGCAGGCTGAGTGTAGGTTGTCTGAAACTCTAAAAAATTTTTGCATGCATTCTCCAGGAATATAACACAACTTCTGGTTATCTACGTGCAATCATTCCAGACTCTTTGATTTTCTAATGAAAGAAATGAAGGTTAGAGGGGAGAAATGACTTGTCCAAGTTATTTCTGCAATTGAAAAACAAATTTAATAAAAGAATTAGAACTGATCACTAGGAACAAAGAAACTTTTCAGGTTTACCCAATGGTCTGTGAATTAGACTCAGAAAAAAACTGAGAGAAAATGGCAAAATAAGAGCTCTCTTAGCAGCAGACTGCTTGGCCTGTCTAAGCAATCCAGGATATTCAGCAAAGACACTTTCTCCATCCATTTGGGGTTCAAACCACAGTTCTTTGCAACTTGAATCTGATCAGCACTCACAAGCTGGGGTGATAAATTGGAAGGAAAGAAAATTTAACAATTGATCAGATAACTTTTTGTGTCCTGGACACATAATAAGTTACCTCATTCTAGGATTCCATGGGAATGACCCAGATCTAGATGCTTTACTCTCCAAGACTCAAGAAAGCATATACATTTGCATTCTTAGATTGACAACAACAACTGGCTGGTAATATTCCAAGGGAAATTTTGCAAAAGTCTTGCTTGCCCAGAAATGTCCACATCAGGAGCTTGGGGTTTAAAAGGTCTCAATTTTGTGGGCTCTGAGAAGGCCTGAGATCACTTTGGATCACAGATTAAGGAGTGAGGAGGGAAATCTGTCTTAGCGACTTGTCAGAAGCCTGGCTCACCTTTTTGTAGTGAAGACAGCAGATTAGGGATGCCTATAAACTAACATAGACAGATCTTTCTGAAATCAGTGTATAAGTTTTTGTAAATAACACTTGTTATACCCCCAGTGACTAGAGTAAAGCCACACATATCAAAGGCTTTCAAATAAATAATTGTTGATTGAATTTGTTAAGAAGTAAAAATTACTGAACCCCGTTTCTGAGCTTTAGTGACAGAATTGCTTTGTGCCACTGGATGGTGCTGTAAAACCGCTCACAGATACACACAATACAGATTCTGATGCTTTCTGGCCTCCCAAGCATGAGATATTTCTCTGTCTCCGCTTTTCAAATGACCTTAATCTGGATATCATGCATTTTTCTTTTTGAGAAAAGCTGAAAGCATTTCCAATTCATCCTTTATTTAAACGACTTTATTTTTGTAGAGCAGTTTAGGTTGACAGCAAAATTAAGAAGATACAGAGATTTCTTATATATCCCCTACCTGACACATGCATAGCCCCTCCGCATTATCAATGTCCCCCGCCAGGGTGGTACACTTGTTACAATTGATGAACTTACATTGACCCATCATAATCACCCAAAGTCTTCAGTTTACATTAGGATTCATTCTCAGTGCTGTTCATTCTGTGGGTTTCAAATGTAGAATGACATGTATCCATCCTGATATTATCGTACAGAGTATTTTTCACTATCCTAAAAATCCTCTTGTTTTGCCTTTTTATCCTTCCCTCTGATTCATTCCTGAAGGCAGTGATTTTTCCAGCAACACTTCTGCTAAAATTGGATCCACGCTGGGAAGATTTCTACAGCTCTGACATTCGGATGATAGACACATCTATGGAGCATTTTGTTGTTTTTGTCAGGGGTGACAGTTGTAGATTAATTAATAGAAAGAAAGGAAACCAGGAATTCTAGGCTTTGGGTCCCAGACCCAACATCCCCTTATGACTTTCCTCAAAGTGAAAATGTTTAACTTGACCAATGATTTTCAAATTGTGCTCTTGTTCCTCAGTGACCTAAGGATTCTTCAGGGATACTTTTGGCTACCAAGGGGTGTGTGTGTGTGTGTGTGTGTGTGTGTGTGTGAGAGTGTGTACAGAGGGGGAATGAGAGCAGGACTGTTCCTTCCAACCCTTTCAACCAGAATAGCTCCATGTCAGGGATGGTGATAGGAAACAAAATCTTTTTGTTGTCGTTGTTTTTAAGAATGTTACCCTCTTTCAGAAGAAAATTTGAACAAACTACCAGGCTCAAGGATCTCAAAGGCCCTTCCAGTCCTAACAGCCTATGGTTCTAAGTTCTTTCATTTCTTGGTTGAATATTTCACCTTGGTCGACCTGCATGCAGGCTAAGAGGATGAGAGGCTCTGGATTAGCCTGAAAGCAACAGGCAGGTCTGTGCTCACCCTCAGTGCCCTTTCCTTGGTGCCGTCTCCTTCCTGTGACCATGAGTGCTGGCTGCCTGGCTCAAACAAGCCACCACTTAGGAGGAGGTCTTTGGAGAAAGATTGGAGAGACACAGAGCACTGTGGTGGTACAATTAATTGAAAAGATACCCACTTCTTATAGTGGGCTGGGGAAAGTACATAGGCAGAAACTGAAGGCCAAAGCCCTGTAACAGGAAAGCATCAACCCAGGGCCGACTGTGCATAGAGGCAGGAGCCAAGTGTACACAAAGGAGAGGGTCCCAGAGATGGGCAGGTGAGAGACGATGTCAACCAGTTCAACAAACATGTTTTGAGTGTCTTCTGTATGCTGCATTCTAAGGATACAGAGAAGAATGTAAGGAGATATAAGGAGATGGGAGACAGACACATAAATGGAGAGCCATCAGGCCATATGTAAGTGCTTTGGGAGTGAATGGAATAGGTTGTTAGGGCAATTGAGAGAGAAGGCACTGAATCTAGTTGGTGGCTTTGGGAGACATCCTGGAGGGGCAGACACCTAAACTGAATCTCTATTGACCCAGAGACCACTGCTTCAATCATACTTAATGAAAAGGCTTTTATCAGTTTTTTATGAAAGTTGTTTTAAATTAACTTTTATTGGAGTATAGTTGATTTACAATGTTGTGTTAGTTTCTGTATGAAAGTTTTTAAACTCAGACTTCTGTATATCTTTGATGGTTGCTTTCATCCCATATGTAGTATTAATAGCTACTCATCATTAAGTTCTAAGCATAGTGCTAAGCACTCTACATATAATTCCACATTTAATCCTCACAACAATCTCATGACAGAGGCAGGTATTAAGACCCTTACTTTGGAAACTTTTTATGGAAAAATCAAGCCCATACAAAAACCTTTTTTATGTATGATTATTTTTTTAATTACTTTTTATTAGAGTATAGTTGCTTTACAATTTTGTGTTAGTTTCTTCCTGTATAGCAAAGTGAATCAGTCATACATATACAAATATCCACTATTTTTTAGATTTCCTTCCCATTTAGGTCACCACAGAGCACTGAGTAGAGTACCCTGTGCTATACAATAGGTTCTTATTAGTTATCTATTTTATACATAGTAGTGTATATGTGTCAGTCCCAATCTCACAGTCCATCCCTTCCCCTCTTGGTAACCATAAGTTTGTTCTCTACATCTCTGACTCTATTTCTGCTTTGCAAATAAGTTCATCTCTACCATTTTCCTAGGTTCCACATATAAGTGATATTATACGATATTTGTTTTTCTCTTTCTGACTTACTTCACTCTGTATGACAATCTCTGGGTCCATCCACATCTCTGCAAATGGCACTATTTTTTATCCTTTTTATGGCTGAGTAATATTCTGTTGTATATATGTGCCACATCTTCTTTATCCGTTCCTCTGCTGATGGACATTTAGGTTGCTTCCATGTCCTGGCTATTGTAAATAGTGCTGCAATGAACATCAGGGTGCATGTACCCTTTCAAATTATGGTTTTCTCCAGATATATGCCTAGGAGCGGGGTTGCTGTGTCATATGGTAGCTCTATTTTTAGTTTTTTAAGGAACCTCCATACTGTATAATTAGTTTCAGTATACTCATCACCCAGTATGAACAGTTATCAACTAGGAGCCAATGGTGTTTCATTTATACCTCACACATTTTCTGATGTCAGGAGTATGTTGAAGCAAATTTCAGACATCATGTCTTTTCTGTACATAGGTCAATGCCGTAATCTAAAAGATAACAAATAAATGTAACCACAAGTCTGCTGACAGCTAAGATGGAGTTAAGGGATTGGATTCACACTCCTGCCTGAAATAACCAAAGAAAAAGACAAAATACGTGAAATGATGTTTTTTCTTAATACAGTGGATATCAGACAATGAAGGACAATGATATCCCAGACATGAGGAACAGATGAGGTATGCCCTCCCCTTGTCCTGCTTATCTCCCTGAGTTCAGCTGTGACAGGGCAGAGGAGCACAGAGAAACAGGATGGGGGTCCCTGGGCAGCTTTTTGTAGAAGTGATCATTTGACTGTAAAATTCAAATGGAAATGCAAATGACTCAAAATAGCCCAAGTAACTCTGAAACAGAAGAGCAGGGTTGGAGGAGTAGTACTACCTGATTTAAAAACTTATGATAAAGTTACAGTAATGAAAACAATGCCATAATTGGCATCAAGATAGGCAAATAGATCATTGGATCAGAACAGAGGGTCCAGAAGTAGATCACATGTATGTGACAACTGATTTTTAATGAGGCACAAAGGAAATGAGTGGAGAAAGGATAATCTTCAACAAATAGTTCTGGAACAAGTAAATATCCATATGCAAAAAATGAAGTTTGATATATCATGTACAATATAGAAAAAATAACTCCAAATGGATCATAGATCTAAATTTAAAACCTAAAGCTACACAACTTCTAAACCTCTAGAACATTGGAGACTTTTGTGACCTTGGGTTAGGCAAAGTCTTCTTAGATATGACATCAAAAGCATAATATACAAAAATAAAAATTGGTAATTTGGATTTCATCAAATTTTAAGACATGTGCTCTTTGAAAAATCCTGTTAAGAGAATGGAAAGACAGCCTACAGCCAACAAAAGATGTTTGCAAATCATATGTCTGATAAAGGACTTGATCATATATATAATCAAGTCACTTCACCAAAGAAGATATAGATATAGACGTAGATATAGACGAAGATATAGACATAGACGAAGATAGAGACATAGAGGTAGATCTAGACATAGAAGTAGATATAGATGTAGATATGGAAAATAAGAACTTGAAAAGATGCTCAACATAATTAAGCATTAGGGAGATGTAGATTAAGACTAGAGTGCAATCCTATTACAAACCTATTATAGTGGCTAAAAATAGAAACAATGGACCATGGCAAATGTTGGCGAGGATATAGAGCTTTAACTTGTATGGAACGTGGAAGAAGTTTGCCGAACACATTGCCAGTTGCTTTGTTTTGCCAACGCTGCAAGGGGATATCTAGTTAGAGAACCAAAATGTGATGTAAATGCAGTAAAATCAGACCTGAGAATATGGTCATTTGCCTCCCAAGTTAGGAACATTGAACAGTGAGGGACCCTAACAGATCTGGGAGTTTTGAGGTTTAGTGGGCACATAACACAGAGTAGGCTTTAGGGGGTTACTAACTGAACCACACCTGAGGGATCCTCCTGAAAGAAGGTAGGCAGGGAGGTCTGTAAACTGGGATATACATCAGCAGGACACATTTTCTTACCTGGACTGTCAGTCTTCACAGTTCAAATCCCCATCATGAATGGAAGTTTGATATTGCAACTCATCTGCTAAGAATGGAAGGGAAATTAAAGGGGGAGAAATATTGGATGCATTGTGGAAAAATATTGGATGTTGTCCTTCTGGTGAGGATTACCTAGAAGTGTGAGGAAAACGCTATAAGTATTTTCAAACAAGCAAAACAATAAATCAAGTATTTAAAAAATATCATTAAGTTCTTATGTCTGATCAATAACTTAACACTATGAATTAACAAGGCAGTTAGTTAATAATGAGTATTCGACTTCAACAGTTGCATTTTTAGCCAGAGAATCACACATTCAGGATTCAAATCATGGAACCGAGAATTGCAAAGTTTTTAATTGTTCTGGACACAGCTCTTTGGGCCCTGCTGCCCTTCCCCTTCCTCTTTGGTCAAAACTGTGAGGTTGCCTCGAATAGTCCCTTTAACCATCTGGTGCCTTAATGTTCTCATCTGCAAAATAGAGACAAATATTATTGTTCTCGAAGAGCATAATAGGGGCCTAATATCTATTCCTTAAGTGAATTAATAGATTGGTTTCTTCAACACTTAAGTGCTATCACAGATCACATCAGTGACCATTATCTTCCAGGAACTCTAAACCCTACAGAGGATATAAACTATTTCCTGACTCCAACTGTAAAGACCAACTTCCTCATTTCAGTAAGAAATCACACCATTAGCAACAAGTCAATACCATAAAACGTGCATTTCCTAATATGGATATATTTTTTAAATTTTCTCAGTGCTTTTTTTTTTTTTTTTTTAAGTTGGAATGAATTTCAACAGCCTCCCAGCTGTTACTGCTCTTTCACATAGGAGCAAAGTGAAACCCTGAATAAATGAATGACTTGCTTATATTTACATAGCACAGACCCTGGGACTATTGATCTTTCTTCTATCCAAGAGCAAGTATGAGTAGAATTACCCATCCTCAATTAAATCCTAGGATAAATATAAGTATCTAATGCTCCATTAAACCTGCTCTTGATACCATGTGGCAGAGGTGAATCTGTTGTAAAAATTAACTGAAGGGATGGTAGGAGCCATAGTGATAATGGAGTTTGGCCACCCAGATTGGTTTAATCCCCCATCACTTTGAATTATCCTGAAGTCCTAAAAAGTCAACAGGGAGGATATATCAAAGAGGGAGGATGTGGAAGGTCTGTTTAGCCCTGAAGGTAGGGCATTAATGCCAAAACACAGGATGACTTCAAATCCAAAGAAATTGCTGGTGGGAGCAGTGGGGCTGGGGAGTTGGGAGTGGGGGAATGAGATGAAAAACTTTCATGGAAGTCTCTCCCTATTGGGAGACACATCCCAGCCAAGCCAATCCTGGTGAGACCCAGACTGAGGAAGAGGGAAGTTGTTGAAAAGTAAGATAGGTCCTAATCCAATGGAAGAAAAAAGCTATTTCCAGAATATGGAAACAAGTAAAAGGAAAGAAGATGTTTACCTGGGGGTTCTAGGTTATATTCATAGAAGTTACACATCTGCTGCTTTGAAATGTATACCGTCTCAAACAGATATCCATGGCTGGATTTCCAGTGAATAGACAGGAAGCTCTGCCCCATGTTTTATATGCCTGTTGGGTCTGCAATTATAAATGCAGTTAGGAGATTAAAACTGGCCATTCCTAGCCACACCCATTATTGCTCATCATAATCTCCTCTGAAAAACAAGAACAATTATAGGACAGAATCATAGAACTTTAGAGTTAGAGGGACTCCCTGAAGAGGGTTTCTATCCTTGACACTACTGACATTAAAGGTGCAATAATTCTTTTTATGAGAGACTGTTCTGTGCATTGTAGGGTGGTTAGCAGCATACCTGGCCTCTACACACTAGATGCCAGTAAACAGCTCCCCAGTGGTGACAACCAAAAATATCTCTAGATGTTGTCAAATGTCCCCCGGGGGTGGGGGTGAAATCACTCTCTGTTGAAAACCACTGTCCTAGAACACTGTACCCAACCCCTCTCACACCTTGTACACATAAAAAATGAAAATATTTGTATAGGACAAGGAGTAAACTGGAGGGACTCTGAGAATAGCTATGTAAGCCTCAGTGAAAAAATTCATTACACTTTATACACTTATAGGAAAAATAAAATACAGAATATTAAATATTTAAATTTATACAGAAATTCTAAATAAAATCATTTCAAAATTTTAAATGAGAAATTTGAACTTACTTCTACTGACATATCTTTTTACCGACAGATATTATGCTTGAAATGATTTTATGCAATGTTGATCAAGATATTTTAATGATGATCGCTTTAAATTCTTAGGGGTCTCTATCAACAAGGAATTTCAGTCATACAAGCAGATGATTTAAAAAATTTAAATCATTGGGGCTTCCCTTGTGGCGCAGTGGTTGAGAGTCCGCCTGCCGATGCAGGGGACGCGGGTTCGTGCCCTGGTCTGGGAAGATCCCACATCCGCGGAGCGGCTGGACCCGTGAGCCATGGCCTCTGAGCCTGCACGTCTGGATCCTGTGCTCCGCAGCGGGAGAGGCCACAACAGTGAGAGGCCCGCATACCACAAAAAAAAAAAAAAATTTTAAAATCATTGTTTATAGTCAATTGAATATTTCTAACTTTTGATATTAAAGAACCTAATAGCTTATCCTTCTCTTATACAGATAAATCAGTGTTTAAATTTCTTATGATAAAGCGAAAGTATTTCAAATTTGAACTTTTATTTATCTTGTGTTTCAAAATAATAATGAAGGTTGAATTTCTACGTTGCATGTGTACGGTAAGAGTGGCTGTCCTGCAGCCAGTGTGGAAACCACTAAATAGGCTTCTTGTCCATCAACTGCAGATGGACAAGAGAATCTGATACATGTGAAGACAGAAATCCTGGGCTACCATTTGTCACTGGGCAGACCAGAAAGCCTCACCATATGTCTGCACCCATCTATCCCCAACTGGCTGCATCTTGGCCTAAGCTTCAAGCTCTGGGCACCTGGCAACAAACTCCCTTCTGGTCCTTAGACTTTATACAGAATGGTTATTGGTGTGCTCTGAAGCCAGCTGCTGAGATACCCAGGCAGTAGAACACCTTCTTGGCCACACTCAGGGCATCATGGTGAAGCAACACATGGTAAATATGGCACAGTGTGCTAGTTGTCTTCTCTGGGGACTGTGAGGCTGGTCCTTGGACTCCAGAACGGCTAAGACCACTCCCCAAGGAGCAGTGATGAGACTCCTCTTGGTTAGAGGCACCTGGCTGCAGAGTCTCAGCTACCAAGTCCCATAGGGCACTCTGAGTGTTGAGAGACTCAGTAATTCATAGCACACTTGGAATCCATCTGCAGCACACAATTGTAACATGGCAAACAGCTTCGGAAGCTCTGCCTTAGAGAATTCTTCCTGGCTCTAGGTGAGTACCCCATGGCCCAGAGAAGGGTGTGAGTCACTCCAGGTCACGTGCTAAGTTAATGACAGAGCTGGGACCGGAACCTAATTCTTCTGGCTTGACATACCACAACCATGTAGATCCTTCTTTTCTTGTCACTTTTTTTCCCCTCTGTGTCTTCCTTCCTCCCACTGACTCATTCACCATAAATTTCTCATGTAACTAGCCTACTAGTCAAAGACATTGATTGGCTTGTACAGCACCTACCACAGGGAGGGCAGTGTTTCCTCAAGCTTTGGTGTGCATAAGAAAGGAAGTTTAGAAATGGGTATATTTTATTGTGTCTCTGTGAAGAAACTTGCCGCAGGAAGAGAGAAGAGTGAAGATTTACAGTAGGGAACATTAGACAATATTTTCATTTTACTCCATCTAATATCTTTGGCTGCATTTTATGCTGAACACTACTAGATCTTGGTGACCTGTAAAGAGACACGGTGACCCAAAGGCTACAAATATGCAAGAGGTCAAAATAACAGATCATTTTGTCTGAGAAAAGAATGGAAATAATTTCAAGTGCTTGGAGAGACATGGCAGTGGTTTCCAAACTCCAGTGTGCATGAGAATCTCATTGGAAGCTTGTTTAACTTATCTTGGCAAGTAATTCTAAATCAGTGGGTTTGGACTGAAGCTGACAGATCTGCCTTTTACAAGCACTCTGGGATCATCTGATTGAGAAATGCTGAAACAGGAGTAAGACCTTAGAGCTTGACTGCATTATATAATGGGGACATTGCAAAAGGTGGGAGGAAAATGATTTTGTAATTAAAAAAATTCTAGTTTCTTGGGCTTCCCTGGTGGCGCAGTGGTTGAGAGTCCGCCTGCCGATGCAGGGGACACGGGTTTGTGCCCTGGTCCGGGAAGATACCACATGCCGCGGAGCGGCTGAGCCCGTGAGCCATGGCCACTGGGCCTGCGCATCCGGAGCCTGTGCTCCGCAGCGGGAGAGGCCACAGCAGTGAGAGGCCTGCGTACCACAAAAAAAAAAAAAAAAAAAAAAAAAATTCTAGTTTCTCTAAGGTAACTCATATTCAGGATATTCATGTTGTAAATTATTTCTTACAGATAAAAAAATTCATCTCCTTTCCCTCTCTGATTTCCTCCTCTACGTTCATCTATTTTGAAGCTGGGAAAAAGGGACTTTGGGTATTTTCCCTTAAATGAATGCAAGCCATTTATATAAAAACCCCATTCCAAGTGGAATAGCCAAGCTGCAAGCTTCCCTGGTCTTCTGAGCCTTTGACCCTTTGCTGTGCACCCCAAGTTCAAATACCTGTTAAGGCTCCCCTTGTTTTAGGCAACACTTGTGTTAGACCCCCCACTCCCTGTCCCTAGGAAAGGTGAGGCAGACAGTGAGAGAATAGGATAGAGGTGGTGTGCTAGTGACAGCCTATCAGAATGTAGGATGTGGGAAAGCTCAGAGCACCGCTGGCCAGTTATGGTAGAGGAATTGCCCCAGGAAACCACAAGACAGAGTCCATAATGTAGGCCCAGAAATGGGTTCATGAACACATTTTTACCCTGAGTTAATAATTTTCTTCTCAAAGTCCTTCTAAATAAATCTTACGTGTGTACGTGTACATCATATTATATTGTTATACATGTGTTATGTGTGTATGTGTGTGTGTGTGAGAGAGAGAATGATTACTACCATCTTACTCATGTGTAAAGAGAAGATTAAAAGCCCCTGATGTACACATCAAATACCATGATGTATTTTCATATATATTTTCTCATTTGAGCCATACAGAAGCTTTGTGAGGAAGGTAGACTTGGTATTATTTTTCTCATTTTGAGGAAATGGAGATTTAGAGAGTTAACATGTTGTGTAACTTTGAACAAGTTATTCTTACTCTTCTGGCTTCTGTTGTTGTTTTTTAACCTACAAAATCGGGGGATTAGCATAGCTTAATCCCGTGGTAACAATATATCATAATTAACTTAACCCAAATCACACAGCTAGAAAAGAACTTTAACTCATATCTTCTCCTTCCAAATTCAGTGTACGTTCTTCTACACAAATGGCTTATCAGTGAGGATGGCACTCAGAGCAGTTAACTGGAGTCTCGCAAATCTTGCTGTACCCAGTGTAATGAAGACAAGAAAAGTCCCTGCGCAGCTGTCCGTCTCAGAGCCAGAAAAGTCTGTGTGGACCGACCTCCTCCGTGTGGTCATGTGTTCAGGCTACCCTGAGGAGGTCATCTGGCCCTACTCATGGGTAGTCCCATGAACCCACATGCTCAGTGTCCAAGAGTCAGGCTGTGGTGAGAGGACCGGGAGAGCAGCAGCAGCCTCCCATGGGATGGTTCCCTCTGCCAGAGCAGGGAGACAGCAGCTTTCAGGCAGCCACACCTGCATCCATTAGGCTTTAGTTTTTCTGCCTCCCCACTTTGCAAGTGAGGAAATAGTACCTTCCATGCAACACCCAACCATGAGATATCTTGCAGTCTTGCAAGGTATCGTGCAGTCTTGCATGGCATGGCAGAACAAGTCAAGCCTGTGAGTTAGAAGATCTCATCCTAGTTACAGAGAGCTGTGTGACCTTGGGAGTGTCACTTAACCTCTTTGAACTCTGATTTCCACATCTTTGAAACAAATTCAGTTGGTCAATTAATCTCTAAGACAGGTGATTCTCAAGCTTTTAACAGACATTAAGAATGACTTGGAAGATTTGGGTATAAAAATGGGTTTAGTATCATACAGGTTCATCATATTAAACACAAATAAGAATGAACACATCTTACATATTATAGAATATTTATATTGGATATAATAAATAGAGGAACTGATCAACTTATACATTTAATTTCTTTCTAGTTTCCAAACAGACAGTTTTAGCAAAATGTTATTCCTCAGTGTACATGTGTGATTAAACTCTTTGAATTTCATCAAAAAAAATCACTTGGGGTTAAAATGAGGGTGCTTGTGAGGGTCTTGGTCCCTATGATTCTGATTCAGTAGGTTGAAATAAGGCACAGAAATCTGATTTTTTGACAAGCACCCAAGTAATTCTGCTAGAAGTGGTCTGTAGACAATACTGCAAGGCTGAGGGCCCCTCCAGCTCATGCCGTGTGGATTATTCATCTCTCTCTGTAGTTTACCAGTCACCAAGTGCTGGTGATTATTCAGGCAAATTATCTGCCTCATCCACCCCTTCCTTTGTATCCCACAGCAAAGACAATTTTATGTCGGTATGACAGCAGTGACCTTTGATTTGAATTCCTACTTCCATTATTTTGTCCTCACATCCTCTTATCACAGTCTGCGTATATTCTTAACATCTTCTCGTCAAAACCATGCAATGGGTGTTGGTTGTCTGTAGGATGAAATCCAAACTTCTTAATCTAACGATTGTCTCCAAATCCTTGTTTTCCATGGGTCCTCAATAGGAATGCTCTGCACAGAGAATCTGACTGCTTGAAGTCTCCTGAATGAGCCTGTGTGTCCTCGCCACCAAGCCCTTTGCTCATACTTCGTCTTCCTCCTGAAACTTTCCCCTTGACCCCTCTGTACCCACTGTCTAAATTCTATTCATATTTTGAAGAACAGCTTTAAAGTTCACCTCCTTTAGGATGTATTTTCTGACCACTCCTCTTGATCGTGAGTTCTTTATTCCTTTAACTGGCCCAGCACCATGAAACGATCATTCTAACGTTTCTACCTACATTGTGTATCTCCATCTCCTCACTTGCCTAGAGCACGGTGGTGTCTCTAAGTAGTTATGCATTTCTGTATCCTCCACAAGGCTGTGCACAGAGCAGGTATTCAATTCAGATGTATTGCACAGTCTTTTCTCACAGAAGGCCTTCACTGTTTCAACAACAAAACTAGCATGAACCTGAGTGAGCTAAATTAACTTCTGACATTTTTCTCTGTTTGCGAAATACAAGAACCAAAACAGGATACTCCTCATCCCAGGATGTTACAAGAAACCATTTTTTCAAAATGAATAATTGTTGACCAAGAAACAAAATGAACAGGTGTATCTGCCTGCTTGGATTAAGAATGCTTCCTCTAAGTAATAACACAAGCTTTTTCCCCTCTGTGAAGGATTTCCTGGCATCCTCAGCCATACTTGTTGCTGTTAATGATAATAACATTTATTGAATATCACGAAGAATCATATACATTATTTTATGTAATTTTGACAACCACCCTATGTATGAATCATTATTAACTTTCTTTTATAGATAATGAAATTGAGACTTAAGAGATTAAACAGTTTAACAAAAGTCACCAGTTGGTGTCAGAGCCAGAATTTGTGCCCAGGTCAGTCTGATCCCAAAGCTTAGGCATTTGGTCATTACATTATCTTGCTAAACTAACATCTTGCTGACCTAATATCACAGGGCCTTTCAGTTGTTGCTTGCAGGCTAGTTATCTGGGGAAACTGTAAAAGTTTTGGAAGCCAGCTGTGTCTTTAAAGCCTGGCACATAATAGGTGCTCAACGAAACCTGGATAAACACAGACTGAAAGGGAAGATAAGAATGTGACAGATTATAACATGTTCCAGGCCAGGTGGCTATGACAAGTGCTAATAAGTGGCATCAACAACGTTGAGAGGCAGAAGAGGGAGGGAGTCCCTTCAGCTGCCACCAAGAAAGGTTGCGTGGAGGAGGTTGCGTCTGAGATAGCAATGCCCCTTTACCTGAGGGTCCCTTCCTCAATACACTTGTCCTGTACAAACTCCTGATCAGTAAACATCATGGTATGCACAGCACAGGGTCCTCAACCACTTAATCATTCAGATGATCTGTGTGTCACTTGGGTTCTTAGCTATAACCACAGGAACCCGCCCTAACTAGCTTAAGCAAAAAGGAATTTACTGAGGATGTTAGGGAGCTCACAAAATCTCCAGGAGGACCAGAGAATCAGTGTGAGGAGCTAGTCAACCAGAAAGAACACTCAAACCCTCTGTGGACGAGGTGTTTACACCACTCCACGACTGGGGACAGATACCTCAACCTACAAGGGTGATGTTAGATCAAGAATGCCCGAATCTCAGCCAATGCTGTACCCCAAAGCTGGACACTCCAGCCACCCTTTTTATTAAAAGATGGAGTCCATGGGGTGTCTGCACCATCACACCGCTCTCTTCCTAATCAGAGAGTGTGAGGTTGCTGGAGGAAGCCCAGATTTATGTACTGACATTCGAGCTTCAAGATAGGCTGGGAAAAAGACTCTGGCTTCTTACTTGGCAGAGCAGAATTCAGAATGCAAGCCACTCTCCCAAATGTAGGAATGTAGTTCAAAAGATGCTGAGGGGTTCTATGAGGGATACCAGATGTTAATATCATATAACAACAAGAAGAGCTGAAACTTCCTGAGCATACACTATGTGCTAACCATTTTACATACATCTCCCTGTCTTCCTTGCAAGACCACACAACTGATAATATTTGTATCCCCATTTCACACAGGTGGATACTAGGGCTGGGAGAGGTTAGTTTAAGGCCATACAACTGAGGTGTTAAATTCTATACCAGATTAAATTACAGGTCCTGCTACTTCCCTGAACTTCCCCTATCATAACACTCTTCTTATCTTGTTGTTATTATGTACTTAACAGCTGTCTTTTCGGCTAAGTGCCATGAGCATACAGGAGGCCTGTTTCCTGTTATATCCCCAGCACCTGTGATATTTATTCATTAACAGATACTCAACTTCCATCATGGGTCTGACACATTCAAATGGTGACTCAACAATGATACACTGACTTCATCTAACGTGCCAGGCACTGTCACTACGTGCTGAGGGTGCTGTTGGAACAAGATAGGCAAGGTCCCTGCCTGAGGGAGACAGACAATCAACAAATAAACAAGTGTATAAAATAACTGGAAGTAATATGTGCTATGAGGGAAAGTAAAGCAAAGGAGGGGATAGAAAGTAATGGGGTGGGGTGATGAGGAGAGGCTCTGCTGGGATGGTGTTCAATATAACAGAATGAAGGAGAAATGAAAACTTGGGGAACCATGATCTAGGTGGTGGGAATAGCAAGTGCAAAGGCCCTGAGGTGAGAATGAACTTGGCCTGTTCTGGGAATAACAAGACCAGTATGGCTAAAGCATAATAGATAAAGGGGAAAGTGATTGGAGATGAGTTCAGAGAGATAGACCAGGTTATATACAGCCTTGAAGCCACTGTCTGATATGGAATTTAAATTTTACTCAATACAAGGGCAGCATTGGAGGGTTTTAAGCAAGGGAGCGCCATGATAATGCTTTAGTTTTAACTAGATTATGGCAGAGGCTGTGTGGAAATTAGACTGGGAGTGGGGCAAGATTTGAAATAGGGGGGGTTGTATAGATATTTTAGCAGTAGAACAGGAGAGAGAGAACTTGGACTGGGGTATTGGGGATGAAAAGAAATGGCTGAATTGAGGGGTCTATTTTGAAGGTGAAACAAACGGGTTTCCAAGTGTATTCAATTGGGGGTGGAAAGAAAACTGACTTGAGTAACTGGGTAAATGGAGATACCATTTCATGAGGTGCAGAAGACTTGGGCGGCAGAAGCTTTGGAGAAAAAACTCAGATGTTTCATGGTACTTGGATGTGGACACCTTGAGGGGCTTCCAGGATTTGAGTGGAGATGTTCAGAGGCATTGGATGGATGGATGTAAGAGTCGGGATTTGAGGCGAGAGGTCAGGACCAGATGTACAAACATGAGAGACGAGTATACAGCTGAAGTTTCAAGTCTTAAGACTAGATGATCACCTTAGCTAGAATTCAATAAACCTGCTAAGTATTTAGGGGTAGAGGTTGTGTTGAAACATAGGTCTGACTCAAAGCCTTAAGGCACATAACTTGCAACATCCTTTTTGAACTTCAGGACAGGAAGAGGAAACAATTTTACTGAGGGAGAGAGAGATTGGTAGAGGGATAGAGACACTGAGGGAAAAAAGGGGTAGATAGAGCAGTGCCAGATAAAGGGGAAAAACATGAAAGGGAGAGGCCAGCAGGGGATGGGGAAGAAGAGGGCAAGAGCCTACGGTTTGTGGCTGGAACTCCTTTAATCTTTCGTGATTTGTGTACTTACAGTCGCCCTCTGCCCATTGAGTGCTTTTCTTGGTTTTGTTAACTACATCTTCTAAAATTATTCATGGAGCTAACTTTATAAGACCTCTTGGGAGCAATTTATTTCTATTTGGTATCAGGAATAGCTATCTTTTCTTGAGAAATTTAAAGCAAATCCTGAGAAATCTAGGGATCCCATAACTAATCAGGTTTTTTTTTTTTTTTTTTGGTCACGCCACGCACCTTGCACGATCTTTGTTCCCCAACCAGGGGATTGAACCATATCCCCAGTAGTGGAAGCGTGGAGTCCTAACCACTGGACCACCAGGGAAGTCCCACTAATCAGGTTTTCTTTTTGTGTATCAAAGCCTCTTGAGTGACATTTTTGCATCAGCCTAATTTCAACTCCATTTTAGGCCCCAATCATATTTGTCTTTTTTTAATGTATATGTGCTTCTTGTTTAAATTTCTTTGCTCTTTTTAAATATCCCTAACAGTTACATCAACTGCTCTATGGAGCAAGGCAGGGAATAACAAACACATGTGGCAACTGAAAGAACCTTCTTTTCAAATCATCTGTTCCATTGCCCCTATAAACGCACTTGTCAGACGTGTGTCTCAACTTCTGGTAGAGAAATATGTCCCTCAGGTCCACCCAGGGACTGTCCCCCACATTTCTGCTCTGTCTTTCTTTCCCAGGAGAGGGAGTAACCAAGCTCAGTTCTCCTTCCTCCAGTCACTCTACGAATGAGAAGTAGGATTATCTTAACTATTTATATTAGGAATAAAAGAGGCCCAAATGTTACCAGCATCACTTAGCATCACCTCTTTGGTCAAATCCAGACTGGTGTAGCTACTGCTACAACCAATGCAGTAGCAGGGATTGCAGCTTGACAGTTTAAGTTGTAGTTGTCCTAGGATACAGTTCCAAGCACATATGGCAGACTGGTGGTTTGGGCCTCCAAGGTTGTGTCCCTGTGAAGGACTACAGTGTGAGCCAAAGTCAGCTCACATCTGGAATGGAGAGGTCACCACTCTCCAGAAACAAGGTTATATCATGGAGTCTTTGGCATTGGTCATGACCGAAGACATCAGTGCTACAAACCTGAACAGGAAAACAGGAAAATGGTAGCCAAGACCACTACATGAGATGGGCAACTTCCTGGGGACTCCCAGAACAAACAGGGAGGAGTTTGAGGAAACTGGAAGTACTGCAATAGCAGGTGGGGGAAGAACCAGAGATATACTGTTTTGATATGGAGTTATTGGTTTGGCCTAGAGAAATTCTAGTTAAAGACTATTTTGCGAAAGAGTTCGATAATAACAGCATAGACAAAGTTTATTTAAATCTGCTTATGTTAGCGTCCATGAACACTGGGGTAAATTTCCCTCTAATGCAGAAGAAGCCCTTACGAACTCACTCACAGTTGGGAATGAGAAAGCTGTACACTGGAGAAGGGAGATGTATTTCCAGTAATCGATCATTTGTTTGTGAACATTTATTAAGAACTGATTACAAGCTTCTACTGTGCTTGGGGCAGATCTACTTATAGAACAAAAGGTGGTTGTCATGGAAACTGCAGATAGCTGCAGTCCTCTCTGGACCTGAAAGAGGAGATAAAACCCCTCTGACCAAGTTATTGTCTCTAGCTAAGAAACCCAGGAGCTTCAAGACTGTTCAAGTCAATACTAGACTTCTGATTTTATGCACTACTCCCCCATTTTAGTTCTGAAATGAACTGTGAAATCAGGGCTCTTCTGATGAAGAGGACGATAACGACTCAAGCAGTTGACACACTCCTCAAGGTCTGTGTTGCCTTTTTTGAGTGTGTAAATCCACCCTTGTCTTTGCATCTGCGTTATCCTAGCTTACACTGCAGAGAGAGCAAGGGGCTAAGAACAGAAGGCATCTGATATATGAGATGGACTAGGGTGAGTTGATCACATAATATGTACTTCTGTTTGGTTCACACTAGTGATTTAAACAAGCCCAGAATCCCAGAGACAAATGGCAGAGACTAAGGATGAGTGGTTCACCCTTCTCTTAATGTACCTGCCCTCTCAAATTCCAGCTCTACTGCTTAATGGTTCTTTGCAATTAGGCAAATCCCTCAAGCCCTCAGAGCCTCAGATGCCCCTTATGTTAAATGGACAGATCAGTTATTAGATCACAGAGTTATTTGAACAACAAATGAGAAACTGTGTGTAAAAAGTTTTTGGGTTTTTGTTGCCCTTCTTTCAAATGTTAGAACTTAGTGGTAATTTTACTTAGCTTCATGGAAAGAGGTTGGCACCCTGGTGAGGGCTATGTTTGCATTTATTCAGCTTCACATCCTCAGATTCTGGCACAGTGCCTGGTTTACTGTAGGAGTTTAGTAAATGTTTGTTGTTGAAGAAATGAAGAAGGGTTGTAGTCGCTTTGCTTGTAGTCATTCTGATATTCAATTCCAAGCATTGGAAGGGAAGTCTCAAGGTCATCTGATCCATGACTCTGCCTCTGTCCGTAAAGAAGAGGTAGGTTGGTATAAAATGAAAGCTCTTCCAAGGATATGACTGTCCATGGATCTCATGGCTGATCAACGGGGGCTTTGGATAGAAGCGCCAATAGGACACAAAACAGAGTGGAATTGGCCTACCTCTAGATGAAATAGGCTGTTTTTTGCATGGGTGCCAGTAGATCTATCTTCTCTAAAATAATTCCACCATCCTTATCTTCCTGTTGGTTTATGGGATCATGTCTCTAGAAGACTCCAATTGAAAATGCAATTATGTTCTCAGAGAATGGTAGCTTACAAAGTCATTAATAAGTTCTTGAACCAGCAGAGTAGGGACCACTGAACAGCAAGATTTTCAAGGGAGGGAGGAGGGATTGAGGGTAGATTTGGGGCTATTTCTTGAGGACCATGAACAAGCCGGTGTGCCTAGGTGGGTCCCAGACAAGCTGGGAGCATCTCAAAAGCACCAGGGAAAAGAGGACTCAGAAACTGTGGGATGGACATCTAAGGCAGATGTGGCAAACTCTGTCATTTTGACCAATATTTAAGGTAATTAAAATTCTCAAAGCACGGTTACCTTAATTTTCCCATGTCACTCTCATAACAACTGTGCAAGGTGGTCAAGCAGGGACATGATCATCACCCCACAGTTTCAAGTGAAGAAACTGAGGCCCAGATCAGTCAGATGGTCTGTTTAACACCACTCAGGTAATATGTAGCAAAAGTGGTACTAGAGTTTATTTCTTTTGACTCCTAATTGAGTTTTCATTAAATTCTACTGCCTCCTTGACTTGGACCACTGACCAACAAACCAGTGACAATGAGATACAGATAATACTAGCAGCCCTCTTTCATCGTGCTACTGCTGTGTAGCAGGTATTGTGCTAAAGAGCTGAGAAACACTTTGTCACTTGTTAATTATCACCTCATTTTACAGATGTGGGAAATGAGTCGTGGAGGGGATAAAATTACGTGCCCACACCCCTGCAGCCAGTGAGAGATGGAGCATGGACTCTAATCCTGGTCTGTCTGCTGTCAAAGTCTGGGAGTGCTCAGAGCTTTTGCAGTAAAGGATCTCTGGGTTGGAAGGATCTTAAAGATAACTTGGCATAACCGTCCATCGAAATCCTTCTCCAATGTCTCCCTAAATGCTTTTCTATGTGTTTGGCTTAGAGAAAGCAATCTCCTTATTTCCTGGGGCAGCCTGTTCCATTTTAAGACAGTTCTCATTGTTAAATCACCAAAGGGAGAGATTTTTATTCTTTCAGCAGCAGATACAAGAACATTTTCACAGGAAAACACTTTGATAGCCTCACTTGAGACCAATCTAAGCCTCTTGAGGTCTGAGAGTCGGCTGGTGCCACTTTAAAATCAGGACTGTGTAAGAGAGGGTGAATTGTAGCTCTCAGAGGGCTTGGAGAATGAGAGTGTAAAAAAGAAGGAAAGGAGGGAGGGTGAGTAAAACGGTGGCATGATGAGCACTTCTTCATGTCTCTCCTCTTTATCTACTACTCCCCAAAACAAAACAAAAACAAAAACAAAAAACAAAAAAAACTTATGCAAAGTCTACAAAACCCTAAAACATTTGTTGGATTTTTATAGAAACCTTTGACAGGGTTGGCCTGGGGGTATTCCCAAAGGAATAGAGGTAGTGCTTGTATTCGGGGAAGCTGACCATATGAGCATAATGGGCAAGAGGGCTGGCAGATGACTCTACGAGGAAGATTGTGGTTGGTAGAATGGAAGGTTGTAGTATACCTAATGAGATTTTATAGCCTACAAAGGCCTCAGTTGACGCTTGACTTACAGTTACAAGAGTTTTCCAAGTTATTGCACTTATGTTTTTTCTTTTAGCTGGACTGTTTCAAGTAGAGAAGAGGAAAATTAGTCCAGTAGATTCTTGACATCCAAATGAGATGCTTTTTGAGACTTTCTCAAATCCTCATCTTCACGACTATTGCCATAGACCATGATCTCCTATACATTAATCTGTAAAAGGAGGGTAATAATATCAGCCCAACAGGGCTTTTTGTGAGAATTTAGTGAAATCACGTGTTAAGTAGAGATAAAACACCATAGAGAACCTGATGCTGGGCAGTCAGCTAAGCTCACTCATTTGCAATGACTTGCTTTTCATAGTGTGATCCACATTTGTGCCTCAGCAAAAATTTTAAATGGTGACACAGCATGGCCTTTGGAGGGTAGCATGAAAATAACTGAAACCTCAAATTTGAAAACGTCAAGTGCCCAGATTCGCCTATGTCAAGCAATGTATTCAAAGTATCTTTCATATTCTCTGGGTTTGAAACCCTCAGATCTTTGCATGTTAGCCATCAGTTTCACACTTAAAAAGATGAATGATCCAGAATAATAGTGCCATCTTTTCTTGCCAGCTTTTTCCTCCAGCTAACAATGATCTTATCTCCGAGGTCTAATTCTCCCTCATATCCAGGAGCAGGCAGTAACTACTGATTCGATCTCCACTCCTTGCCTCTCTGTCATCAGCAGAGCTAGAAAGAGATGTTGTGTACCTGGCTGGAGTCATGTTGAGGACAAAGGGAAGGACTGGGGTCAGAGATCAAAGCTTGTCTGGATGCCAGGTTTATGAACTAACATTATCTTGTTTTTTTGTCTCCCAGGGGAATTGTGAGAGGCAAAAACTGCACTTGTTTGATTAAAGAACATGAATCTTAAGATAGAATGAGTGAGATTGGTATCATAAATAATTTTGGGAATGATAGGTGGTCACAAACACATTGTAAGCATCCGTGGGTGAGCCGGAACTCCAAGACTGCACATTTATACAATCTACATGAGCCCCTGAGCGCCCCACATGGGATGACTGACTCTCCTTGGAAAGTCACCAGCTCAGGTCCCCCAGCCCTCTGAAGATAAGACAGGGGAAGCGATGACAAGAGGGGAGAAGCTGAGAAATTGCATGCCTAGGACGATCACAGGGGATCAGCAGAATGGCTCAGGAATGTTATTTTTTGCCGGAAAGACGTGGCATTATCTCAGAACCATCTGGTGGCAGCAGGAACGAGAAGGGGGAAGGAGGCTCTGAGCAGTGGTCACGTAGCCTTGTCTTACTGTTTGCAGATGCCCACAATCAAGCTATTTCCTGACAGAAGTGGGTCAGCTAATAGCCTGGGTTCAGGAAAAATGGAGCTTCAAGGCATCAGAGAGATGATCTGCGGAGACTGTAGGATTCCTCTACCAAGAAACCTTAAGAGACACTGTCCAAAGCTTCCTGTAACACGGGCAAAGTCCCCAGACTCGGGGAGAGTGTAGGGTGCTCTTGATCTTTTGGTGTGAAATTGATCTGAATTCAGGAGGGCCAGCTCTCTCGCAGCCTCAGTGTAAGATGGCATTTATGGACTCCAGGGTTCAATCTGGCTTCTATATACCACATTAGTGATTACGGAACTACTGGATTAGTTCCCAACTTTAAAATATCAAGGTATTTTACATAGAATGCAGATTTCTGGCTCCTCCGAAGAATGGGAAATCTGACCACTCTGGGCCCACATTCTCACATGGCAACACTTGGCTGGAATTGAGCAGCCTCTGTCCCAGAAGCAAGGGATTTACTCTCCACTACCCCGTATTCCCTACCCAACCACTTCACTTAAAGCCCCTGTAGGCATTTGTTTTGTGACTCTTGCCCTAGAATGCAGTATCAGTGATGACAAGGAATGTGAGCATGTCCCCCAAGTGTACCTCTGTCCCCAGCACATGTCTGCACAGGGCTGGGCAGTGCACAGGCATTTAATAAATATTTCCTTAATAACAGATGGTAAGTGAAGACAGTTCTGTCGAAGCAGGTCTGCATTTAAATCCAGGCTGTGTGAGCTTGGGTAAATGATTGAACTTTCTAAGCCTCTGCTTTCCTCATTTATGAATTAGTACTGACCTCATAGCACAGTCTGAGAGAAGGAATGCAAAACATTTCACGTGGTGTTGCCCAGACTGAGCACCCAATAAATATTTGTTGAATGGCTGAAACCATGTTCAGTCACAGAGTTGTGATCCCTGGGCCTCCTTTTTTGGATAAAGTGGAAATTATTTCATGAAGCGAGCATGGGAATTGCAAAGTGCCAGAAAAGAATCACAAATGACAACCAAAACAGTGGTTCTCGTGGGGGTGAGGGATTGCTGGGCAGGGAAGGATAACTTGTGCCTCCGTTTCATTGTTAACCATCAGGGTAACAGCATGATGTGTAGCACTAGGGGGGAGCAGCTGGGTGAATTTTAGGGGGATAGAGTTGGGGTTATGAGTACAGGATTTGGAGATGTGTAATATGTGTTAGGCACTTGGCTAGGCTACTAAATCCATTTGAGACTTCAGCTCCCTCTATTAGAAAATGAAGATCATAATGCCCACTGTTTGGGGTTTGGTCTGATTAGTTAATATGCAGATCCATATAATATGCTTAACATGTTGGCGAGCACATAGGGGATGCTTAGCAAATGATATAGTTATTGGTATGAGAGGGAAAGCACTGCTTTGAAGTTCACAGTCCTGAGTGCTGTTCTTTTTTTTTTTTAGTTTAGGGTTTTTTTTTTTAATTAAAGTATAGTTACTTTACACTCTTGTGTTAGTTTCTGGTATACAGCAAAGTGATTCAGATTTTATATATATATATATACATATATATTCTTTTACATTATAATTTATTACAAGGTATTGAATATAGTTCCCTGTGCTGTACAGTAGGTCCTTGTTGGTTATCTATTTTATATATTTAGTAGTGTGTATCTGTTAATCCCAAATTCCTAATGTAACCCTCTACCCTCCTTTCCCCTTTGGTAACCATAAGTTTGTTTTCTATGTGTGAGTCTGTTTCTGTTTTGTAAATAAGTTCATTTGAACTATTCCTTAGATTCCACATATAAGTGATATCATATGATATTTGTCTTTCTTTGTCTGACTTACTTCACTTAGTATGATAATCTCTAGGTCCATTCATGTTGCTGCAAATGGCATTATTTCATTCTTTTTATGGCTGAGTAATATTCCATTGTATATATGTACCACATCTTTATCCATTCATCTACTGATGGACATTTAGGTTGCTTCCATGTCTTGGCTACTGTAAATGGCTCTGCTATGAACATTGGGGTGCATCTCTTCAAATTAGAGTTTTCTCCAGATATATGCCCAGGAGTGGGATTGCTGGATCATATGGTAACTCAATTTTTAGTTTTTTTAGGGAACCTCCATACTATTCTCCATAGTGGTTGTACCAATTTATGTTCCCACCAACAGTGTAGGCAGGTTCCCTTTTCTCCACGCTTTCTCTGGCATTTATTATTTGTAGACATTTTGATGATGGCCATTCTGACTGGTGTGAGGTGATACCTCATTGTAGTTTTGATTTGCATTACCGCAATAATTAGCGATGTTGAGCATCTTTTCATGTGCTTATTGGCCATCTGTATGTCTTCTTTGGAGAAACGTCTACTTAGGTCTTCTGCCCACTTTTTGATTGGGTTTTTTGTTTTTTGCTTTGAATTGAATGAGCTGTTTGTATACTTTGGAAATTAAGCTCTTTTTGGTCACATTGTTTGCAAATATTTTCTCCCATTCTGTAGGTTGTCTTTTCATTTTGTTTATGGTTTCCTTTGTTGGGCAAAAGCTTGTAAGTTTGATTAGGTCCTATTTGTTTATTTTTGCTTTTATTTCTATTGCTGTGGGTGACTGCTTAATGCTATTCTTTATTCATCACCTTACCATATTACCCTGGGCCATCCAACTTCCTACTCTAGGACTCTGCTTCCTGTAATGTGAGAGAATTTACTTGTGTAGTGGATGCTGTGGAATGCCACCCCAAACTACCTTCAGAACAGAGGCATTCAGTACCCCCAGCGGCAGGGAGTGTTTGTTGGTTGCTGATGGCCCATGGCTGAGTTCCTCTTGAAGAATTGCTCTCAAAGATAACTATCTCATCCCAGGTTCCACACACACCTTCCTGGGGGTGTGTCTATGCAGAGGTTCAAAGTACAGAGAAGCTAATTTAGGACATCTCTGAAGGGTCATCCCAGCTTCAGAGCTCTCCCATGGGATCAGCTGAATTCTCTGTTTCATTGTAATTCAACTTCTCCTTTGCCCAGTCTCCTTTCCCTCATCCCCTTATAGATGTTCCTGAGAGCACTCACCAAGAATTTGAGGGTATAAGTTTCCCTTTCAGAATATATTTCCAGGAAATATGACCAATGGCAATTTGGGTGATTTCAGCTTAGTCTCTCTGAGCTCAGAATTGTTTGCCTTGCTGTATTGCACTTAGATGACAAGGAGTTGGTGTGTGTTACAGAGGAAGATCAAAGTTATCTTCCTCTGAAATCCTTAATATAGACTCTAGAGGATTCTCTATGAGAATTTTAAAATAACATGGGATAAAGGCAAATATTTTCTGGAAGGCCATGAGGATTCAAGGAAGTGGCAGGCCTCCTCTTGTGCAGCTGATGCAGGATTTGGGAGTTTGAGACACACACAGGGCAGCTCAATTAGATAAGCCTTTCAAAGGCCTGCATAGAAACCTGGCAGGGAAATCCTACCTCAAACCTCGGGAAATGACCAAGGTTTCTTCCCCGAAATGCAACTGCAGGTTCTGCTGAGACCATACCTTCTTGCCAGCAGGAGGAACAGAATTTGGTGGATGCTGCCTCCATTCCAGAGAGAGGAAATTAGGAAAATCAGCTGGGATGGGAGAGCCAGTACTGTCCGGCAGCACTGCCTCTTGCTGGCAGTTTTATCCCCAGCATCAGGCCTGTTTGTGCTACAGGAATGGTGAGGAAAGCCCGCCTTTTCTTGCAGAGAATTAGGCATCTTAAGCAAGGCAGGGTGACCCCTAGGTGTCCCTTCTGCACTCAAAAGTGGACAGTGTGCTCAGCCCCTCAGAGAATGGGCCTGGGCCCCTCCAAGCACTGCATGTGCAAAAGGAGCCGCAGTGGCAGCTGGTGTTTGCACACACTCTCCCTGGGGACCCGATACTCAGAGTCATATGAGTCTTCCGTCTGGTTCAGAAGCAAAGATGCAGAGGCAAGGAGCTAAATTCGTCCTTCACAAAGATTCCCACAGAGGAAAGCACCTTGTCTAGAGCTGGAGGAGGCCAAGATGGGGGTGGTCTTAGGGTCTGAGCAAATGAGGGGAGAAGCAGGAGACCCTCCTGCAAGACTGGGTACAGGATATCCGCCAGAGATTCCTCAGGCATCCAAAGGACTTAAGGACATGTCTTGGAATCAGAAAACTGATTCTTCCTTGGGCAAGTTCTTTAATTCCATAGACTGTTTATTTCCCCTTCTGTCTAACAGGGATGATAGTAAGAGTCCTGGCTTCATAGGTTGCTGTGAGGCCTAAGGGAGGTCACATATGTGTCTAGAGCACTTAGCTCAGGCCCTGACCCTCAGCACACACCCTCTAAAGCATTGCTGTCTTTAACTTCATTCTCCAAGGTAGCTGGAGCTGAGAGGTGCAGGCTGGAGGAATCTGGCTTCTAGGTCAAGTGTCCACCAAGAGTCAGTTTAAGAGACCCTGTTATACAGAGAGACTCATGCCTGCAATTGTCATTGCATCCTGACGGGGTTGTCCTCCTGTATTTAAAGTCTGAATCACCATCATCAATAGAAAAGGATGGTCTTTCCCTTCCAATATTCCAAACTAGCTTCCACAGGTCCCTCTTAATTTCCATGGCCATCTAGTTTAAATCAGCACAAGGATCCAGCAGAGTTGTTTTTCTCCATTATTGATGCTGTTATTACAACTAACTTGGATTTGTTCAGTGCCTACTATGTGTCACCTCATTTAATCCCCATTTTCACTAGTGAGTGAGGTAACTCCATCACATGGAATGAAAGTCTCAAGGAAAGTGAATGCTGGAAGAGAAGAAGAAAAATGGAGTAGAAGCAACATGGTAGCCAAAAAATCTCATTCATGAGTACATGTGGGACCCCTCCTGGGGACTCCTACTACTGG
Organism: Phocoena phocoena; assembly: GCF_963924675.1. Classification (NCBI taxonomy): domain Eukaryota; kingdom Metazoa; phylum Chordata; class Mammalia; order Artiodactyla; family Phocoenidae; genus Phocoena; species Phocoena phocoena. The sequence continues at coordinate 57,307,975 of NC_089219.1, read as the reverse complement.
GGCGTACTCTCTGGGACCTAAAAGTTCTTCATTAACAAGTGGAGACAAGAGCTAGCCACAGCTCATGTTACAGAGTCCTTCTGAACTAGCTCCTTGTCAAAGGTTTTGTGTTTTACTATAAAACACTTGCAATATCCTTCTCCATATCTCCAGGCCTGGATTTTGCTTTGCCAAAGAAAACAAACTTCATCTCCTACCCCTTCACATTCTCCTTCACATGGGCGCTCACCTTTTTAATTGAATCTTTCAGTTCAGAAGAATCTAGTATTGTCTGTGAGAACACAGAAGGACCTCTTTGTGAGCATTTCTCAGAAGCTTCCTTGGGGGTTTCCCTAATCAGAGCCAGAACTCTCTACTAATGCTTTCCGTTTCTGTGGGATAAGCCAGAACCTTCCCAGATTTCTTTTGTTCTGGAGAGGCCCCTAAACACAGGAATTGCCAGCCTGCCTGCCTGCCTTTCCTTTTTCCTTCTCTCCTTTATTTATTTATTTTTTTCTCCGTGTGTGTGTGTGTGTGTGTGTGTGTGTGTGTGTGTGTGTGTTTTAATCAAACTCACTTCCAAGTCCTGGCTTTACCACTGTCTATCTGTCCTTGGGCAAGTTAAACTCTCTGAGTCTCTAAAATGTATAAAGTGATTTCTAATACCACTTTCAGCCCTAAAATCAAATTTAATGCTAATATCCAAGATAGTAAATAAGAGCTTGGGCATTGGAGTTGGTCAGGACTGGGTTTAACTCCCACCTACTTTGCCACTTACTTCATGACCTTGGAGTAGGAAGGTACACATTTTTGGGGCCTCAGTTTTTCTAGCAAGGAGATAGAATTGACCTCATATGATAAGAGGGTTGGATGCGGTAGCGGTACTGAGCGGTACACTTATTATGTGCCTGATTCTGCTCTAAGCTCTTTACATGTGTTGACTCATTTAATTTGCATGATATCTCTGTAACGTTTCATTTTGTTAGGGTCTCTGCTTATTTTTCTAGCTTGTTGAGAGTTTTTATTTGCTTATTTTAAACTTAATTCCATCACTTCAAACATAGGAAGTGATGGAATTAAGTTTAAAATAAGCAAATTAAAACTCTGAACTATAACCCAAGTGGTTTCTCTTGTCTTCATTCAATATGTTCTTTAAAAATATATTGTAAAGCCTATAGCCAAGAAGACAGCACTAAGCAAGTAGTGCTAAACCTTTGTACATTAGAACGCTAGAGAGTTGTTGAAATATACAAATAGCTGATGGCAATGCCAGACAAACGAAATCTGAGTCTCTGAGGGTAGGGCAAGGTATTGACGTGTTTTTAAACTTCCCCTGTTTATTCTAATCATCGGCCAGCACTGAGAACCACAGCCCTATGTCATGAGTTTAAGGATACTCGCTTAGACTAATAAGCTGTGAAGGGATGTGGGTAAAGTGATTATCAAATATGACTCTGGCTTATCACTGCACCCACATTTCTGCAATTAACCTAATTGTCAAATCTCCCTCTAAAATCAGAATCCATTCTTTTTAGCATGTTCCTGACCAGCCCACTCCAGTAATCCTCTCAGACAAGTGCTGGCTCCTAGTGATGACCATTTTCATGCCTAAATGTTTAGAAAAATCCTCTAGAGTTTTGCCCAAATCAATGGCATAGGCTTATCATTTCTGAAATTCAACTTTTGGAAAATTAGAAACTGCTTATTTCCAGTCTTCTGGAACCTTACTCCACACTTGTCAAAGATCATAGAAAAATGGCTCTCTCATCAGACTGTAAGCTTTCTCAACCCTATGGGTTATAACACCTATGTATTTACAGGCGAACAGTTAAAGAAACTTTATACTCCTTTCCTATTCCCTGCTTATTTCAGGTTCTACATATTCAGAAACGCTGGGGGTGGCTGGCACTGACAGTGCACTAACAGCTCTTCTGAAGAAATCCTCTTCGCAAATCCCCTCTTAATCTTCAGCATCCCAAACCTCTTACTCTCTCAGTGTGTGTGAGTTATCCAACAGGATTCTGACTACTTCCTGTTTGCAGGCCTTCTGGGTGGACAGCCTCAAAATTTGCTTCAGTGTCTAAGATCTAGGCTCTCTCGGTACTTTGGTTTACATCCCAGTTATCACACCTGGTAAATGAATGCAAAATGCAAAACTGCCCACTTGGCTGTTTCTGTAAAAGCCTATTGCACAGCATTCATACTTGAAGCCAGCTTGTATTCTCCAAAACCTTCCTCCGTGTCCTGGAAGCCTGATTGAACATAGCCTACGTGTTGGCTGTCAGTCCCCTGTGCTAAGAGTTTTCGTAGTATACAGAAAACAGGTCAAAAATCTGTTGTGAATAGATGAAATAAATTAGCCTTTCTATTTTTTCCTTCCTTCTCACTCTAAGGAATTTCAACTTTTATTATTCCCTGATTATATTCCCCAATTTCTTTTCCATACTAAGGGAGCTTACTATTATGGAGTCCATCATGGGGGATTGTTTAACATTTTAATTCTTATAATCCTCACAAAATCTCCTGCAGGTGAGTGCCGCTTTGTTTATCTTACAGCTTGGGAAGCAGACGTTCTGAGTTATTAAGTAAACTGCCTACATTCTGACAGACAGCAAGTGGCAGAGCTGTGAGTCAAACCTGGGTCAGTCTGAGCCACTGTACGTTATGCAGACACTGTTAGAGCAGCCAGCTCCGGCCTATCCCGGGCATACATCATCAGTGGACAATACTTATTCCCACTGGATCCAGATATACCCACAGAGTCCCCAACACATTATTCCCATGGCCACTCATTACCTTTCAGAGTTGGCAGGCAAGCGGAAGACTTTGTCATTTCTTCACAATATGATGGGTACTCCTGTATAAACCATATCCTAAACAGATGACTTGAATTTTTACAGTCTATCAAAAATCTTAATTCTTTTGAACTAAATCCCTTTCCATTCTCTTAGAGCAAAGACTACTTCTGGGTGCTCACCAATGTTCTGCACACTCTATTTTCTTCTTAGCTTTCCAGCCTCATCTTGAATCTCTTCTCCCCTCTATTTCTATCCTTTAGACACAGTGGGAATCTTTCATTCCCTCAAATAATCTATGTTCCCTTATCCTCAGGGCCTTGGCACGTGCTGCCCTTTCTCTCTGTAATATTTATTTTCTTCTTTATCTGGTGAACTTCTCATCTTCCTTTAGACCTCCACATGCTGTCTATTACGTCCCAGCTAGATCAGATCAGACCATCCATTTATCATTTTTAACACTCTAGAACTTTTTTTCATGCAACTTACCATGGTTTGTGAATATGCACTCATTGTGTTGTTATTTAATCAATTCTATCACTTCTCCATTTACTTTCAAAGCCTCAGTGTCTGGCACATAGTAGGCAGGCAATAAACAATTACAGACCAATGTTTTCAAGTTTCAAATCATTACAAGGGTCTCCTGAAGTGCCAGTTTCATTTCTCCTTTGAATATTTCAAGTATTAACCATAATAAATATGCAGAGAACCTGTCAGGAAATAATGCTTTTGTGAAATGGAACGACACCAGTCAGATGGTAACTCCCCTTTCCCTAGCCGGCCCCTAGTCACATGAACAGAAACATGCTCTCTTGCTGGGCTATTCCATTTCCATCCATAGGCAGTGGGTAGAGTGATAAAAGAGAAAGTGGAAGTGCTGGGGCCAAGCTGGGATTTGAGTTCCAGCTCTAATACTCTGTAGATGTGCAAAATTTGTCATGTGGCTAACTTCTCTAGTCCTCAATTTCCTCATTTGTAAAATCCCTCATTCATAAGATTCCTGGGGAAACACAATGGGCTAATGAATCTGAAGCACGCTCCCAGCACAGATACTGGCTTGTTGTATAAAACTACCTTCCCCCAGGGTACACAACATACCTGGGAAAACAGCAATGAGTTTCTTCAATCAAGTTATACGATTAAAATAGTTGACATTATGTTATGGTCCGTGGTCTAAACATTCCTCATATCTTAATCTATTTTAAACTCACAGGACCTGAACCAAAATGGTGGAGTAGAAGGACGTGCTCTCACTCCCCTTGCAAGAACACCAGAATCAAAACTAATTGCTGAACAATCATCGACAGGAGGACACTGGACTCACCAAAAAAGACACCCCACATCCAAAGACAAAGAAGCCACAATGAGATGGTAGGAGGGGTGCAATCACAGTAAAATCAAATCCCATAACTGCTGGGTGGGTGACTCACAAACTGGAGAACACTTATACCACAGAGGTCCACCCACTGGAGTGAAGGTTCTGAGCCCCACGTCCAGATTCCCAACCTGGGGGTCCAGCAATGGGAGGAGGAATTCCTAGAGAATCAGACTGTGAAGGCTAGTGGGATTTGTTTGCAGAGCTTCAACAGGAAAGGGGGTAACAGAGACTCCACTCCAGTATTGGGTTGCCTCGGGCAAAACAACCAAAAGGGAAGAAACCCAACCCCACCCATCAGCAGTCAAGCAGATTAAAGTTTTACTGAGCTCTCCCCACCAGAGCAACAGTCAGCTGTACCCACCACCAGTCCCTCCCATCAGTAAACTTGCCCAAGCCACTTAAATACCCTCATCCACCAGAGGGCAGACAGCAGAAGCAAGAAGACCTACAATCCTGCAGCCTGTTGAACAAAAACCACATTCACAGAAAGATAGACAAGATGAAAAGGCAGAGGGTTATGTACCAGATGAAGGAACAAGATAAAACACCAGAAAAACAAATAAATGAAGTGGAGATAGCCAACCTTCCAGATAAAGAATTCAGAATAATGATAGTGAAGATGATCCAGGACCTCGGAAAAAGAACAGAGGCAAAGATCGAGAAGAAGGAAGAAATGTTTAAAAAGACTGAGAATAATTAAAGAACAAACAAACAGAGTTGAACAATACAATAACTGAAAAGAAAAGTACACTAGAAGGAATTAATAGTGGAATAACTGAGGCAAAAGAACAGATAAGTGACCTGGAAGACAGAAAGGTAGAATTCACTGCTGCAGAACAGAATAAAGAAAAAAGAAGGAAAAGAAATGAAGACAGCCTAAGAGACCTCTGGGACAACATTAAATGCAATAACATTCATATTATAGGGGTCCCAGAAGGAGAAGAGAGAGAGAAAGGATATGAGAAAATATTTGAGGAGATTATAGTTGAAAACTTCCCTAACATGGGAAAGGAAACAGTCACCCAAGTCCAAGAAGCGCAGAGAGTCCCATACAGAATAAACCCAAGGAGAAACACACTGAGACACATAGTAATCAAATTGGCAAAAATTAAAGGCAAATAACAATTGTTGAAAGCAGCAACAAATAACATACAAGGGAACTCCCATAAGGATAACAACTGATTGCTCAGCAGAAACTCTACAAGCCAGAAGGGAGTGGCATGATATACTTAAAATGATGAAAGGGAAGAACCTACAACCAAGGTTACTCTACCCAGCAAGGATCTCATTCAGATTCAATGGAGAAATCAAAAGCTTTACAGACAAGCAAAAGCTAAGAGAATTCAGCACCACAAAACCAGCTCTACAACAAATGCTAAAGGAACTTCTCTAAGTGGGAAACACAAGAGAAGAAAAGGACCTACAAAAACAAACCCAAAACAATTAAGAAAATGGTCATAGGAATATACATATCGATAATTACCTTAAATGTGAATGGATTAAATGTTCCAACCAAAAGAGACAGACTTGCTGAATGTATACAAAGACAAAACCCATATATATGTTGTCTACAAGAGACCCACTTCAGACTTAGGGACACATACAGACTGAAAGTGAGGGGATGGAAACAGATATTCCATGCAAATGGAAATCAAAAGAAAGCTGGAGTAGCAATACTCAGATAAAATAGACTTTAAAATAAAGAATGTTACAAGAGACAAGGAAGGACATTACATAATGATCAAGGGACCAATCCAAGAAAAAGATATAACAATTATAAATATATATGCATCCAATGTAGAAGCACATCAATACATAAGGCAACTGCTAATAGCTCTAAAAGAGGAAATCAACAGTAACACAATAATAGTGGGGGATTATAACACCTCACTTACACCAATGGACAGATCATCCAAACAGAAAATTAATAAGGAAACACAAGCTTTAAATGACACAATAGACCATATTGTTTTAATTGATATATATAGGACATTCCAACCAGAAACAGCAGCTTACACATTCTTCTCAAGTGAGCATGGAACATTCACCAGGATAGATCACATCTTGGGTCACAAATCAAGCCTCAGTAAATTTAAGAAAATTGAAATCATATCAAGCATCTTTTCTGACCACAACGCTATGTGATTAGAAATGAATTACAGGGAAAAAAACGTAAAAAGCACAAACACATGGAGGCTAAATAATATGTTACTAAATAACCAAGAGATCACTGAAAATATCAAAGAGGAAATCAAAAAATACCTACAGACAAATGACAATGAAAACACGATGATTCAAAACCTATGGGATGTAGGAAAAGCAATTGTAAAAGGGTAGTTTTAAGCTATACAAGCCTACCTCAAGACACAAGAAAAATCTCAAGTAAAAAATCTAACATTACACGTAAAGGAAATAGAGAAAGAAGAACAAACAAAACCCAAAGTTAGCAGAAAGAAAGAAATCATAAAGATCAGAGCAGAAATAAATGTAATAGAAACAAAGAAAACAATAGCAAAGATCAACAGAACTAAAAGCTGGTTCCTTGAGAAGATAAAGAAAATTGATAAACCACTAGCCAGACTCATCAAGAAAAAAAGGGAGAGGACTCAAATCAATAAAATTAGAAAAGTAAAAGGAGAAGTTACAACAGACACCGCAGAAATACAAACAATCCTAATGGACTACTACAAGCAACTCTATGCCAATAAAATGGACAACCTGGAAGAAATGGACAAATTCTTAGAAAGGTATAACCTTCCAAACTGAACCAGGAAGAAATAGAAAATATGAACAAACCAATCACAAGTAATGAAATTGAAACTGTGATTAAAAATTGTCCAACAAACAAAACTCCAGGACCAGATGGCTTCACAGGTGAATTCTATTAAACATTTAGGGAAGAGCTAACACCCATCTTTCTCAAACTCTTCCAAAAAATTGCAGAGGAAGGAACACTCCCAAACTCCTTCTATGAGGCCACCATCACCCTGACACCAAAACCAGACAAAGATACTGAAAAAAATAGAAAATTACAGAACAATATCACTCATGAATATAGATGCAAAAATCCTCAACAAAATACTAGCAAACAGAATCCAAAAACACATTAAAAGGATCATACGCCATGATCAAGTGGGATTTATCCCAGGGGGCAAGGATTTTTCAGTGTACACAAACCAATCAATGTGATACACCATACCAACAAATTGAAGAGAAAAAACATATGATCATCTCCATAGATGCAGAAAAAGCTTTTGACAAAATTCAACACCAATTTATGATAAAAACTCTCCAGAAATTAGACGTAAAGGGAACCTACCTCAACATCATAAAGGCAATATACGACAAACCCAAAGCAAACATCATTCTCAATGGTGAAAAACTGAAAACATTTCCTCTAAGCTCAGGAACAAGACAAGGGTGTCCACTCTCACCACTATTATTCACCATAGTTTTGGAAGTCCTATCCATGGCAATCAGAGAAGAAAAAGAAATAAAAGGAATACAAATTGGAAAAGAAGAAGTAAAACTGTCACTGTTTGCAGATGACATGATACTATACATAGAGAATCCTAAAGATGCCACCAGAAAACTACTAGAGCTAATCAATGAATTTGGTAAAGTTGCAGGATACAAAATTAATGCACAGAAATTCTTGCATTCCTATACATTAATGTTGAAAAATCTGAAAGAGAAACACTACCATTTACCATTGCAACAAAAAGAATAAAATACCTAGGAATATATTTACCCAGGGAGACAAAAGACCTGTATGTAGAAAACTATAAGACAAGGATGAAAGAAATTAAAGATGATAGCAACAGATTGAGAAATGTACCATGTTCTTGGATTGAAAGAATCAATATTGTGAAAATGACTATACTATCTAAAGCAATCTACAGATTCAATGCAATCCCTATCAAATTACCAATGGCACTTTTTACAGAACTAGAACAAAAAATCTTAAAATTTGTATGGAGACACAGAAGACCCCAAATAGCCAAAGCAGTCTTGAGGGAAAAGAACAGAGCTGGAGGAATCAGACTCCCTGACTTCAGACTATACTATAAAGCTACAGTAATGAAGACAGTATGGTACTGACACAAAAACAGAAACGCAGATCAATGGAACAAGATAGAAAGCCCAGAGATAAACCCACGCACCTATGGTCAACTAATCTATGACAAAGGAGGCAAGGATATACAATGGAGAAAAGACAGTCTCTTCAATAAGTGGTGCTGGGAAAACTGGACAGCTACATGTAAAAGAATGAAATTAGAACACTCCCTAACACCTTACACAAAAATAAATTCAAAATGGATTAGAGACCTAAATGTAAGACTGGACACTACAAAACTCTTAGAGGAAAACATAGGTAGAACACTCTTTGACATAAATCACAGCAAGATATTTTTTGACTCACCTCCTGGCGTAATGGTAATAAAAACATAAACAAATGGGACTTAATTAAACTTCAAAGCTTTTGCACAGCAAAAGAAACCATAAACAGGACGAAAAGACAACCCTCAGAATGGGAGGAAACATTTGCAAATGAATCCATAGACAAAGGATTAGTCTCCAAAATATATAAACAGCTCATGCAGCTCAATATTAAAAAAACAAACAACCCAATCCAAAAATGGGCAGAAGACCTAAATAGACATTTCTCCAAAGAAGACATACAGATGGCCAAGAATCACAGGAAAAGCTGCTCAAAATCACTAATTATTAGAGAAATGCAAACCAAAAGTACAGTAAGGTACCACCTCACACCAGTTAGAATGGGCATCGTCAGAAAATCTACAAACAAGAAATGCTGGAGAGGGTGTGGAGAAAAGGGAACCCTCTTGCACTGTTGGTGGGAATGTAAATTGATACAGCCACTATGGAGAACAGTATGGAGGTTCCTTAAAAAACCAAAAATAAAATTACCATATGATCCAGCAATCCCACTACTGGGCATATACCCTGAGAAAACCATAATTCAAAAAGACACATGCACCCCAATGTTCATTGCAGCACTGTTTACAATATCCAGGTCATGGAAGCAACCTAAATGCCCATTGACATACGAATGGATAAAGAAGATGTGGTACATATATACAATGGAATATTACTCAGTCATAAAAAGGAACAAAATTGGGTCATTTGTTGAGACGTGGATGGATCTAGAGACTGTTATACAGAGTGAAGTAAGTCAGAAAGAGAAAAACAAATATCATATATTAACACATATATGTGGAACCTAGAAAAATGGTACAGATGAACCGGTTTTCAGGGCAGAAATTCAGACATAGATGTAGAGAACAAACTTATGGACACCAAGGGGGGAAAGCAGCGGGTGGGGGTGGTAGTGGTGTGATGAATTGGGGGATTGGGATTGACATGTATACACTGATGTGTATAAAACTGATGACTAATAAGAGCCTACTCTATAAAAAATTAAACTAAATTAAAAAAAAAAAGCTGGGTCCAAAGAAACTGGAAGTTTAATCAAGTTATTAGTTCATCATCCAAATATCACATTTTCTTTCCTGAATCCATTTAACATCTCTTTTTACTGTTTCAAAACCACTTGTGCCCAGTGGAGGTCTATGAGCTGTTTCTGAAAGGTCATAGAGAACCCTCTGGAGACCAAGAGGCACCGGGGCAATGCAGCATCATATTGTCTTTAGTAAGAATTTCTGAACATTTAAGGACTATTGCTATTTATTTCTTTTAATACCACTCAGCACCACCTGTAAACTTTTCTTTTTTTAACTAAAATGTGCTTGTTTAGTTACCCCACACTAGCTGAGGGACAAGATAAACAGTTTTTACAAATCTTGCTATTTCTTTTGTTGTAAGCATGCTGTTGAAGATACGGGTCATTACATAGCACAGTTACCATTACAAGGAGTCCCAGGAAATATTCCTCTCTGACTTCACCCTCCTGAATCATTGTGGGGATCATAAACAATTGGACAGTTTCTATATACAGACACTGGGAATTGTGTAACTGACCACAATGTTTCCCTTTTATTATTATTTCCCTTTTATTCCACACTTTCTATAGCAAGTGTGTTAGTTTTATAATAGGCATTAAATAAATAAATAAATAAATAACTCACGAGAGCCCTATGAAGCAAGTACTAGTATTAACAGCTACATTTTACATATGACGAAACTGAGGTTAAGAGAGATTACCAAAAGTCACAGAGCTAATCATGACTGGGCCAGGATTTAAACCTAGTCTGTTTATACTCTTTTTTTTTTTTAACACCTTTATTGGAGTAAAATTGCCCCACAGAGGTGTGTTAGTTTCTGCTTTATAACAAAATGAACCAGCTATACATATACATATATCCTCATATCTCCTCCCTCTTGTGTCTCCCTCCCACACTCCCTATCCCACCCCTCTAGGTGGTCACAGAGCACTGAGCTGATCTCCCTGTGCTATGCAGCTGCTTCCCACTAGCTATCTATTTACGTTTGGTAGTGTATATATGTCCATGCCACTCTCTCACTTTGTCACAGCTTACTCTTCCCCCTCCCTGTGTCCTCAAGTCCACTCTCTACGTCTGAGTCTTTATTCCTGTCCTGCCCCTATGTTCTTCAGAACCTTTTTGTTGTTGTTGTTGGATTCCATATATATGTGTTAGCAAAGGTATTTGTTTTTCTCTTTCTGACTTCCTTCACTCTGTATGACAGACTCTAGGTCCATCCACCTCACTACAAAAAACTCAATTTCGTTACTTTTTAGGGCTGAGTAATATTCCATTGTATATATGTGCCACATCTTCCTTGTCCATTCATCTGTCAATGGACACTTAGGTTGCTTCCATGTCCTGGCTATTGTAATAGAGCTGCAATGAATATTGTGGTACAAGACTCTTTTTGAATTATGGTTTTCTCAGGGTATATGCCCAGTAGTAGGATTGCTGGGTCATATGGTAGTTCTATTTTTAGTTTTTTAAGGAACCCCCATACTGTTCTCCATAGTGGCTGTATCAAGTTACATTCCCACCAACAGTGCAAGAGGGTTCCCTTTTCTATACACACTCTCCAGCATTTACTGTTTGTAGATATTTTGATGATGGCCATTCTGACTGGTGTGAGGTGATACCTCATGGTAGTTTTTATTTGTATTTCTCTAATGATTAGTGATGCTGAGCATTCTTTCATGTGTTTGTTGGCATTCTGTATATCTTCTTTGGAGAATTGTCTACTTAGGTCTCCTCCCCATTTTTGGATTGGGTTGTTTCTTTTTCTGATATTGAGCTGCATGAGCTGCTTGTAAATTTTGGAGATTAATCCTTAGTCAGTTGCTTCATTTGCAAATATTTTCTCCCATTCTGAGGGTTGTCTTTTCATCTTGTTTATGCTTTCCTTTGCTGTGCAAAAGCTTTGAAGTTTCATTAGGTCCCATTTGTTTATTTTTGTTTTTATTTCCATTTCTCTAGGATGTGGGTCAAAAAGGATCTTGCTGTGATTTATGTCATAGAGTATTCTGTCTATGTTTTCCTCTAAGAGTTTGATAGTGTCTGGCCTTACATTTAGGTCTTTAATCCATTTTGAATTTATTTTTGTGTATGGTGTTAGGGAGTGTTCTAATTTCATTCTTTTACATGTACCTGTCCAGTTTTCCCAGCACCACTTATTGAAGAGGCTGTCTTTTCTCCATTGTATATTTTTGCCTCCTTTATCAAAAATAAGGTGACCATACATGCGTGGGTTTATCTCTGGACTTTCTATCCTGTTCCATTGATCTATATTTCTGTTTTTGTGCCAGTACCATACTGTCTTGATTACTGTAGCTTTGTAGTATAGTCTGAAGTCAGATAGTCTGATTCCTCCAGCTCCATTTTTCTTTCTCAAGATTGCTTTGGCTATTCGGGGTCTTTTGGGTTTCCATACAAATTGTGAGATTTTTTGTTCTAGTTCTTTGAAAAATGTCATTGGTAGTTTGATAGGGATTACATTGAATCTGCAGATTGTTTTGGGTAGTATAGTCATTTTCACAATGTTGACTCTACCAATCCAAGAACATGGTATATCTCTCCATCTGTTTGTATCATCTTTAATTTCTTTCATCAATGTCTTATAGTTTTCTACATACAGGTCTTTTGTCTCCTTAGGTAGGTTTATTCCTAGGTATTTTATTATTTTTGTCACAATGGTAAATGTAAGTGTTTCCCTAATTTCTCTTTCAGATTTTCATCATTAGTGTATAGGAATGCAAGAGATTTCTGTGTATTAATTTTGTATCCTGCTACTTTATGAAGTTCATTGATTAGCTCTAGTAGTTTTCTGGTAACCTCTTTAGGATTCTCTATCTGTAGTATCATGTCATCTGCAAACAGTGACAGCTTTACTTCTTCTTTTCCAATCTGGATTCCTTTTATTTCTTTTTCTTCTCTGAGTGCTGTGGCTAAAACTTCCAAAACTATATTGAATAATAATAGTGTGAGTGGGCAACCTTGTCTTGTTCCTGATCTTAGTGGAAATGGTTGCAGTTTGTCACCATTGAGAATGCTGTTTGCTGTGAGCTTGTCGTACGGTCTTTATTATGTTGAGGTAAGTTCCCTCTATGCCTACTTTCTGGAGCGTTTTTATCATAAATGGGTGTTGAATTTTGTTAAACTTTTCCTGCATCTACTGAGATGATTATATGGTTTTTCTCCTTCAGTTTGTTAATATGGTGTATCGCATTGATTGATTTGTGTATATTGAAGAATCCTTGCATTCCTGGGATAAACCCCACATGATCATGATGTATGATCCTTTTAATGTGCTGTTGCATTCCGTTTGCCAGTATTTTGCTGAGGATTTTTTCATCTATGTTCATCAGAGATATTTGTCTGTGGTTTTCTTTCTTTGTGACATTTTGTCTGGTTTTGGTATCCGGGTGATTGTGGCCTCCAAATAAATTTTGGAGCATTCCTCCCTCTGCCAAATTTTGGTAGAATTTGAGAAGGATAGGTGTTAACTCTTCTCTAAATGTTTGATAGAATTCACCTGTGAAGCCATCTGATCCTGGGCTTTTGTTTGTTGGAAGATTTTTAATCACAGTCTCAAATTCAGTGCTTGTGATTTGTCTGTTTATATTTTCTATCTCTTCCTGGTTCATTCCCCAAGTGTTATGCTTTTCTAAGAATTTGCCCATTTCTTTCACATTGTCCATTTTATTTGCATAGAGTTGCTTGTAGTAATCTCTCATGATCATTTGTATTTCTGCTGTGTCAGTTGTCACTTCTCTTTTTTCATTTCTAATTCTATTGATTTGAGTCTTCTCCCTTTTTTTCTTGATGAGTCTGGCTAATGGTTTATCAATTTTGTTTATCTTCTCAAAGAACCAGCTTGTAGTTTTATTGATCTTTGCTATTATTTCCTTCATTTCTTTTTCATTTATTTCTAATCTGATCATTATAATTTCTTTCCTTCCGCTAACTTTGGTGTATTTTTGTTCTTCGTTCTCTAATTGCTTTAGGTGTAAGGTTAGGTTATTTATTTGAGAAGTTTCTTGTTTCTTGAAGTATGATTGTATTGCTATAGACTTCCCACTTAGGACTGCTTTTGCTGCATCCCATAGGTTTTGGGTCATCAGGTTTTCATTGTCATTTGTCTCTAGATATTTTTTGATTTCCTCTTTGATTTCTTCAGTGATCTCTTGATTATTAAGTAGTGTATTGTTTAGCCTCCACGTGTTTGTATCTTTGACAGGTTTTTCCCTGTAATTGATATTCAGTCTCATAGTGTTGTGGTGAGAAAAGTTACTTGATACGATTTCAATTTTCTTAATTTTACCAAGGCTTGATTTGTGACCCAAGATATGATCTATCCTGTAGAATGTTCCATGAACACTTGTGAAGAAAGTATATCCTCTTGCTTTTGGATGGAATGTCCTATAAATATCAATTAAGTCCATCTTGTTTAATATATCATTTAAAGCTTGTGTTTCCTTGTTTATTTTCCTTTTGGATGATCTGTCCATTGGTGAAAGTGGGGTGTTAAAGTCCCCTACTATGATTGTGTTACTGTTGATTTCCCCTTTTATGGCTGTTAGTATTTGCCTTATGTATTGAGGTGCTCCTATGTTGGGTGTATAAATATTTACAATTGTTATATGTTCCTCTTGGATTGATCCCTTGATCATTATGTAGTGTCCTTTTTGTCTCTTGTAATAGTCTTTATTTTAAAGTCTATTTTGTCTGATATGAGAATTACTACTCCAGCTTTCTTTTGATTTCCATTTGCATGGAATATCTTTTTCCATCCCCTCACTTTCAGTCTGTATGTGTCCCTAGGTCTGAAGTAGGGTCTCTTGTAGACAGCATATTTACAGGTCTTGTTTTTGTATCCATCCAGCCAGTCTATGTGTTTTTGTTGGAGCATTTAATCCATTTACATTTAAGGTAATTACTGATATGTGTGTTCCTATTACCATTTTCATAATTGTTTTAGGTTTTTTATTGTAGGTCTTTTCCTTCTCTTGTGTTTCCTGCCTAGATAAGTTCCTTTAGCATTTGTTCTAATGCTGGTTTGGTGGTGCTGAATTCTCTCAGCTTTTGCTTGTCTGTAAAGGTTTTAATTTCTCTGTCAAATCTGAATGAGATCCTTGCTGGGTAGAGTAATCTTGGTTGTATGTTTTTACCTTTTATCACTTTAAATATGTCCTGCCACTCCCTTCTGGCTTGTAGAGTTTCTGCTGATAGATCAGCTGTTAACCTTATGGGGATTCCCTTATTTATTGTTTTTCCCTTGCTGCTTTTAATATTTTTTCCTTGTATTTAATTTTTGATAGTTTGATTAATATGTTTCTTGTCATGTTTCTCCTTGGATTTATCCTGAATGGGACTCTTTGCACTTCCTGGACTTAATTAACTATTTCCTTTCCCATATTAGGGAAGTTTTCAACAATAATCTCTTCCAATATTTTCTCAGTCCCTTTCTTTTTCTCTTCTTCTGGGACCCCTATAATTTGAATGTTGGTGCGTTTAATGTTGTCCCAGAGGTCTCTGAGACTGTTGTCAATTCTTTTCATTCTTTTTTCTTTATTCTGCTCTGCAGTAGTTATTTCGACTATTTTATCTTCCAGGTCACTTATGCATTCTTCTGCCTCAGTTATTCTGATATTGATTCATTCTAGAGAATTTTTAATTTCATTTATTGTGTTGTTCATGATTGTTTGTTTGCTCTTTAGTTCTTCTAGGTCCTTGTTAAATGTTTCTTGTATTTCCTCCAATCTATTTTCAAGATTTTGGATCATCTTTACTCTCATTACTCTGAATTTTTTTTCAGGTAGACTTCCTATTTCCTCTTCATTTGTTTGGTCTGGTGGGTTTTTACCTTGCTGCTTCATCTGCTGTGTATTTCTCTGTCTTCTCATTTTGCTTAACTTACTGTGTTTAGGGTCTCCTTTTCACAGGCTGCAGGTGTGTAGTTCCCATTGTTTTTGGTGTCTTCCCCCAGTGGCTAAGGTTGGGTCAGTGGGTTTTGTAGGCTTCCTGGTGGAGGGAACTAGTGCCTGTGTTCTGGAAGATGAGGCTGGATCTTGTCTTTCTGTTGGTCAGGACCACATCCAGTGGCATGTTTTGGGGTGTCTGTGACCTTATTATGATTTTAGTCAGCCTCTCTGCTAATGGGTGGGTTATGTTCCTGTCTTACTACTTGTTTGACATAGGGTGTCCAGCACTGTACCTTGCTGATCATTGAGTGGAGCTGGGTCTTATCGTTTAGATGGAGATCTCTGGGAGAGCTTTTGCCATTTGATATTACGTGTATCCAGGAAGTCTCGGGTGGACCTATGTCCTGAACTTGGCTCTCCCACCTCAGAGGCACATGCCTGATACCCAGTCAGAGTACCAAAACCCTGTCAGCCACATGGCTCAGAAGAAAAGAGAGAAGAAAAGAAAGAAAGAAAGAATAAAATAAAATAATTAGAATAAAAAATAAATAATAATTATTAAAAATAAAAAAATTTTAAAGTAATTTAAAAAAGGAAAAAAAAAGAAGAGAGCAACCAAACCAAAAACAAATCCTCCAATGATATAAGCACTAAAAACTATACTTAAAAAAAAAAAAACAGAACCCTAGGAGAAATTGTAAAAGCAAAGCCATACAGAGAAAATCACACACAGAATTGTACACATACACGCTCACAAAAAGAGAAAAAGGGAAAAGAAAAATATATATCATTGTTCCCAAAGTCCACTGCATCAATTTTCGGATAATTCGGTTGCCTATTCCGGTATTCCACAGATGCAGGGTACATCAAGTTGATTGTGGAGATTTAATCCGCTGCTCCTGAGGCTGCTGGGAGAGATTTCCCTTTCTGTTCTTTGTTCGCACAGCTCCCAGGGGCTCATCTTTGGATTTGGACCCGCCTTTGCATGTAGGTTGCCTGAGGGCGTTTGTTCTTCGCTCAGACAGGATGGAGTTAAGGGATCAGCTGATTTGGGGGCTCTGGCTCACTCAGGCCGGGGGGAGCGAGGGGCACAGAGTGCGGGGCAAGCCTGTGGCAGCAGAGGCCAGCGTGACGTTGCAACAGTCTGAGGTGTGCCGTGCATTCTCCCGGAGAAGTCGTCCCTGGATCACGGGACCCTGACAGTGGCGGGCTGCACAGGCTCCCAGGAGGGGAGGTGTGCATTGTGACATGTGCTTGCACACAGGCTTCTTGGTGGCAGCATCGGCAGCCTTAGTGTCGCATGTCCGTCTCTGGGGTCCGCGCTGATAGCCGTGGCTCGCGCCAGTCTCTGGATCTTGTTTAGGCGGTGCTTTGAATCCCCTCTCCTCACGCACCCCAAAACAATGGTATCTTGACTCTTCAGCAGCTCCAGATTTTTTCCCGGACCCCCTCCTGGCTAGCCGTGGCGCACTAGCCCCCTTCAGGCTGTGTTCATGCCGCCAACCCCATTCCTTTCCCTGGGATCTGACCTCCAAAGCCCGAGCCTCAGCTCCCAGCCCCCGCCCGCCCCGGCGTGTGAGCAGACAAGCCTCTCGGGCTGGTGAGTGCTGGTCTGCACTGATCCTCTGTGCGGGTACCTCTCCGCTTTGCCCTCCGCACCCCTGTTGCTTTGCTCTCCTCTGTGGCTTTGAAGCTTCCCCCCTCTGCCACCCACAGACTCCACCAGTGAAGGGGCTTCCTAGTGTGTGGAAACCTTTCCTCCTTCACAGCTCCCTCCTACTGGTGCAGGTCTCATCCCTATTCTTTTGTCTGTTTTTTCTTTTTTTTTTTTTGCCCTATCCAGGTATGTGTGGAGTTTCTTGCCTTTTGGGAAGTCTGAGGTCTTCTGCCAGCGTTCAGTAGGTGTTCTGTAGGAGTTGTTCCACATGTAGATGTATTTCTGATGTATTTGTGGGGAGAAAGGTGATCTCCATGTCTCACTCCTCTGCCATCTTGAAGCTGCCTCCCAGTTTATACTCTTAGACCACTACATGATACTGTCTCTTGGCTGGAAATTTAGCAAGGAATCCTAGGCAGTGAAAAGATCATTAGCTTTGGAAAGAGAAAAATCTCCCAGTTTTACTATTCATTGGGTGACCTGGCCAGCTCAGTTCTCCATTCTCTAACATGGGGATTGTGGGACTTCCCTGGTGGTCCAGTGGTTAAGACTCCATGCTTCCAATGCAGGGGGTGCAGGTTCGATCCCTGGTTGGGGACCTAAGATAGCACATGCCATGCCAAAAAATAAAAATGAAATAATTAAATAACATAAAATGGGGATGGTGTTCCCCAGCCCACCCTCTAGCGTGAGAGCCATGTGAGAGGATGAACATAAAAGCCCTGTGCACACTCGGCATCAGACAAACATTGGCTCTTTCCTCTCATGACAATCAAATCTGTTTCTTTCATAAAAATGTGATCTTTGAGTTTTCTTGCCAATAACCTGGGAAGGGTAAAGAGAACTTTGGCCCTGGACCAGCTCTAGAGTTTCTCGGATACAAATTGTTGGCATCGAGCCCACACAAAGCTGGAAACTCCCACATGGATAACTACACGGGCTGTGACCCAGCACAGATTTCCCCTGAATTCTACAGAGTTTCAGCACAACTGAGGCTCTTAGAGAGCAAAGCCCAAGGTTCTGGAACTACAGAGCCCAGCATGGGGGAGGGGAGCAGTGCTCCTTTGAATAGGAGGGAGTCTTGGTGATCAGATTTAGCAGACAGGGCTCCAGCCACACTGCCTCTGCCCTTCACAAACTTCATAAACGTCACTCTAGGAACCTCCTTCACACAGCTTTACCCAGAGAAGTGTTCTTAATAGAAAAAAAAAAATTCTGACATTGGCCCTTTGATTGCCAGAGTTTCCCTGGACTATAAAGGACAAGGGTCTGCCCAAGGTGGCCTTAGGACATATGCTGAGCACTCTGAGCCCCAAGAAGAGGTGGGAGTCTTCTCAGTGCCTCAGTCACAGCCGTGAAAGCAAGAACAGAATGGATCCTATCTCTTAGAGTTACTCTGAGGATGCAGTGGGGTAATAAACGTTCAAAGCTTAGGACAGGGCTTCATCCTTACTAAGCACTCCGTGAATGTGAGCTGTAGTTGTTGTGTTATTACACTTGTCTTAGATCACACAGCAAAGTAAGTTAAGAAACTAGAATTGGAGCAAAGATGTCAGAGAATCACAAGCCCAGCTCTTTCTGTCCTGCGAAGCAGCCTGTCTCTGGCACGTCTGAGCCTCAGTATCCTACTTTGTGGAGTGAAAGGGCTAAGCCATGTTAGGGAGTCTTATAGGACATGTAACATGAAAGAGTCTCCCCCAACTCTCCACCCCACCACAGATTCCACTCCCATGATCCCGCCTCACTAACATCCTTCCCAGCCCCTCATCCCTCTGGGCTCTCTCTACCCTCACAGGCTTCCTTCAGCTCCAGAAAGTCCCTGTGCCATAGGAGCACACACACAGAGTTTTCTGATCAGTGCTTTCCTCTGAATTCCCATGTTCTGCTAGGCCGTGGACTCTGCATGTGGCATCTCTCTGTCAGTAGGGTACCTGTGATCTGCAGCAGTCCTGAGCTCAGGCTTGGCGGATCTGGCTCTGTCCTGGCCTGGATCAGCTTGGCTAGTAAAACCAGGGCAGTGTTCCAGAGCTGCGTGACTGAGGGGCGAGGAACCGGTTTCCATGGCAGCAGGTGTGTAGGGGCCATGGCACTGAGTTTGTGGGCATTTGGGCCTGGGAAGGCAGCACGGGCTGGGGGAAGCCTGACTGCCGGATCAGGCAGGAATTTTGAAAGAATACAGAATTCTTTGTCTGCTTCAAGTTAGATCTTACACAAGTGACTTAGCTTCTCTGAGTTACAACTTCTCTGCAAGTGAAAGATCTTACTGCCCTCCTCGTGGGCCCTGGGGAAGATTAAGAGGGCAGTTAGTGTAAAGCATGGGGCAGAGACTCAATTAGTAGCTGTTTACTTATTATTCCGTTCCTCTTCTCTTCTAATATAAATGCAAATAATGGATCTGGCTACCAGGAAGATGAAAAGAGAAAGAAAAGATAATAATAATTCAGTGTTATTCATGCTCCATGCAATATATCCTTTTATCTTCTCCGTAACCCTACAAGATAGGGATTATTATTATCCTCATTTTATGTATGAGAAAACGGAGGCTTGGAGAGGATAAGTAACTTGCTCATCATCACTATAGGAAGTGGTGGAGTTGGGACATGAACACGGGCCTCCAGCCCCAAGCTTATCCACCACCCAAACCTTTCTGACACCCATGAACTGAGCTGGCAGCTCTCAGCCAAGCGGATGTGGACCAGACCTCCTTGCAGCCTTTCTGGCAGATTTTCCTGATAGCTGAGAATTCTTCTCAGCAAGGTTCTGCCACTTCTTCTCTTGGTTTAGTCTAAGCTTCACCTTTTTCTTTTGAAACCATAAATCTGTCAGCTGTCCACTCTCAGCCATACAAGGAGAAAATGCACAACCAGGGGAGGATTATGGTCTTGGCAATCCAGACCCTCCTCCTGAGACTGTCCAAACTGGCCTGGGCCTGAGGCTGGAGGCATTTGTTGACTCTGGCTGTGGTCCCCCAGGATGTGTTTCTAATTCTCTTCATGGGTCAGCTTACCCCCCCTTGGTCAGTGGTGGCTCATCCTCTGTCAGGACTTGGGCCTTGCTTTGTCCATTTCCTACTCCTTCCCACTTGCCCACCCCTGCTTTTGACTTCCCACAGTCCCTGGGTTGTGCTTATACCCTCCACTTTCTGGTCTTAAGGTATCAAGCAGGAATGGCCAGAGCTTGAGATGAATGGGAAAATTGCCATTGGCCTTCCATGTTCCCAAGAGCACCATGACTGCACAGGGACCCTCCAAAATAGTCTGAGCTTTGGAGGGATACACCTTCTACACCTGCAAAGAATACTTGGCTTCTCCAATCTTCAGTTTTGTGGTTTCTTTGTCTGAAAAATGAGGGAATTGAGTCAGGTTCTTGCTAATGCTCTTTCAAGTGCTGACATCCTATGAGCTGGTGATTAAGATCTTTAAACATATTTTTAATCCTTTTCTTCTTTTTTTTTCTGATTATAGAATAGTGCTTTCTAATTGTAGAAAATCTGAATAACATAAAAAAGTGTAAAACAGAAGCCAGTCGAAACCTTATCCCTCAGAGAAACTTAATATTAATGTATTGGTGTTAATTATTCTTTTTCTTGTAGTATACATTTGTGTGTTTAATGTGATTTTTGTTTTATATATTTATTATACAGTTTTTAATAAATTTAACCTAAATATATAATTAAATATTATTCAAAAATATTAGTTTGATGGCATCATAGAATCCCATCATTTATTTGTTTTCATGGTATTGGACGTTGAGGCTGTTTTAAGCTTTTTTTCCAATTTAATAATATTATAGTGAATATGTTACATATGATATTATAGAGCAAATATCGATAAATCTATATGTATACTTAAATCATTTCCTTTGTCAGTTCCACTTAAAAATAGAATTACTAAGTTAAAGGATTAGAATTAATTTTAGTACCCAAATCCCTTTCAGAAGACTTGTATTGATTGATACTTCTACCCAAACTAAGTATGTGAGAATGTGAGTACTAATTTTACTGAAGTCTTAGTATTGGATTCGATTTTTTAAAATAACTTTGTCAATTTGAGAAATGGTATCTCATTGTTACTGTAGCTTGCATTTGTTTTGTTACTTCTAAGGATAATATTTTTCACATAATGACTGGCCATTTTGATTTCTTTTTAAAATGAATTCTCTATGGGCTTTACTCACTTTTTGAGTATTCATCTTTTCTTTTTTATTGATTTTTGAGAACTGTTTATTGATTTTGAGTATAAAAATCATCCCTTATTGATCTTTGGGAAGGCTATTATATAAAAAATTATATCCTTTGCCTTTCATGTATGTGACATATTTTCTATATTTATTGTTTCCTTTACTTTTGTTTATAGTAAATTTTAGCACATATATTTTAAATTTTATGGAGAAGAATTGATCAATCCTTTCCTTTATAGTTTCTTTCCTTGTTTTTATGCTTGGAAAACCTATCTCCACCTTGAGATAAAAGAGTCTCCTATAATTTCTAATAATTCATTTCTACCTTTAATTCTATAACCAATCTAAATTTAGCTCATGTATAATATGAAATTTGAGTCTATTTTTCTCTGATGATTAATAAATAGCTACAGATTTGAACTATATTAATCAACTTCCTTTGAAAAATGATTTGATATGAAGTCTCTATCACATTTTGAAGTCATATATAAACAGTTCAGTTTCTAGACTTTCTCTTCCGTTGTATATATCCATTTTCTTACCCTGTAACACTGTCCCTTGTCTTAATTATTATAGTTTTATAATAATTTTAATTACCTGGAAGTTCATATTGTCCATAAATTTTTCTTTCAACTGTTCTTCAGCTATTCTCACTGCTTTGATCTTTCAGATGAATTTTAAAATCAGTTTGTTAAATTTCTCCAAAAAACTACCATTGATTCTTTTTTGAAATTACATTAAGTTCATATGCAAACCTGAGGTGAATTTAGATTATTATGACACTGAGTTTACCACTCAGGGATATAGTATCTATTGCCACTTAGAAAAGTCTTCCTTTATGCCCTTAAGTTCCAATTTCTTTCTGTAGTTCCTGCCTATTTCCTCTTAAGTTTGTTCCTACCTATTTTAAAATATTTTTGCTATACTCTTGTAACTGTGATCATATTTTTTATGACACTTTGTGGTTATCATTTCATGCTGATTATTTAGCATTAAACATGACTGTTTTCATTTAGCATTACATAATCAATAGTAATCGTTTAGCTTTAGGTGATAGCATACAAATCGCACGGAGATAGCATTTCTTCTTTCTTACTGGTGCTAGGAAGCAGGGGATTTGCTTTTATTCCTGTTCCTAAACTCTCCCCACCCACCAAGAGTCAAGTATTCATTTCCCGCACATACTGAGTGTCCTCCGTTTGTCCCATGCTGTGCTTGGCAGTGGGGCTCAGCACCTTCCACCTTAAAGTCACCTTTCTGAGTTTGTCCTTCCAAGTCCTCTGCCCCTTTAAGCCACAGTGAGAGGTTGGGTGTGTGTATTAATAACACTTTCTGGCTGCCTCACGATGCTTATTTGGAGGCTTCCCAGATTTGGCAGCATGGGCTTCCATTTTAATTAGCTTCTCAGGAGGTGTTTGCACAATTCATGAGACAAATAAGCCTTCTTTAGAAGTGAGAAGCCTGGTGCATAGTGGCCTGGTCTCCTGAGTAAAACTCCTGGGAGCCTTGTTTCTGGGAAGGGTGATCAAATTGTGACAGAGGAAATGGTGTATCTGGCTCAGCTCACTATGGATGAGAGGCTTGGCTGTTTCTGGAAGTGAGTGGCAAGCTAAGCCATATTAGAAACCTGAAAGGAAAAAAAAAAATCACTGATTCTGTCTTTATTTACTTTTTCAATATTTCTTTAATTGTTGACTTTTGGCACTCATTTTGACTCGGGGAAATATTTTATTAAAATATTTATTTCTATTATTAATTTATTTATACTGCTGAGCTTTTTTTGGTGTCCCCTTCAGTTCTGCAGCTGAGTTGAGTGCCTCACTCTCCTCGTCCCAGTCCTGACCCTGCTAGAAATGCCTCTGGAACAAATGGAATTGTGGGTATCCCCCCAAAGCCATGCCCATATTTAGCCTCTAGCATCTGTGAATGTGACCTTATCTGGAAAAAGGGACTTTGCAGATATAATTAGGGATCTGAAGATGATCTCATTATCAGGGTGGGCCCTAAATCCAATGACAGGTGTCCTGACAAGAGAGAAGAGAAGGCAACACAGAAGAGGAGGCCATGTAAAGACAGAGGCAGAGACTGGAGTTATGAACCCACAAACCAAGGGCAGAAACTGGAACACACAAGGGGGATTCTTCCTGAGAGTCTTTGGAGAGAGCACAGCCCTGCCAACAACTTGATTTTAGAATCTTGGCATCAAGACTATGAAAGAATAAATTTCTGTTGGTGCAAGCCACCAACCTCGTGGTCATTTGTTATGGTAACCCTTGGACATGATTACAGCCCCAAAGGCAGGTGTGTTGGGAAGAAGTTTATAAGTCATACTGAGGAGAAACCTCAACCATCAGGTCCAAGGCAGGGCAGCTGCAGGTGTTGCAAAGTGTGTAGAGAGAAACAGAGGTGCAAAATAAAAAGTTAAAGACAGCTTCTGGTTGGTTAAATGTGCATGTGTGTATGTGTAAATTTCAGTTGACTCATCAAATATTTGAGTACTTTCTCTTTGCCAGCCCCTTGTGTGAGGCAGTATGTGGCCCTCACACACATGTGCACATGCTCACCAGGCACAGACATGCATGATTTAAAACAACTTTAAAAGACAGACTAAATTGTGAAGCTACAATAGAATTCTAATCAGCTCTTCCCAGAACACTTGCCACAGTTCTTCCAGCTCCCTAAGGAGACCTAGCAAAAGCTTCCCTCTGTGATGTCATAACACCCTCTGTTTTCTACTAACGATGTACTTTCCCCACTGCGTAGTAAGGAAACCTTTTCTTACCTGCCTCTTACCTGCACTAACTGTGGGCTCAGTGAAGTCAAAGATTATCTTTTAAATCTCTATTTCCCCAGCACTATACACACACATGTATATATACATATATATATATGTATATATGTATACATACGTGTGTGTGTGTATATATATATATATATATATATATATATATATATATATATATGGAAAGAATAAGTTAAGCCCAAACCCCAGATAACATTTTGAGAGAAACAATCAAGGCCCCCCAATGTTAGATGTGCTAAGTGAGGCCAACAAATGTTAACTTAGAAAATTTTTAAAAAGCAGAATCCCTAATAAACAAAAATGAACAAACAAAAAGAGAGGGCGTATGTGCAGTGGTCAAGCTTACAAATTCCATGTCTGAACTCCTGGGTTTATGTCCTGTCTCTACTTTTTATCAGCTTGTCTCCTAGTTCTCTCATCTATAAAATCGGACTCATATAGGTATCTGTCTCGTTGGGCTATGGTAGGGTTTAGATGAGTTATTATATGTAAAACTTCAATGCATTTTAATTAATATTACCCATTGAATCTAAAGCTTTTAGCAATGTAGCATCCTTATGCAGACTATCTTATAAACTTCATGCTACATTGTTTCCATTTTTGCTTAAAGGGTCAGTTATCTTTTTAAAAGATTTTTTAAATTAAGAAAAATTATATATTTAGTGGTATAGTTGTCATTTCTGGGGCTCTTCATTTCTTGGTGGATCCAAGTTTCCATCTCATTTCCTTTTCCATTTGCTTGAGGATTTCCATTAACATTTCTTATAGTGTGAGCATTGGCTACATGCTCTTTCACCTTTTGTATGTCTGGAAAAAACCTTTGTTTCTCCTTCATTTTTGAGAGGTGTTTTCACTTGCTATAGAATTCTTGGTTAACAGTTTTTCTTTCAGTACTTTAAAGATGTTGTTCCATTGTCTCCTTGTTTCCGACAAAAAATCTGTTGATATGTTTATCTTTTCTCCTCTATACATAACCTAATTCCCTGCTCCACCTGCCTTGGCTACTTTTAACATTTTTTTTATCACTGGCTGTAAGAAATTTGATAATGATGTGCTTTGATGTCGTTTTCTTCAAGTTTCTTGTTCTGGGGTTTCACTGAGCTTCTTATATTTGTGGGCTTATAGTTTTCATCAAATTTGGAAATTTTTCAGAATTTATTTTTTAAAAGATTTTAATGAACCCCTTCCCCTTCCTCAGGGATTCCATCTACTCCTTATTAGCCCCCTTGCAGCTGTCCTGAAGCACAGTGATGATTGGTCCATTTCTTTTTTTTTTTTTAATTCTCTTCTCTTTTTGTTTCAGTTTGAATAGTTTCTGTCACTATGTCTTTAAGTTCACTAATCTTTTCTTTTGTAACGTCTAATCTGCTACTAATCCTAATTAATGTATTTTTATATCTTTCTTATCTCTCCTTAACATTTTGAACATAAGGAATACAGCTTCAACTGTATTTCTATCTCCTAATTCTAACATTTCTACTAGGTAAGTGTTACTTTTGTTTGATTGATTTTTATCCTCATTATGGGTGGTATTTTCTTCTTTCTGTGCCTGGCAAGTTTTCATTAGATGCCATAAATTTTGAATTTTACCTTGTTTGGTGCTGGATAACTTGTATTTCTATAATATTCTTGACCTTTATTCTGTGATGCAGTTAAGTTACTTGAAAACACTGTGATCCTATGTTTTTTTAAGATTTATTAAAGGAGACTATAGCAGTACTTTATTTGAGACTAATTATTCCTTACTCAAGGCAGTTCATCCTCGATACTCTAACTAATGCCCCATGAATCATGAGATTTTCCAGTCTGGCTGGAAGGTACAGGCACTCTTTCCAGCTCTATGTGAGCACAGGGGACTGTTATCTCTTATTCATTCCAATAATTCTTATCTTTGACTTGGGTTGTTTTCTCACAGGTATGTGATGATCAGTACTCTGCCATGTACTTGAGAAGAGCTTTCGGCAGACCTCTGAGGTTCTGTTAAGCTCCCTCTTTCCTGATACTCCATCCTGAGAACTATAGCCCCCTTGTTTTCCTCTGACTCTCAGCTCTATATTCAACTCAGGGAGTCAGCTGGGCTCTGCTTGGGTTACATGGCTTGGAAATTCTTTCAAGGGAGATTATTGGGCTCACCTCACTTATTTTCTGTTTCTCAGAAATCACTCCCCTTCATTGACTAATGTCTAGGATTTTGAAAACCACTGCATCATAATTTGTCACGTTTTTTTTTATTTCGGTTGTTTCAGTCAGGATGGTAAACCCAGTTAATTTATATTAAATGGAAGTGGAGTCTGAGACTGCATTTTAAAATTTCATATGTCCCAGCTCCTGCAAAAGTCTGATTCATAATTTGTATTTTGCAAAACAAGATATTCTGATGGATATTCCTTGTTGTACACCAGAGGACTAGATCTTTGATATTCAAAGTACTGTCCATGTACCAGCAGCATCAGCATCATCTGGGATCTTGCTAAAACATACAGAATCTCATGCCTCACCCAAGATCTACTGGTTCAGAATCTGCATTTAATAAGATTCCCAGTTGATTTGTATGCACATTCAAGTTTGAGAAGTACCAGACTGGCTAATTTCAAAGTTCCCTTCTAACTAAAGTTCTTTTTGCCTGTGAAATGGGTAAGATGGTTTCTAAGAGAGCAAGGGACATTGTGGGAAAGTTGTATGTTAAAAAGTATGTTAAAGACATAATTTTCTAGGGTAGGTTTTTCATATTAACTGCAAAAGTCCTAACAAAGGAAAGAATAAAAGCTCTAACAAAGGACAAAAAGGACAAATAAATACTTACTTGACTAACACATAGTTTTGCAGTTATTTGGTTAATGTTTCTCTATATGGTTTATGTATTTCTTTTGTTTTTCACCAATCTATCCTAAGAGCCCAGACAGTGCTCAGCATGTGTCAGGCACTCAGTAAATAGTTTTTGATTCACTGAATGACCAACAGACTGAAAGATTAGAGACACTATCAAGGTGGGTGTTTTTATGCCTTTAAGAGGGACAATTTAGACACAGAGAGCTCAAAAGGGACAGAATAATTTGACTCAGAGAAGATGGCTCAGACTACCTAAGAAATATTAATGTTCAAGAGAATTTCGTAAAGGAGGGTATCCCAGAAAGTTTATTCAGTAAACATTCTTTGTAGCTAAGAGAAGTAACTGCAATTCCATGTAATTTCAAACAAAGAGGAAGAGTGTGTTACAGAGGAAATAGCAGGAAGTTTTGGAGAAAGTGACCATGCCAACTCCAAATTTACAATAGCTGAGGACACAAGTCTTGGGGCAGCAGCTTTACATATAGAAAGAGCCTAGAGTTTCACATCATGCAGATCTCCCCTTGAGTCTCTGCTTTTCATCAGTCCAGTGAAATGACTTGAGGCACTTTCTTAGTCTTCTCTGGGCCTCTATAAAACTGAGTTGGTGGAGATGATTATGATGGTAATCATGGTAGTGGTGATGCTGTTGTAGCTGGGTGTCACATAACTTGTATCTCAAGGAGGCTTTGTAATAATCAAATGCAGTGATGCCTATGAATGGATACTATAATGTTTATTAAGTGCTATGCAAATGATCATTATTCCTGGATTTTAGAAAGGAAATAAGAAAAACTCATGTGACTGCACAAAGATGCTCTCTAAAGAGCTTAGTTTGTAATATAATAGGTATAAAAAATGGTAGGAAGAGGAACAACTTTCCCAGAATGAATACAAAAGTTTGAGACCATAAGAGTCAAGACAGCCACTTGATGAACATGAATACATGCTTAGCAAGAAAACAATGAGAATAAGCTAGGTGGAAAATTGCTGAGGACAATAGAGGGAGTATTCAAAGCTCTGACAGGGTGTGTTAAAGCTTGGCAGATAGTGTAGAAGTTATATAATTCACAGGAAAACTCTAGCCTAATAATTCTCACATCCTATCTGCTCTTTCTTTCCTATCTTTCCCTCTTTCTATCTTCTCAGGGAGAATGAACTTCATGCTGAATGAGAGAACAAATTGTCTTCATGTGTAAAGGGGAGAAAAACAGTCAAAGAAAGAGAAACTCCCAACATCCAGCCTCCCATCTCATGCTTGAATTTTCCCTTTAGCATCAGCCCCAACGTAAAAGTCTCCTCGAACAACCACTTCTAATATCTTCAATTCACCATATCTTTGATCATATTATTCCATCTTTGGGCAATAAGAACAATTAGAAAATCCAGCTTGTCATAATTCTGGGCCAAAACAAGACTTCCCGTATCTTCCTTTGGCCTGGGTCACATCCTTACTGTAATTAAGTACAAACTAATTTTCTTTTTACTTGAGAATTACTTAAACTTTAAGAAACTTTAAGCGTTTCTTCTATTTCCCTTCTCCAAGTGGATTTATCATTTCTTCAGGCTGAACACTCAGTTTTCCTCCAACAGTTGGATGCTTGAGTTCCTTTAGTATCCTCCAAAAGTGTTTTTACTTGATTTTAACCAAATGTTCCTCTTGGTTTAAAGAAATGGCTAGTGTGAAAGGACCAATGTTCTTTTGTTGAAAGAGTATCAAAGATACCAGGAGAAATTCTTTCAACTTTCCTTCACTGAACTCACAAGTCCACTTATACATATACCCATCCTTTTCTGGTATATTGGAGAAAGTAGCTTTTCTTCTAAGACTAATCCTTCCACCAGTGCTTTGGACCACACCACTCTGCTTTCCCAAGCAGACATTATCAATGATCCCTCCATCTTTCTTCCCTCAGTCCCTCTCAGTTTTCCTCTTCATAAATGAGCTTCTTGTCTGGTCTCACTGCCTCCATTTTTTCACTTCCCCCTTACTCTTTATTCAGTGAAAACTGGCCACGGAGCCATTGCTTCACTGAAAATGATCTAAGTTCACAAGTAATATCCATCATTCTAAATAAAATGAATATTTTTCCTTCTTACTTATTTCATCTCTCAGCAGAATTCAGTATTGTAGACCAACTCCTTATTAAAGCAATCTTTTTCTTTATCCTTCTTAGACACCAGGTTCTCTTGGTACACTCCCCACTTCTTTGACTTCTCTTTCTCATTCTTCTTTACAGACCTATCTTTTTTATATTCTGTCATTGAATAACAGAGTCCCTCAAAGATTAGTCCTACCCCCCAACCCTCTTTTCTCACTATATAGTGTCTCCACAGGACATCCCATGGCTTCAGTTACCATATGTATAATCTGTGGGTATCTCGTAGCCCAGGCTTCTTTGAGTTCCAAACTGTCATATTCAAACTATTTCACATCCACTTGGATGTCACAAAGACAACCAAACCAAAAGTCAACACACTCCAAGCTGGAATCATGCCTCCCCACAGCAGTTCTTCCCTAGTGTTCCTTTTTTCAGAAAACAACTTCACTACCTTTCCAGTTTTATAAGCTAGAGACTTGGGATTTATTCTTTAGTCTTGTCTCCCTTTCTTCTCTAATATCATCCAACACCAAGATCTGTAAACACAAGGCCTAAATTGCTCCACATTCATGAAATCACCTGCTAAGTTTTCTCCCACATTTTTTATTGTCCTCTCAGGATCTGCCCTCCACTCTGTAGTCAGAATGATCTTTCCAAAATTCAAGTTTGATCATATAGGCTCCCTGCCTCAAATTTTCAGTAGGTTCTCATCATATTTAAGGAAGAGCAAAATCCTTAAAATGCCCTGTGAGTTATAGCCTGTGCCTGCTTCTCCAGCCACCATCTCAAGTCGAACCAGCCTTGTTTCAGGTCCCCGTGGGCACTCTGCTCCCTCCTGCTACCGAGCTTTGGCACAAATTGTTTTTACAAACATGAAAATCTTCCCTCTCCCTTTCCTTAGAAATAGGTCCAGGTGATTTCTTTTAATACTTTCATGTAACTGTATTTCCATCCTTTGGAGAACCGATATCAATTCCTAATAATATACTTGCATTTAAAAATTTGATTACTATCTGTCTTTCTAACTATAACATTATTTAATGTGAGTAGGTCTTTTATTTGTTTAAATATCTCTGTATCTCCAGTGTCTAGTATAGCTTCTGGCCCAACAGTATGCACTCAATAAATTTTTGCGGGATGAATGAGTATATGGATGAGCCTCAACGATACCCTTTCATATCCCTACTCTTTTCCTGTGCTCTTCCTTCCTCCTGGCATACAGCCCTTCCTGCCCTTCTTCCCCATGCTCTTCTGCTAGACTTGCCAAATAAAGCACAAAGGTGTTAGAAGAGCATCTCTGTTCTTTAAGTGCTTTCATGTCTCTGGGTACATGATTTACCAGGATGTTAAAAGGACTTAACCAATGTGTTTTTTGACTCATAATTGGTGATCTTTGAGGAATCAGAGAGAACACGTAATATGTCATACATCTGGGGGAATGTGATAGACAAATATTATCCCAATTTTTAGAAAGAAAGATAGAGTCCATCAGTACATGTTGAGCATGACATCAGTTGTATGAAAAATTCTAGAATAGATCATCAAAAATTCTAGAATAGATTAATGTATGGTGTGTGGGTCATTGAGAGAAAAGTAACTAGCATGAGTTCCCTTAGAAAAGTCATTCTATAATAGTCACTTCTCTCAGTTAGTTAGGGTTTAGTAGATTGTACTAAGGAGGGAAGTGCTTTAGACACAATATGTCTAAACTTCAGAAAAGTCTTTGATCACATTTTTTCTGATGTGTTTTTGCACATAGGTGAATGGCATACAAAGTTGAATTTATAATTGACTGACCACCTATGAAACACTGACAAATGGATCGATGCTGATCTGAAAGACTGGTGGTGGTTTAACACACCTCCATTTTTGGTTAACAATTTTACTAAAAATGTAAATGAAAATATAGAATACATTTTTATTAAAGATGTAGATTATAAATGTGGGGGTGGGGTGGGTGCATAGGTAACAGATTATCAGAATCAGAATTCAAAATTATTTTTAGGCTAAAAGTAATTTGGTTTTAGGATTAAAACCAGCAACATGAAGATTTTTCCCCACACACATATGCTGCCTCATGTAACCATCATTGTAGGGTGTTAATATTATTAATAATTCTCATTTATGACATGTCTGAATGTGCCAGACTCTTTGCATTAGTTATGTCACTTAGTCTTTCTAAATCATGCTTTGATATGGATATCATGCCTCCATTCTACAGAAAAGGAAACTGAAAATCAAACAAGTTAAATGCCTTCTCTAATGTCTTAAAGGTAGTGCTAGAGCTGGGATTGACACACAGGTCAGTCTGACACCCAAACAAAAAACCCTCTTTTCTATACTCCACTGGTTTTTCAGATAAAACATATCAATAAAGTGTAAATGATGCACTGAGTTGCAGGAACTCAATTCTACAAGCACAGAAAGGTGGAGACACGGTTTCACAGTGGTTCATGTGAAAAGGTGTAAAGGGCTTCTTTGCCTGTATGTACCTTGTGAATCACCAGGGTGAGTCACTGACTTCTCACCAAATGAATATGATCTGGGCTGTGGACCAGTGCCCAGAACAAAGAAGGGCAAGAGCCACACTGTGCTCCACTGTGACTGAAACATGGTGCTTTTGGACACTCATCCTAAGAAAACACTGTCAATGTGAGCAAACCCAGGATAATTAGACCAGAATGATGAATTTAAGTCATACAGGAAGTGCTTGAAGGAACGACAATATAGAAACCATGCTACCCCTAGCTATATACAGTTAACATGTGTTAATGTATACTGTAGGACAGACACTATCCTGAATACTTTACAGCCTTAATTCATTTAAGTCTCACAATAATCTTTGACATAGGTTCTGTTATTATTGTTTCTATTTTATAGATAAGGAAACTGAGGCACAGAGAGGTTATATAACCTTTCCCAAGGTCACATAGTCACAAACTCTGAAAGGTTGGCTCCTATTTTCAATTGGAACAAGAAATTAGAAGAGGAACTAACTGGCTACAGAAGAAAAACAAGCAGTGTGGGTGCTCTAGAAGAGTACAATTTGATTCCATCTCAAAAACTTAACAATTTACCTCATCTCAGAAGAATCTTGCTGAGTTCTCTATCACAGGAAGCTTTCAATCAGGCATATTTTTGAGGGTCTACAGCACTGGAAGAGCGTGGACTAACATGATTACAAGTTTCTTTCCATTTCAAAATGAGTCTATCAGTGTCAGCATAATCCCATATTGGTGGGTTGAAGTGAGAGCATTTATCCTCCTGGAGTCTTAAGGTGTGTTTGGAAAAATCTAGATTAACTGGAACTTAATTTACAGAACCTTAAATTAATCAAAACGTATTGTTGCATTCTGTTTTCAAAGGAGAAGGTGATTTTTAATCCTTCCATCCATAAGAACACACATCCAGATGGTAAAGATTTGTTGATCTCCTACTATATGTAAAGTTACATCGGAATCCATTTTTAACTGCCTATTGTTCGTTCCTGTTAATTATGAGAAAATGTAGGCTTGGAAAACTTAAGTGATTTGCCCAAATTCCCACAACTAGGAAAAGCATAACAAGGGCTGGAACACAGGTTTCTCAAACCTTGCTTTCCCCAGCGTACTCTACTCCTTCCCTAAGAAAATCAGATAGATGGCTAGATATATTTCCCAAGTAATTTCAACAACAAAGTTTTCTACCTTGTTTCTTGGGTCATTTGCTCAACGAACCTCACAGGGCACTCCTTTCACTAAGGGCCAGCATAATGATTGCTGGGGAGGGATACAAAGATTAAGCAAGCAAACAAAAAACACTGTCCTATCTCGAGGGGCTCAGTACTAAGTAGAGAGGCAAGTCTGAAAACAGGGCATTGCAAGTTAGTGAGAAAAACTGAGAGCCAACTTGCCTGCCGTGCATCTTCCTATTAACTGGGGGTTTACTGTCCTCAACATCAGATTTATTCAAAACTATTTGAGCATCCACTCTGTGCCAGGCATGATGCAAAGCATTGTGGAACCGGGAGCAAAGCACCAAACGTGGTTTCTGCCTTCACAGAGGTTCCAGTTGCTTGATCTCACGTGTTCTGGCCTGGCTCTTCTTGGAGTTTCCATATAGGAAAACAGAGAAACTGTGGAGTCATGTCTTACTTGGATGTTAGGTTAGAAGTCAGTGAGAAAGACAAAAATAAATATAAACATGATTACTGTCGAAAATTGCTGTATTGGACATGACATACTATAACTCTAATCATCCAGAACAGCCAGGTGTTTTTTTTTTTAAACCCCCTGGTGTTATAAGAGACCATTTTTTACTTTGTTTTTATTTTTACCTAAGCACCAGACAGCAGGCTTGCTTTGAGGGCTCATGCTGTACGATAAAATCATATCTTGGAATATTAAATATCACAGTCAGAAAGCACAATGCAGGAACTGAGACGGAGTGAGGGAATAGTATTTTTATGTGTCTCCACTTACTCTCACTGAGGGCCTGCACTCAGGGCTCTAAACTACAGAGAGCTGTGAGAGATACTTGGGGAAAAGCCCGAGACCCAAAGAATATTTGCAAGCAATGAAAGGGCCTGGTAGAATTGTTCTATCAAAGATATGGAGAAGAATCTGTGCCCTTGTTGGGATGGGGTGAAATTTGAGGGGGAAAAAAAACAAAACAAAACACAGAAGGATCTGGTAAAAATCACTACCCAAGCCTCCAAGTCTCAACTACCAAGCAGAGGGCAATTCTCAAGCATCCGTGCAAACCTGGTCAAGGGTGTGGGCAGGGCTGGGCCTTGAGGTGGGGAGACTTGGGAGACTCTTGTGTTTTGTCTTCTGCTCACGCATCTCTCAGAAAGTTTGTGACTGAGCCTTCCCATTTTGACTGAGGGAAGATATAACAAGAGGCAGAAAAGTTCTTATACCTGAACTTCTCTTGGGAGAGCAATGTGTATATGTTTACAAAATACCTATTGAGAAGCTCTTTGGTTTGGAAGGTAAGATGCCCCCAAATCAGCCTCCACCCATAAAAGATGAATGCTGACTCTCGTGCAAAAGCCAGGGAAAATAACTGGTTCTCCTCCTGAGAGGGAGGTTCAGTGAGTTGGAGAAAAGAGTGAAAAGGAGAAAGAGGAAATGAGGCAGCTCTGTGGTGGCGGAAAGTGGCATGCTATTGCAACTGACCTCCCAGACACCCTGCAGTTTCTAGAAAATTCTACAAAATTACAAAATGCTGGGTGTGGACAGCTTTCTTGAGGAAGCTACTGAAGGGGTCCCAGTGTGGGTGAAGGACGATTTGGGGTAAAACAGAGTTAGCCCACGTGGACACAGGGCCAAGTGGATAGGGAATCTCCTCACTGATAGCTTGGGGACTCTCAGGAACCCTGCCTTGAATTCCGGACACATACATCTGACTGCCTCCTCAGCATCTCCAATTGGATGAACAAAAAGCACCTCAAATGTCAAGAGTCCCTCACCAAAATCTGTTCCTCTCCAAAGGCTCCCCATCACAGGAAATATTCCCACCATTCAGTGGGCTGCTCAGTCTACCTCTTCGGGATCTTTTTCACACCCTTTCCTGTGGTTTCATTTTCAAGTCCATCAGCAAGTACTGTTGGCTCTGCTTTAAGAGCCTACCCCAGGGAATTCCCTGGTGGTTCAGGGGTTACGATTCTGCCCTTCCACTGTTGGGAGCACGGGTTCAATCCCTGGTTGGAGAACTAAGATCCCTCGTGCCATGCAGTGCGACCAAGAAAAATAAAAAATAAAAAAAATAATAAAACCAGGCTGAGGATCATTAAAAAAAATTTTTAAATAAAAATCTACCCCAAATCTTCCAACTCTTAACAGCTATGCCACCACTAATCTTGTCAAGTTCCGGTCACTTCAGAAGACCCTTGCAGGAGCCTCCTGGCTGGTCTCCCTGATTCTGCATGTGCCTCAATATTGTTATTCTCCTCACAGAGTGATCTTTTAGAAATGTAGGTCTGATCATGTCAGTCCCCTGCTTGAAACTCTCCAACAACTTCCCCGTAGCCTTACAATAGCCTGAGGACTCTCTGTGACCTGGCTACCAACTTTCTCTCCTACTCTTCTGCCTTCCCTGGTCTTGCTGCTACTCTTCGCAGTTGACAGGCACACTGTATTTTCAGGGTCTTTGTATTTGCTGTACCCCAGTCTGGACCATTAATAATGGGTGAAGCTGGGATTCCAAGCCAGGTAGCTGAACTCCAGAGCCATTGCTCTTAACCACTGTTACTCACCAACCCCACAGCACAGGTCATACTACCTGATACTGTACTACTTATCTTTTCATTTATTGGATTTTTTTTTTCTCCCTCTCTAAAATATAAATTTCATAAGGCCAGGGCCTTTGTCTATTTTGTTCATCACACAGTGCCTGGCACACAACTGGCCACTCTATAAATATTTGTGGAAGGAATGAGCCTTAGCTGACATCTGTGATACAATGGCTAACACATGCCCATTAGATGCAATATTCACTAGTCTTTACAAAATCCTCACTTTAATGAGGATGGAACTGTGGCTTGAAGAGGTTAAGTATTTGCCCACAGTACACAGCTAAGAGGTAGATGAGCAGGGATTTGAACTGGGATCAGTTTACCTTCAGAGCCTAAGCTCTTAACTCCTGGGCTATGTTTGTCCTCCTACCCCAAGGTCCTGCTTCCTCTTCTCCCTGATCCATGTGGAACCTAGCTATACCAAGGAAATAATTAATTTGTTTGAAGAGCTCAGAAAAACTTTAAGAAAACAAAAAACACCTTGGTATAAAGCATTACACTTTTTATAACTGAATAGTACCTGTTCAAACATATAGTCCATTCCTCTGATTTTATAGCTGAGATTAAGGTGCAGAGAAGTTGAATGGATGTCTAAGGCTCCCAGATTCCAAGATGCTGCAGAAAAATCCCTGTGTAAGGAATCAGGAAATCTTCTAGTGAGGAACTGTGTGTTATGATTTGAGTTATATCCCCCTCGAATTTATATGTTGAAGTCCTAACCCCTAGTACTTCAGAATGTGACTTTATTTGGAAATAGGATTGTTGCAGATGCAACTAATTAAAGTGCTACTGGAGTACGGTGGGCCCTTAACCCATGACTGGTGTTCTTATAGAAAGGGGAAATTTGGACACAGATATGCACACTGAGAGAACATCACGTGAACATGAAGGCAGAGATTGGGGTGCTGCATATACAAGCCAAGAATGCCAGAGGTTGCCAGCAAATCACCAACAGCTAGAGGAGAGGGAAGAACAGATTCTCCCTCACAGCCCTCAGCAGGAATTCACTCTGGCACCATGACCTTGGACTTCTAGCCTCCAGGACTGTGAGACTAAATTTCAGTTGTTTAAACTACCCAGTTTGTGGTACTTGGTTATGGCAGCCCCATGACACTAATATACTCTATCATCTCAGGCAGGTCACTGGCCACCTCTGGACCTCAGTTTCTTTAATTATAAAACAAAAGGCAGAGACTGGAAGATCTCTGAGGAAATTTTGTTTCTGGAATTGTATGGCTTATCATTCCAGGGCTCTGAAACAAACACCTTTTTGGTTTGGAAAGCCTGAGACATGGGGTTGTATTTCACTCTTTCACAAAACTACTTGGTTCTATTCAGTTTGACAAATGTATATTTATTTCAGAAATTGGATTTGGTACTGGAAGTTCAATAGCGAATAAGATCCATCTTCTGACTTCAATGATTTATGGTCTTTTGGGAAAGACAAAAACCTAACTTAAATACATAGTGGTAGGTATTAATAGTCATAACATTTCTTAGAACTTTATGTGTATCAGTTCATGTAATTCTCACATAACCTGCTATAAGTTAGATATCATTATAATTATCCCCACTTTACAGATGATAAAGGCGAGGAACAGGGGAGTTAAGGGACTTGCCCAAGGTTACACAGTTAATTAGTGTCAAAGCATGAGATGTTCTTGGATTTCCAGAAAAGAGTCCTTATCCCAACCTTGAGGATCAGGGAAGCGTCTTGTAGGAGGTCACCTGATCTGAGTCTTGAGGGATGTAAGAGATGACTAGGTTGGAGAATTCTTGGTAAGGGGCACAGGCTGCACAAATTGTGGGTTGATAAATGGCATTTACCAGACATCTTAGTCCATTTTGGTTCACAGGTTTTAAGGCTCATACAATTGTTGATTTCATCACTCTCAAAAGATATGAGGCTCAGAGAGGTAGCAATGAAATTGTAGAAAAAGCCCTGGGGTTATTATCCCCATCTGACAGATTTATAATCCCCAGTGAGTAAGTGACTTATTTAAAGTTGTACAGGTAGTAAATGAAGGAGTTAGGATTTGAACCCGGGCCATTTGGCTCCAGAATCAGTACAATAAACCACCTCCCTTCACTTGGACTCCATTAGGCTTCCTTCAGTGGACTTAGAATTACCATGACCCCCAACTTATTTATATCAAAATAAGCCTGTGGGAATATGTCAGGGAAATGCCATCCAGCATGTGTGTGTGTGTGTGTGTGTGTGTGTGTGTGTGTGTGTGTTTCTTTCCAACTCTGACAGCTCCTGAGTCTATAAATCAGCCTTTAGCTCCTATGCATTTTGTTAAACACAAATTATCACCCTCAGCCTTGGCAAAAATGCTGCAGTAACTTCTGCTTCTGCAGTAGCTCCCTACCATCATGTGGGAGGATGACTACTCTTATGGCCTATGTTTTGGAGTCAGAAGATGAACTTTCTTTTAGATTGATCTTCACTGTGGTTTTCCTGAGAGCATGATTATGATTTTACAATCTGGAAGGCAAGTAGTGAGCAACAACAGCATATTGTAAGCTCCTGGAGTGCAGAGCTCCATCTTACTCATTTCTGATCCCTACTTGTCTCTATACTTGAACCAGTGCCTGGCCATGATGGGTGTACAATGTCTGAAGACAGCTGGGGTGAAAGAAAGCTGTTATGGTCTGAATGTTTATGTTTCCCTAAAACTTGTATGCTGAAATCCAAAACCCCAAAGATGATGTATTAGGAGGTGTCACCTTTGTAAGGTACTTTGGTCATGAGGGTGGAGCCCTCATGAATGGGATTGGTGCCCTTGTTAAAGAGGGTCCAGAGAGATCTCCAACCCTTTCTACCAGGTGAGGATACAAGTGAGAAGGCACCAGCTATGAAGCAGGAAGTGGGCACTCACCAGAATGTGATCATGCTAGTATCTTAATCTTTGAATTCCCAGCCTCCAGAACTTTGAGAAATAAATTTCTGCTGCTTTTAAGCTGTACCGTCTGGAATTTTGTTATAGCAGCCTGAATGGACTAAGACAAAAGCCTTAGCTGCAAGTGTGCTTCTCTCTTCTGGAGCAGTGGTTCTCCACTCAGATTACATGTTAGAATTACCTGGGGAGACTTTAAAAATCTGATGCCCAGGGCTCCACCCAAGACCAATTCAAACAGAAATCTGGGAGTGAGGATGGAACTCAAACATCAGTATTTAAAAAAAATATTTATTCCCCAGATGATTCTAGTTTTGCACCAAAGGTAAGAACTACTCTGTAGGAAGAGACCTGCAAATAGTTATAAATATTTATAGCTCTAGATATTTTAAAGTCACACCTGTGGCTATTCTAACCAATTCACTTTTGTCACTCAATCTGTAAAAGCTCAGAGACAGTGGGGTGCAATCAGAAATCAGGGATGGTGGCAAAGAACTATAAATACTAGCTCTGGAACCAGCAGGCAAGCTGGTTCTGCAACAGTGGCTCACCTTCAATTGTCTTTAAAAAGAAATACAGTAATTTCAGTTTATTGAATGGAGTTTTTCTAGAGCAGACCCCTTCCTGTTTCACGAACCACGTCCCCCTGTGGTTAAAATATCATGGGCCATCCACTGATTCTTATTTGCAAGCTTTCTCAACACACACACACACACGCACGCGCGCGCACACACACACACACACACATACACACACACCTTTCTCAGGATAAATTTTTTTTTAAGCTGACTTTTTCAACGAAGCATTATTTTGTTTATATTTACACAGTTCTTTCCAGAAAGAAAAGCATAACCATATGATCAACAGGAGACTCCATGGATCACTGAGATGACCATGAGTGTCAGCCATCACTCCTTGCATTGTGCTTTAAGGTGACTCTTTGGACCTCAGATTCTTCATGTGTCAGATGAATCAATGGGACAATCTGACTACACTAAGCTAATGTTGGACCATCGGACTACATTAAGTTAATGTGCTATGATTCATTTTTCTAGAGGACCCAGCCAAGTTGGAGATTCCCTTTATTCATCCAGTAGATTAAACTCTTCAGATTCTTAAAGTGGCTTTGTTTCTTTTAATTCATCATCTCCCTTCTCGTACCACTGAGCTAGTTGAACAGTTGTTAAAAAAATAAATGTTTCAAGCTAGGGGACTTTTTGGACACAGATTATGAAACTTTAGTTGTGATGCTGGCCAAGCAAAGTGGGTAGTTTTCTCTGTGGGGTATGGTAGGAGAGAAGAGGAAAAAAAGATCTGCTTTCAATGCGTCAGAACTAACCACAAAATAATTGGGCCTACAGTCTAATCTAATCATGCTTTTTTTATTCACCTCATATAAAAGTCTCTTAAGAATGCATCTGAGCACAATATATAATAATACTATAACATACATTGTGAGAAACTTTGGAAAACAATAAAATGTCCACCTGAAATAAGCAGTGTTCATAGACATACAAACCCATTGGTCATGCACATTTGTGCCATTTCTTGAACTACCGAGTCACAATGCTGAACTGAAAGCATGAAATAGATTTTACAAACAGAGACTGAAGCCACTCAGAGGCCTAACAAGTGTTATCAGAAGCTTCACATTTGCATAATTTACTACGTCAGTTCACATTTTATTATAAAATTCACATTGTTTTATTGTTTTCTTTTGTAATTAATTGGAACATGACATTCCTGCTTAACAGCAGGCAGGGGGCTTCCTCTTCAAAGTCAGTAGTTTGGGGACTCTCCAGAGAACCATCTGTGAGTTGCTTGTTAAACTGAATGTAGTGTTTCTTGTTAAACCGAAGCCACAATTATAGTAGAACCCAGTTAAAACTCAACTCATGTGTACAGATTTGGATAAAACAGGGGTAAAAACCGCATCCCACTGCCCCCTACCCCTATCAAACTATACAAAAGTAAAAGCTCAATAGAAACCATTAGTATCTAATGTGAGAATCCCGTTTCCAAAACAGTTCATGAAAGGGTTGAGCAGTATTAGCAACTCAGACCGGGAAAAGGGCAGACCCAACTGGTGAGGGGCCCGTATGTCTCTCTTCAGCGATGTTCAGGTTCTATAATAGTACACAATACAAAACGTTACAGGAAAAGTCGTAACTCTTAGGCAGAGTCTTCTACACAAATTGAACACCACCGTTGGCAGGCAATGTTAGATATATAAATTAATAACTTACAAAACATTACATTATATACATTAAGTAATAAATACACGGTTATAAACAGAAATGGAGGTGATAGCGTGGAAGGCAGTGCAAGAGAAAGACGGCAGCATTAAACTGGAAACGGTGTAACTGGTGTTAGCGTGAAGAGGGGCGCAAGAGAACAGGATGGGGACTGTGCAACCCCAGTGGCACAGGGGTTCGGGACCCGACAGGGTAACTGCTCATGAAGCTGAATTCTACACAGATTGTTACTGGGAACAACATGACTACCCCTTAGTTTGTTCAACTTTATTCTGTTTACAGCAAAAAAGTGCAACTCTAGAGGAGAAAAAATACTGTTGGAAGCAGGCAAACAGAGATACTTTATAAGGGCAACTGAGGAGTTGTTTGGGACCACAGGAGAAGGAAGTTGAATGTGGTTAGAAGCGTAGCCTTTCTATTTGCAAAAGTAACTATAGTCAAGTGAAAGATATTGCCCAAGAAAGAAGGAAGACCATTTTCTTTCCTTTTTTTTCCCCCAGAAAGAGTCAGAAAAGTTTATGTCAACTTTGAACGTTTATCTGTGTAGAAGTTAATACTAAACTCTAGGTATTCAACAGGCATTTTAAAGACGTGAAAATGTTTTACAAAAAAGGCACACAGGTTGGCAGACAAGGGGACAGGTGAGCAGATATAGAAATGACATTATTAGTCAGTCAGTTCAGTCACTAGAGGGGACAGATTCCCAAAACTTAGTGCAGAAAAATCTCTCAGTTTTGTGTCTTCCATTTTCAAGCCATTCGGTTGTGATGCGAACTTGGCCTCCAGAACCACAGAAACCTTCAGCTCTCCCACTAAGCCTGCAAGCAAGGCAAGTCAACTGTGGAATTTCCTGAGCTGCTATGTGCTTCCTGGTCTTGCATTCTGGCTCCAAACTCAAGTAACTGGAAAGGCCGGGAGGCCCTTGTCCCGTGCAGGCCTCGGCCCCCATGGTGGGCTGGCCCTACCATACAGCTGGCATGCTTGTCAAGGGTGGAATGTTCATCTCCATATGAAGAGGGAGATTATGTGTCAATCGGGGACTTGTCTTCTGTTGTGATGTCTACATCAGTCTCTCCCAGTGAATCCCTATTTTCCGGATCCATCACACAGAGTGTCTTTGTGTTGCTGAAATAGTTGTGGCCCTCTCCTTCTTTTTCGGGGCCTTCAGAATCCTCCTCTTCGAGGGTCAGTTCAAATTGAAACTTCTCCATCAGACCCTGGCAGTCTCTGTTCTGCTCGTCCAGTGGTGGGGAGGGACTCTGGGGTATCATGCTCTGATACCAGTTCCTGTTATCTTCTAAAGTATCCAGAATGTCCTGGGCATCAGGCTGTACCAGGTCCGCCCAGGTCTCCCACAGCGGATGGACAATGTAGTCGATGAAGCCCACCTGGAGAAAAAGAAGGTTACACATCTGTTATTGTGATGGGCCCTGGAACACCAAACAAGCCGTCCTGGTTTGCATGCAAAGAAAGAGCCACAACAACCCAAGAGAGGTCAATAATACTGGAATCTGTTATTTGAGTACCTATTATATGGTGCATCCTGCACTGAACACAATATATACATTATCACTCTTAATCATGCAGAGTAAGTATGGCTATTCACCATTCACAAAGGAGGAAACTGTGACTCGTCGAGATGAAATATCTTGTCAGAGATCACAGAGCCAGTAAGTGGTGGAGATGGGACTCAGTCCCAACTTTGTCTGATCCCAAAGCCTGTGTTGGTCTCACTAGAACTGATTACTTTTCCTCTGACGTCTGCCAGGTAAGAAGTCTGGATGTAACCCTGGCTGGGAATGACTTTGTCACTCATTGGATTCTGTGAGTCATTCTCTGAAGAAGGAAGCTCCAGGTCTACTGAGCTCTGACTCAACATTCTTTCCCTGATAACTTTAAAATATGCCACGGTTTTAAAATGAAAGGGAGCCGGCCTCGTATGACTCTGAGATGTCTCAGGTTCTGTGGAATGTTTTTGGTTTGTAGACGACGTAGGTAAAACACTTGAAAACACTTCAAGTCCCTAAACAAACAAATATCCCCTCTGCAGACACGTCTGCAATTGTTTTAGATCCAGAGGGCATACCGTCATTTCCATCAGGAGAAAGAAGGAAAAATAAAGACAATTAAGCAGTTCCTTTGCTAGTGTTCCTGTGAAGAAATGTGAAGCTTATGGCTCTGTTATGGTTTACACAGGGGCTATGCATCCTGCATGAGCTGGCTCTGTGGCCTTATCCTGACCTTTCCACTGTGGGACAAACAGGAAACATTGGGGGTGGGAACAGGCTGAGAGAAAGAATAGGCACTAGTTGAATCAGGGAATGGAATTCCCCTGTCATGGTCTGGGGAGCTGGAGAGATGCTGGGTAGGGATTCAGGGGTAGATGAGCAAAGGCAACTTCTGTGCACCCATGGGCATTACATAGCTGTCTTTCCACACTGCTGGAAACTTCCCTTTATTAACATTCTGGATTTGGGCCAGTTATTTAACACATCAAAGTTGTACCATATCAAAGAACCTTAGTCGTATGTGACTTTTATCTATCTATCTATCTACCTATTATCTATCTATCTTTTCTCTGGTGTTTCCCTAGCCTAAACAAACAGAATTCATACCACAGTCAGGGCATCTCTGATCTGCACTGATTACAAGAACTTCGACTGTGGATGATTCAGATATTTCTCTTGCTTCCACCCACTCCTCTTTCCTCCCTTTTACTTCTTTATGTATGTTTAGTGGTTTTTAGAGACTATTTTCAAGGTGTTTTCCAGGGACCTGAAAAAAACAAGCTCAAGGCAATGGAGAAAATTCAATCAGCTGAACGCAGTGCCGTCATTTGCTTTCTTCATTTGTTCTGCTTCTGCTAAATGTTCAGCACTTTTTTGAAAGGTAGCCTCTAGTTGCTTATTTCCTAGGCCCTGGGACGAGAGAACTCTACAAATCAAGGGCTTCATTGCCAGACTACTCATTCCCCATCTGTGGGAAATACCAGGGTGGACCACAACATCATGGAAACAGTGAGACCTGTTCTCAGTGATGGACAGTGAATAGTTTTGGGTGGAGGGTAGCTGGGTGAACTGGAACAAGAGGACAGCTTCTTCACCTGACACACTGGGGAAATACCTGCTATGTCTATGTCACAAGGCTGTTTGGAGGTTCAAATGGGATAACGTATGGGAAATGTGTGGAAAACCACACAGAACATCATATACATACGAAACACCACTGTTGCTAACAAAAGGGCAATACGCTATTTAATTAACTAATTCATGAATATCTTGTTCTAATTAAGGCATTAGGGTATTTGAATTGGCCCTAACTTTATGTTATCACGTGTTTTTATGGCATATTAGACCTTCAGAGCACTTACAGATTTTAAACTCATTTGATTGGGTTTCTTTAAAAAGCAACACAACAATAATTGCAAAGGAACTATACATTGATATTATAACTACATGTAAATTTGGGAGTAGAAGGTAGTGGGGAAAGAGGATAAACACTAACAAAAAGTACTCTGAATGCTTTTGTGAAAAAGGCCTTGGGCAGCCTAGAGACATAGTCTTAATCATGACTGCCTGGCTCAGGTAGTTTGTTGTCCTGAAAAAAATAGCATCTCAGCCGGCCCTGAAGCCTTTGTAAGAATATCGATACTATCTAGTGCTACATATTTTGCAGCTAGCGGCATCTGGGGCATTTCTGCATCTCCCTGCCTACAGTGTAATGTCCCCCCAGTCCTTAGCACACAGAGAGTTTGTAGCTTTGGACACAACCAAAAGATGTCAGCATGCTCTCAGAAGTGTAGACGTGACCTTGGAAGGGGACACAGGACAGCGCTTCAACTATGAGGCAGAGAGATGTGTGGGAATGAGGTTCGTCACCTCTGGTGATGGTAGCAGTGTGCATGATTATGGAGAGACAACGAAAACAGGAAACAAGGGTGAAAAGCAGAGGTCCTGGAGGGTAAAGACAGAGCTGGGGGAAACCTAGAGGGATGAGATGAAGGAGACAGCAGCATTCAGTTAAATCAGCAGGATTTGTTAAGGTCGTAGACAATGATCTAAACTGAGGATACACAGTCCAAACTTTGATGGATTTCTGAAGACTGCTTTATCTCCTTGTTGTGAAATTGAGTGTAATGCAGAAGGCGAATGAGTCATGAGCATAATGGAACTAAATAA
This sequence comes from Phocoena phocoena, assembly GCF_963924675.1. Classification (NCBI taxonomy): domain Eukaryota; kingdom Metazoa; phylum Chordata; class Mammalia; order Artiodactyla; family Phocoenidae; genus Phocoena; species Phocoena phocoena. The sequence continues at coordinate 57,263,260 of NC_089219.1, read as the reverse complement.
AGTAGTTGCTTCCTTATAATTTCACACACACACACACACATATTTAAAAGAAAACAGCTAGAAAGAGCCCTCCAGTTCAACCATCAGCAGAGCTCACAGAAACTCTGAAACCTTATATTAGATACCTGGGATTTTTCCACGGAAGCTGTGTGCTTATCACACATGGGGCTAATCTCCATTCCCCTCTCCCGCTCTTTGTCTCCCTGCTGGAAAAATTCCTCCATGATGCGGTCTGTCCATTGCCGATACAATTCCAGGGACTTGGTGGGGTTACTCAGGTCTGCACAGTGTACCATGTTGCGAAGGACCTGAAATCATCAAATTTTGGAAATCCCATAAAATGAGGTATAAATACTACCGGAACATCTCATCCCTCTCGTACTAGTACACTTGGTACCAGACCCAAGAACATTTTAGTTGCATTATAATTATGGTGCTTGCACCAAAAAAGCAGGATTACAATGGTGCTGGCCAGAGTTGGTTATTTACCATTATAAGAGTCCCCAAAGGGAAAATATGTCTTCTTTGATTGACAGTCATTGAATTAAAAAACTGGAAGGGACATTAGAGGTCAGATGCTGCCATGGTTTCTTCTCCTCAGTTTGGAAAAAATGCAAAGAATTACTCAAAGTAGATGTCTTCATATTTTCCACTTGTGGAAAGAGGAGACCAACTGAGGGCAATTTGTATAATCAAAACAGACCTAACAAAGTTCAAGTCAGTAGGATTTATGTCCAAACATGAGCCTTTGGGATCAGCAGTCACGTATACCCTATTATAAAGAGATTTTGCTGTTTATTTTTAGAATTAAGCAACTCAATAAATAGGGTTCTGTTTTTCTTCGTAAATTAGAGAATCAACTTGAATGTCCATTTTCCTTTGCTCATTCTTAAAATAAGCCCAAAGCCTTAGTTGTAACCTAGGACATGCAACTCAGTAAACTTGTTTTTCTTTTTCTAATTGCTGCGTCATTAATTTGGTGTGGCTTTGTGTTAAATCAAAGGCTTCTGTCAAATACCTGTATACGATCAGTATAGTTGTCCAGGAGAAGAACACCGGAACTTGTAACTTTCTTTGTTTCTACCATTGTCTTCAGGTCTGCCAGCAGGCTCATGTGTTTGGACATATCAGTTGCTAAGACCTGAGGTTAAAAAAAAAAAAAAAAGGAAACTCTCAATAAACTCAGTTTATCAAGGAGATGGATTTTCTCTTCCAGCAAAAGTGAGGAACACAGGGAGACCAAAGTCTTACCATGTCAATAACCATCTTCCTGAGTGTCTGACGCTGCTTCTTGGTGAGATTCTGGAAGATGTCACAGTGTTCTTCTTGGAGCAGTTTGAAACCCACGGCAAGGTGATGGTTTTCCAACACAGATTCATCATTATACATCAAAGCAAGTTCTGAATCTAATAAACAAAGGAAAATGATGATTTAATAAAAAGGGATACAATTCAAACTGTGGAATTACCTCAGTGTGAAATCAGATCTAGTTCTCTCCATATGATCTTAAGAACCAAGACCCCATATGTCATTTTCTATTAGAGCAGAGTCTCCCTCTACAAAGAGAAATAGTCAGTTCCTAAGTTAAAAAAAAAAAAAAAAAAGTTTCCAGTAGATATTAGCTCATAAACTTTCTCTTTGATTAAAAGTCACAGTATTTTTAAAATCCTTTTTTTTCCTTTTCACTTCAGATGAAGAATTTGACATTTTAGGTAAGGGCATTCCCAAGCAATTAATCCTATTTTTATCTCAGTTTGTAACTTCCCTTATGTCCTCACAAATGTGTGCTTTGGAAAAAGAACAGACTGAAAATGCCACTAAACTTTACCCAAGGTATTAAAATTTTTCACATTATCTCACTTTTTGATATGTTTCCCAGCTCCATCAATTGTGAGTTTTGGATTTTCAAAGAAGATAATGGTGTGAGTGTAAAATTTCACTTTATTCAAATAATGTAGCTCTTTGGAGCTTTCTGTAAATATGGTAACAAAACAATAACTTTTTACAACAATTTTGATATCCCAGTTTCTGCCCTATGGCCCTATACAACAGAAACTGCATTATCTAGTTACCTAAACTACAGCTTCTAGCCTGCCTTTCACACAGAAGAATCACAGACAACCTTTGTTAGGCAGCGCCATGGTCTGCAATTGAGAACATGGTCATCAAACTCATGAAGCCACATTTTCTCTTAACCAAAATGATAACCAAGTGATGATAATATGTTAATAATTGTAGGTGTTGTTACTCATAAACCATTGCTTTTACAGTGTGCTTTGAGTTACATCTTCAGAAAAGGTGGTGGGATATGTGATGTGGTTTCAGCACTCTTGCCTTGTTCATCCTGTGATCAAGGGCATAGCTCTGCAAGCTGGCTTTTTATGGTACGTGGCTTTGGCAGAAAGACCATTTTTCTGTGTGAAGCTAACTGGCCTATATATGGAATGGTTCATGACACCACAGTAGACCAGCTGATATAACCCACACAGACAAGCAGCTGCCCAAAGTTTACGTTCTTTCAGTAGAAAAACAAGGTAAAAACCAAGGTACCTCACACTTAGTCATTCAAATATCCTGATGATAAAGTATGATAAGGGCTCTTTCACAGCAAGTAGCTCCAATATTTCTTAAAACCGTCAGCACTTGATGTTAATCTTGACCACAACAAGATAACCAGTATTCTCAGAAGAAAAAAGTACTTAGATTTTCAGCATTTGGAAGTGGTACATTAACTGGGAAAAATCATGGATTTTCATTAGCATGGATGCTAAATATTTCGAGCATGACAAAAGCTTTGAGTAGGGCTTGGGATCCTAAGGATGGGCCAGCCCTTGAAGGTCACTGAAGTCAGACCAATCCATACTACAGACCAGTGCATAATCAAACCTATGAAGCTGGAAGAGAGTGTGTGAGACTTTTAATGACCCGACCCTCCATCCTGAATTGTGGAAGCTTTTTCTTGGAGTCTTATTTCTATATGGAGGCTCCCATGCTCAGATACAACGTTTGAACCTGCTCCCTCAGTAGAGAGGGACACTAGTGGGTCACCATGCTTTGTGTGAGAGCCCTGCATAATCCTAAAAAATCATTACCACATTATTCCCAAGCCTTTCCGTATCCTTACTGGATAATTCCACATGTGTTACTCTTTCCTCACATGTTGCATTTTCCAAACACTGAGTACTTTTTATGGCTCCCATCTGACCCTTTCCAAGTTCTCCACGCAGCTCAAAGTGATGTTGCTAGACTGGACACAGTATCCAGGAAAGGTCTGACCAGTTTGAGTGGAATGGAAGGATTACCTCATTATTACCCTCATTATTATCCATAATGAAAACATCAGGAGGAAAAAAATGAAGCAGTGACTCATACAATTATCTCAAATGACTGTTCTAGTGGAGAACTCACTTGTGTTGATGAGAAACTGATTGGAGACTCCAGGATGATCAACGTCATGAATAGCAGCTGCAAAAATGGCGGCCAGGATTTCCAAATCTGTGAAGACGGCCTGCAGGGCAAAATGAGTGCACTGAACTCCACGTTCCATTTGCCTATCCTGCTTAATTAGTTTCATACTAAGGTACCCCATTTCATTCTTGTTGGGAGAAAGATGGTTTGTTGATCTATACAACGTCTCAATATACTATTTTAATTAAATGTAGATTCTGTCCATCATCATAAGGTCTCTTATGTGAGAGGATTGGTGGTCAGAGCCCACGCCCACATCAAGCCTGCAGGCTGAGGCTCGGGGAAGGCGTTAGCACAGCGCTCATGGTGAGAGATCAGGTGGTACCTGATATTTGTTTCTTGGATAAGTGGTATAACAGGATGGTGCTTAGGCAACACAAGCACATATAGTGGTCAAAGAAGCACGTCAGACTGGCTCTGCTCTGCTATAAAAAGCTTCCTATGCTTTCAGGCTGCATAACTAAGGCCAAATTCCAGATGTATAAGCCTGCCAGTAAGTTATTTCTTAAAGCTAAATTTGTAGCATGGTCAGAGCTTTCACACATTTATTCGTTCATCCGTTCAGTCAATACCTATCCACTCAGTGATTAGTATGGACAAGATCTGAGGACATTTCTGAGAAATGAGACCTAATGCCAACTGCTCAACTCCTTCATGCCATCCCGTGAAGCCTCCCTCCTCTGCCCCTACCTGTATGCAATGATTTAAACCTAGTATTTATTTAGGTATAAATTGCTTCTGGCTGAAATGTCTTTCATCATTCTCTGTGGTTACTTAAATCTTCTGACCCTTCGATTCAATCTAATTATGCAAGGACACATTGAACTCTCCCTTCTCTAAACATCTGTGGTTCTCATGCTCGATTTCCAGCCACACAGTAGGTAACAGCAGCAGACAGTTGATAAACAGTGTTGGCCCACCGTGTGATACTGACACAGAACATAAAAATAATACTGTTTTTTTTTTTTTTCCTTCAGGGCTATAAAACAGTCTTAGCTTCTTGGATTTCATTTCTCAGAATATATGGAACCCAAGCAATAGAGTTGGGGTCAGTTTAATCTTTCTTCACCTTCCAAGCTGAATCTGCAGAGGTGGGCTTGGCTAGGGCATGGCCAGTCCCTTCCCACAAGGAGCCTACACATTTTGGAAATACCCGACCACCACTGCCATCTGTCAAGGAAGAGCATGGACTGCTGTACCCACTGGGCTGCTTATAGTGATATACACAAATGCATTAATCTGTGAGAGAAGCAGTCACAGCCATCTTCGAGAGAGATGTCTAACAAGTTGGAAAGCTGTCCCTCTTTGCTTCAGCATTGTTAATTCCTCAGTTCTAGATTTTTCGGTTACTTTTCCTTCAATCCATAGAGCCAGTTTTATGAATTCTTAGGCAAATAAGCTTATGGATGCTTATTCTTAACAGGAACTATATAGAACATTTTATATTATATTTCTGTGCTATCCCTCAGAGGACCTGGGATGGTGCAGGCAGCTCAGATCAGCACATGCATACTGAGGATATACTATATACTAAATGCTGAACTGGACACTTATTAGGTACTAGAGATACAATGACAAATAGAGCATCCTATTAACTGCTTGATAATTAAATAATTTTTCAATTGTAACAGAGGTAAAGGAAAGGTTACTCTGATATGAGAGAGCAAGTAGAAATGTCATCCATTTATATTAATAACCCAATTGATACATGCTCTACATAATAAAGAGCCAGTTCCAGTATGCAAAAACATCTAATTACATTATTTCTATAAATATATCACATGTTGTATGGCACTTTTTAAGGAGGATGGGCAGGGTATGCAAAACAGATCATAACTACTCACATCTAACGCTGGCGTAGAAAGAAGAACATGGGTTGACTGGGCTACGTCAGCAGCGTGTAGGCTGTTATGATATGCCACATCAGCATGGTAATGGTCTTCTAAAGTCATCATGTAGGTAACAAAGGTGTCAGATGAAATTTTGAATGTCTTTAGGAGGTCTCTTTCCTATGCGGCAAAAAGGATTAGAAAATAACTAAGTGGATGTCCAAAAATGAAGAAAAACCAAATCAGAAAAGTAAACTGGGATGGAAAAAAATCATAAAGAGCATCTAATTGGATAACCAACGTTCACTCCTGTTTACTCACCTGGAATATGGCATACATGATGCATGTTAGGGGCCTATTGTGGGAATATCCAGCCACATTGAAGATGTTAAGGCCCCATTTGTTCAGGTCTTCCAGCTCCTATCATCAAAATTAGAGAAATTTAGAAATAAGGACAGTTTTGTTCACATGCCTCATTATTTTTATTTATTCTGGGGACAGGGGTTGGCTAAGTCTTTAGAGTATCTAGTTAGAGTGTTCTGGTTGCATGAACGTTTGAAAATGGAATGATCTGGGAAGTTGAGTATCTTCATGCTGGTTAGAAGGTTCTGTACATATTTTTCAGAAAAGGGAGAATGTGTGTTTATTGATAAATTTTGTTGCTGACCTCTAATTTTTTGCCGTATGTCAGTCCTCAATCAATGTTGCTTTCAGAAGTAGGTGCAAGTGATTAGAGATCATTCTAGCCCCATTTCCCTGTCTCTCCCCTTCTCTGCTCACTGGTCCATGAGTAACAGCTAGAAAGCAATCTCAGGGAAACTCCTCTGCCCTTTGGTTATTATCACTGAGAGCCATGTCAAGGAGACTTAGCTGCTAGAATGTGTGTAAGTCAACCCTGATTTAGTATAAAAGGTCATGAAGATGCTAGTCATCCATTACATCCTAGAGCTCCTGCGCCACAGAAAGACTTGAAAGAAACATCATTCCATCCTGTGTTGTGGGATTATTCCAAGATTATCTGATTAAAGGAGCAATTTATTCCATTATTAATTACTGCCCAGAGTAAGGGATCCAGGCTCTCCCCAGAGGCTTGGCCCAATGTGTAATCAACCTTCTTCTAATGACATCTTTCAGACGCTCCCTCACTGAATGTTCATTTGTTCTCATTTCATATTCTCACAAGGCTGAGAGAACCTCAGCAGTCACCTTGCACGGCCTCCGAGAGGAGGTATGAATTCTTTCTGAGCCTTCCTCCACTACTAGGGTTTGGGCTCAAGGATCAAGGCTGTCAATTTCTCCCATTTCTTCTTCAGCTCTGCCAATCAGTGCAGATTTTCTCATCGGTCCTTGGCATACAGTCTCTGAAATATCCTCTGGGGTAATTCAGCCCTGTCTATTGCCCTCACCTTGGATTCTCCCAATATGTGTTCAACAGGATTCTCCATTCATAGGTTAATGGACCCAACTCAGGACAAAATTATGGTCCTTTGGTACAGAAAAAGGGCCTTTAACTAGGTATTCAACAATGGACAACGGGCTACATCAGCCTCATCATACTATTTAATCATAAAGCAAAAGCGATCACTGTTTCCTAGTAGGAGCTTTTAGACATCTGCCTGCTATAAAGCAGAGCTACACGAGCACACACCCAGCTCATACACACCTTGGCTAGATGATCTTCATTTTCCGTGTTGACTCCAAAGCGTGAGATACTTGTATTATTTAAGCTTGAACTATGCATCAGTTTTTTCACTCCGCTTATCTGTGTCATGAGCTGTTGCTTTTTCTTTTTCTCCCTGTCTTTCTGGGTGGGAGATGGAATCTCCACGTCATTCTGCTTGTCTGCAACAACACAAAAATAGGTTTTCCAGTCCCTGTGTGCCAATGAGAACCCACTGCAATATTCAAAAACAACTTCTAACGGTCTATAATGGATGGCTCATCTTATGAAGGTCTGTCATAGCGTTATCTCACTTGATCTCCAGGACAATCCGGTGATACATGATTTTATTGCTAAAGCAGCAAACTGACGTCCAGAGGAGCTACATAAGTGGTTCAAGAAGTGGCAGAGGTAGAACTCAATCCCATGTCTTCTGTTTGCAGGGTGATTTGGGACAATTACACTCATACACTTTCAAGGTGAGGCATCAATATTTATATGTAAATTTCTTATTAAAGTGAATAACTTGTATGTTTGTAAAAATAGAAAAGGTTCATGTAGCCAAGCCCAGGTTAATAAAAACAGGCTTTATGTTTTGCTCACTTTATTATGTTTATAATGACTGTTTAATTTAAAAGATCCATATAACAGTAGCTGGGTTCAGTTTAGATGAGTAGTATATATGTTAGAGAACTAAATGGCTTCTAATCTTCAAATGATTACTCTAAAGCCTTGGCTTATGACGATTTGAGGTTAAGAGGAAGACTGTAATTTCAGTTTTATTTCATGCCTTGTGTCTATGAATTCTGCTAGTAAATAATAACAATGCCTCTCATTGGTAACAGGCATTACATTTATTAATGTATTTGTGCTTATTAAATATTTATAATCATCTCATTTAATTTTTTAAAAAATTCTGCTACAACAAGATAAAAGGAGGGCTAGGGTTAGTGAGAAAAACCTATCTACCTGCTCATAGAAGCTCTTTCTTCTGTATCATGCTATTAAAAATATCAGCAATCAAATATTCTATTTCACTTCTCAGGGAGATGGATGGATCCCGAGTCCTTCTGAAAAATGCATTAACTCTCTCAGGCCACAGGGATGCCTGTGAATGCACTGAGGCAATCATTTATTGAGGTGCTCTACAGCTGCTTCATTGAACTAAATGACACCCTGTGGCTGAAAGAGTTAATGCAGCTTTCAAAAGTTCCTACATTTATCTCTACTTGTTTCAGCGAAAATGAGTCTTTGGACAACTTCTCTATTTGAAAATGACACATTTCCAGATGGCCTGCTGGGATCTAGATGATTTGCTTTCAACTCTTGCAGCTGATGGCATAGTCACACGTTCTCCCTGGAGACTTCCGCCTGCTCACAGAGCCCTGTGGACAACTCATCAAAGCAAAGTGAGCACAGTGAGGTGGAAGCAGCTGTCCTGGACCCTTGGTACCTGGTTGTAGGGCTGGAGCAAGAGATTTCTCTATCCCTAGCATCTCAGTGCTGTCTCTGGGTGCCCCCAAGTTCCTAGATTCATCAGCCTATGACTCTGCCTTAGGGAGGAATTTTAGTGGTCATCCCAGTTAGTTCAGGGGTTTCCAACCTAGTTCAGCATCAGAAGCACCCAGGGAACTTTTGAAAAACACAGATTTATGAGCCCCACCCAGTCCTACTGAATCAGTGTTTTTTAAAAATCTTCCCAAGTGACTTTGATGATCAGAGTCAGGTTTGGGAACCAATAATAACCCCACATGTTCACTTTTCAGATGAAGTCAGCAACTTTCCCAAGCTAAAGGGCAATTCATTCAACAGATATTTATTTCACAATCACTTTGTTCCAGACGCAGTGATTTAATAGCTTAGAACCCAGGCCTTCAGGTTCCCGTTAAAATCTCTTTCTGGTCTCTCAACCTTTGGCATAAAAACTATATATGACATTACTTTTGAAATTACTTTTCTCCCTGTCACTTTACTCCTCATAATGACTACTTTTGCTAAAATAAAAGGCCACAATAGCCCCTGCGTTTCCTAACCATCATTCTTCACCATTCTTCATGCCTGGTTAACGAAGCTGTTAGATTCTTCTGTGCCAATGCAAATATAAAACCTCTAGCGGGACTAGCAGCTTTTTCCCTTTGTTTAATTAAAGATTCCCTGCGACAGCGAGAAATTGAGCCGAACCACTACTGTGTCTGGAACATTACGATAAAGAAGAAAGCCATTATCCACAGAGAGTGCCATTTTGACATTAATGGGTGTTTCCCTATGCAGGCATTGGAACAACTGATGGGTTTCCCTATTCTGAATTTCCTCTGCTAAATGCTTAGCCAGTCCCATGCAGAAATAACCTGAAACACACACTCAAAGAATCATACTACATGCTTTGTGAGTTCACATTTACAGAATGGTCAGACTACAGTGGGGAAAGAGTGGAACAGTACCAAATAAATAAATAAACAGATGCAAAAAACGTCTCATCAAAACTCTGATAATGGCGGCATTGGAGGTGCTTTTCTTGCTAGCTTACAGCATTTAATCATGCAAAATTCCTGAGTTCTCTTCCCTGTGTCTTGAGAATTCTATGTTCCAGCTTTGGAGACAGTAAGTCGGGGATTTAAAGGGGTGATTCTTCTCTGAAAAAATATCAACTAACTTGTAATATCACATTTAAATATCTTGCTCTAATCTGTGCTCCTTCCCCCTGGGTCCTTTACTTCCTCCTGTACCAGCAACCCGAGCCCATTAACCTGTATGAGTATCACAGAGTGCCTGCACTGATGGTCTCTTGCCTGCATGTCAGCCTGTCCATCTGGACGCCATCCTTTTAAATGGAAACAATACAAGTTTCACACATTCCCCGCAGTGAGGGATTTCCCTCCTTTCTGGATGACACATTTTAACTTTCAATGACTCTTACTGAGATACTGCTCTTCAAGTTTAACTGAAATCAATAAGGTCTTCCCATTTTGTGCTCTTGGAGATGGTTGCTGTGCTCTGACAAGAGGCTCTTATATTACTGGAAGCTGTTAACACATTTTTAGGTCCAACAATCCTGATTCTAAAGACTTTTCTCCATAGATTACATCTATTCTGAAAGGCGATTTTCTTCTGACAGCCTAATAACCTTTCCTAGTTAAAGAAGTGACAGGTATTTTGATCTAGGAGTCAAGAGAGTGAAGTCATAGTTCTGGCTCGGGAACATTTTAGCCAAGTAATCTTGGTCAAGTTATATACCCTTCTGGGCCTCAGTTTTCTTTCTTGGAAAATGAGGGAACTGGATGAGGCCATTAAGGTCCCCTTCAGATCTGACATTTTGTGAAGAAGGCTTCACGGTCCTCCAGGAATACTTGCCATGCTCACAAGACAGGACGTAGAGTTCCATGTCCTGCATTTGCAGTTTGGAAACAAGCTTTGTTTGTTTGCTTTTTAAGATTATCAAATTGTAAGCCTACAGGCTATTCCAGAGAATCCAGGTTGCCAGGTATGTCTCAGCAAGACTGATAAACTCCATCCATATAGAAAGTTAGAGCTGGAATGGACAGAGGGTGTCATCTACTCCAGTGTTCCCATTTTACAGTTGAAGTAGCTGATGAATCTTTTGTTTATATGATGGATTTTTTTCTCCCTAAATTTTCTCAAGAATATAATCTATCTGTCTAGTCTGTTTGATCGGGTCTACCTTGTGTGCACATGCATGTGCATGCAAACGCACACACACAAACACACACTCAGGCTCACCACCCTCCTAATGTTGAGTGTGTAAGGACTGAGGTTCTAACAACCTACCTCAAACCACTTGTTGATAATTTAATTTTGGGGGGAATAATGAGATGCCAAATGATGGTTTTCCTCAAGAGATATGCCTCCATAGCAAATGGAATATTCAACAGAGTTGACAGTTTCCCGTTCTTGAGATGCAAAGTGTTGAAACTGAGAACTCATTTTTATTATCTTCTCAGCCTCCTCACTTGATAGCCTTTGATGGTAAAATAAGAATAATTGGTATACTAAACTATTCTCATGGTCCTTAGCAAGCAGATAGTGAAAGAGGCTACAAGCCAAAAGGACTGCTTAGGTACAACCTTGGATGATGAAGAGCTCAGAGACTTCCTGCAGCTTTACTCCAGTGGTCAGAGTCTCTTCTGAGACGACAGACAAGACCTGATATGTTAACATGCAATGCTTATGAAAACAAAAATGAGTCCTTGCACTTATTGATTTTATTCTTCTTTCCCACAGTCATTAACCTGGAGACTGTCCCTAAAACAATCCCCAGCTTATGAAAAATAATTGGGTGTCACACAGATGGACAGGAGAAGATACCTGCCTCCAAAAGCATAAAGGGGGATAACGGAGAAGAAAAGGATCAGTACACAACACTTTCTGTTCAATTAGATTCTAGCTCCTCTTGGAGCTGGGATGTATGAAAAAAATCTTCTCTTTGTTCTCTGACAAAGGTTGCCACAACTGCCGCTGGAGAAAACCGGGTGCTGCAGACACCCACATACTGGAAACTGTTGGAAAGGCACTTGTCAGTCATGCCAATGCCCACTGGCCACAGAGTAGCGCCATGAGCTTTCCACTAGGCTGATCAAAGATTGATCTGCTGATAGCAGGAACTGCTTTGGTATTAGAGAAATAGAATTGATTTTTTAAAATAAAACTAGAAGAGGTATGTGTTTCCATAAGACATCAAGGCAAATGCTCATTGATTTAAGGATATGCAGCAATGCCAAAAAGAAGGGAGGTGTAATGTTCGGCTGTAAGATAGGTCATTTCCCTGGAAAGTGGAGTTCTGCTAAATGAGCATAATTCAGTGGTAATTGAAAGTCAACAGAATCAGAGTCTAAAGGCTACCCATTCACTCTGAAGTACAGATTTGCAGGTTCTGCAGGTCTTATTCAAGAAAAATACACAGCAGGATGGCTTTAAACATGAGATCAGAAATTCCTAGTAATCAAACAGGATGCATGACAGTAGTTGAGAGGCACTGATGCAAACCTTTCCTGTCAGTGGCATGTGTTAAAAGACTAGCAATGTGAAAGCAGAGACTGATAGGTAAGTATCAGATTAGGAAGATAATGATGCTGCTTGCAGAAGGCTAACTCCTTCAGAGAGGTGGAGATTCTTTCTGCCCTCCCCCCATGTATCGTTAAGAAATACCTTAGCAAAGCAACAGTGAAATTATTTCCAAAGCTTATTATCATGGGTCAAATCACCATACAGTTCTCCAGCCATCTCTCGCAAAGCATCTAAAAGGAAACCTTTTGCTCAAAGCCCAGTTACTGGAAGAATTTAAAGAATACCATGTCACAGGAGCCAATTGGAGTTGTCCCTAAGGACTGGATGATTGAACCCCCCATCACCCACCCCCCCCTTCAGAGGTCTTGACAGAGATGGAAGTGGGTGGGTAGATAAGGAGTGACCTGAGGTCTATATAAATTTAATTAGGCCATAATAAACTTCTGTCTTTGATGGGTATTTTCATTCATTTTTTTCACAACACCTTACAGCTTTTTTTTTTTTTATGTTAAGGATTGTCTTTAGTTCTTATTTTAAATGGATTTTTCTGTCACTTAACCCCATTCCAAACTCATATAGTGATGTTCCTGACAGTTTGCAGAAATTAATATTAAAAAAAAATCTCAGTTATGGAATAAGTTTTCCAGTGAATATCTTACCTAAGAAAGTATTTGAAATGTATTCAGACACCTGGTTCCCCGATCGGCTCATTTCTGAAAGGTGTGTCAGCTCCCGGTTCAGCATTCTTTTGAACTGTTTATAAAGAACAAAAACGTATTAACCACCTAAAAAATAGCAGATTATCATTTTAGATGTTTCCAACTTTATTAAGAACCAAGAGACCGAGTGAGCAGACATCATTAGATAAATGATACCATTTCTACAAAATACAATAATGTGAAATTATTCCAACGTCACCTTAGGGAAAAAAGGTTTTCTTAAGATTTCTTAGAATTAACATCTGATTTCTTTTGAAGATTCAAACATAGGAAAAGGAATTTTAACAGAGGTCAAGATCATTTCACTTAAAAATAACCACATTTTAAAATACGTTTATTGGAAATTAACTCTAAAATATAATTTGAGTTAATAACCTATAGAGTGAGAGGTGATTAAATGTGAAAAGTTTAAGGGAAAACAAAAGAAAAGATAAGCATCCTTTAAAAATAGACACGTGTAAAAAGAATAGGGTTAAAATACAACACAGTCTATTTAAATACAATGTAATATAACATGCCCCTATTTCACCATAAGCAGCCTCAGTGGGCTAAGTGATAACACAATTAAATCATTACAGAGATTTTCTACTTCACAGAAAACATACACATGTAAATGTTTCACATTCTATCAAAGACACATAATGGAATCAAATTAACCCACCTTGATGTAACCCCAAGATACAGATAACAAATAGTTTGCCTCAGGCATTTTGGAATGCACTCCTTGCCACAATCCACAAAAATCCCTTTGAAAGAATTCACAGTTCTGAGAGAGCAGTCCCCAAAGGATCGGGAAAGCCTTGCAGATTCAGTGGTAAAATAATCAGAACTTATGACAGACAAAGCCTCCGAAATTTAGGGCATTTTCTAATCCAAACAAAGCCCATCTTCGCACTCCATTCTTGCAAGAAGCCTATGTTCCCTGCTTCTTCCCTGGCAGAGAGAGTAATGAAATCAGGACGTGCACGAAGGTGCAAAAGCCTGTCCAAATGCATTCAGCTGGCTGGTTTGCAGCACTTATGAATTATGAATAGTCCTGGTGGCCGAAGGGGTTTCCACTCTAGATTAGTCCTGCTCAGCTGAACTCTGCAAGGAAGGAGCAATTCTTCTTTCCCGAGGGGATGCCAGACTAGGAAACACAGCCATCTTTTTAAAAGGAGAAGATTAAAATGGAGGAAGCTCCATGAATATTTAAAGCAATCCGAAGTCGGTACCCTCCCCCATTTCATCTAGGTGTTCTTCACCCTCTCTCCACTGCGGAGACCAGGACACTGCAGACGCAGCCTCCGTACAGAGCTCAGCCGCTCTAAGGGTTTCGAAGTGACGGTGTGTTTGATTAATTTACTTTCCGAACATTAAAAAAAAAAAACAACATTGAAAAAGCGAGAACTGTGGCTCTTTTCAAACTAGGCTTTCAGTATACAAGAATACTTTTTAAGCTAGCTTTTGGGGAGATTTTCTGCACACCAACGGCGTGCCAGTGCATTTAGACTTCTTTCACAATGAAACGAATGGGAATAGAATTAATGGATTTCGTTTTAAAAGTACTTCGTATGCAGAATATAATTTTCTGCCCTCCATCAGCTCATTAATATGCACATGAGACTGCATTCGACAAATGAATTAAACACATTTAACCTTTCCATCTAGGATCTGGAGTGAGTTAGGAAATACAAGCTATCGTTTTCTGCATGAATGGAGAATTATTCGGGGTTATGAAAGACTGTGCTGTTTCGGTATTTCAGTGTTACATCTTCTAATTCATGCTAGAAATATTTAAGAATTAAATTAATTTTTATTTTGTTTTTGCAATCTGGAGCATGCTGAGGAAGTCTTTCCTATAGTCTCTCTCTCTCTCTCTCTCTCTCTCTCTTTCTCTCTCTTTCACCTTGTCGGCTTTAGAAAGATCACAAGCAAGAAGAAAGTCTGAGACTAGAGCCCTGCAGTGGGATTCCCTACCCAGGCCCATCCCACTCCCCTCCTTCTCCCTCCTCCGTTACCCCACCCCTGGACTCCCAGGAGTTCAAGTACAGCACGTTAAAGAAATAGCGAAGCACCATGGCAACAGTCTCCGCACGCAATTGGCTCTCTTTCCTGTGAGGCACTCCCCTTTCAAATCAGCATCCTGCACAGACAATGGCTTCACTTCAAGCATCCAGGCCCCCTCATGCCACTGCCTGTGCCCAGGAGACTAGGCCTTTTGAGGTGAAGCCAAATGCAAGTCAGTATTGCCGTCCTTTAGCTCACTGCTCTATGCATTGTCCTCAAAGAGGCATGCACAGTCACCCTCTTTCTGGGGAACCCTGCTGGTGTACGTGTGGGTCTTCCCATGATATAATATGTTAGTAACAGTCACCAGAAATCTCTGAATTAATCGTCTCAGCTAGTGTGTTTTACTTATCGAGCTGCTCTGCAATTTGAACTCCAGGTGAATCATGTAAGTTCTAAGTTGTTTATTTTTTTAAGACAAAACTGCTGTCATAATAGCCTCTCATTTTCAGTTCTCAAAAGACAGGCACTTACACTAAAGACTCAGAAGCTGAAAAAGACAGGTTTCTGTGCTCTGATGGATCGGCTGAATTTTGGCAAAGAAGCAAACTTTACTCGGAGCATTGCAAAAAAATGTCTTGTAGAAAGCATAGAGACAGATGGTTTTTTAAATTATGTCTCTGCACTAGACTTAGCCAAATGTAACATTCAAGCAATCATCCTCATTTTGGTTCCTTTGGTCTCTTGGAAATACTT
This sequence comes from Phocoena phocoena, assembly GCF_963924675.1. Taxonomy (NCBI): domain Eukaryota; kingdom Metazoa; phylum Chordata; class Mammalia; order Artiodactyla; family Phocoenidae; genus Phocoena; species Phocoena phocoena. The sequence continues at coordinate 57,247,817 of NC_089219.1, read as the reverse complement.
CGGAAGATTTTGGAGTCAATCAGGTTTGTACTAGTTGAATAATGCCATTTCATCTCATGTATTTGGTAAATATTTACTGAACCCCAAAATGTGCCAAGCAATGCATTAAGGATATAGCAGTAAAAATAAAGAAAACAAAAAACTCCCCCAAACAAACAAAAACACTTTTCATGCTTCTAATAAGCTTTCATGCTAATAGAAATAGTCAGATATATTAGGGCATGTTCGTTAACCACAACAGTTACTGTCTGCTGAGGCTGGGGCCAACTCTTTATTAGCTGTATTGACCCTTCAGCTCAGAATATAGGAGCAGCTAGAAATTCAATCATAAAAGACTAGGAAAGACTTTCCTTCTTACTTTTTTTCTATCACCTCCCATTGCCACAGGATCCTGTTGGTATACATTGTCAATCAGTCCCAACGTGGGCACAGGGAGGTGGCTCTAAGCCACAGGGCTGGGAATAAACCAAACTCCTCACCTTTCCTGCAGAGCTCCCAGATGGGTTAGTGAACTCATGTCAGTAGTTAACAGCTGAAAACCACCTCTCTCCTTCTCATGCCTAAATTAGTTCTCCTATGAGCCTTTTGCTAACGGCACGACAATGCCACCAAAACCCAAAGTCATTTTAAGGCAACCATAAAACACACAACATGATGAAGTAAGCAGATGGAGGTCACTCAGTGTCAGAAGCTGACCCAGTCCTTTAAATGTTGCTTAGCAACAGCCTTTGGTTTTCCTCCTCCATAAGGGAGGGTCCAACCACATTGACTAAGGCAATCACTGCTCTCATCATAAAGCATTTATGAAGGGCCCACTTACATTAGGCTCTGTACAAACTAAGCAAGGCAGACATGCCCTTGGAGGAGCAGACAGGGGGTATCTTTTACATGCTAGTAATGCAGAGTCCAATCAGTATGATTAGTGCTGGCCTGTGTGATGAGACACGTCAAGGAATGGAATAGCTTGTGTTTGAGGCTAAGGCTACAGAGACAGTGGGGAAGCTTGGCTTAGTGGGGTTTTCAGTGTCTGATTCCCATATGGGAGTTGTTTCTGTTGAGCCAGAGGTAGCTACGATGTACTAGACGAATCTAGACTTTCATTCTCAGCTCTCGATAACAGGTAACAGTCTGGTGAAGTCACCTTAGCTCTCATATACAAAATGAGAGTGATACATGATTTTAGGATCTCAGCCCAAACCTGTCAAGATTCTATGATAAATTTTGTGGCAGCCTCCTACTGTCTGGACATATGATTTACCGGCAAGCAAAATTTCCCAGAAAACAAAACTCCCTTAACACTACAGAGAAAAACAACCCAAATCGGAAATGCTTCAGTCCAAAAGAATAGGTCACAAAAGGAAGAGAAGTGGTTATCATCCCTCCAGAGTTTTATATTCTAAGACCCTTGGAGTCTTCCTGTCTCCTTATCAAGTTGGGTATTCAGTCCAGATAAGAAAATTAAACAGCTCCTGAGGTTAACTGTGGCCCAGGAGTTACGGGATTGAAAGGGAACAGACATTATTTACTTTATCAAATGCAGCAGAGAAATCCACAAACAGGAGCACACTATTTCAAAGATAAATGTGTCTCTACAACCTAAGGTACACATATCCTATTTTTCTGTTAAGAAGCTGCCTTCACAAGAAAACCCTGTTAGAGCTTACCTAGAAATAATGTCCCCAGAGGAAATGGCCAAAGCCCCTTTTCAACACAGACAAGCAAAGTTTGTGAATGAACCCTTAGTAATACAAATTCCTCCAGTGCTTCCTTAAACTTACGCCCAACACTAGATTCATGAACACGGCCAGAAGTTAGTTATTTTCTGAAAAGGGAAAAAGATATCATTCTCTACTTAAATAATTCGATATTGTTTGCCTAGCATATATCTTCTCTATAAAATCATATGTGAAGTTTTTTGAATAGGCTACCTTTAATAGTGGGAAGTTACTTAAAATATATAGAATAGCAAAAGCTGAAATTGAATATAAACATTTTGTTTTATGGCTTCAATTTTTCTTTGGCTTCAATGCTACTACGTACAGAGAATATTTTCTTCCGAGCCAATTTCTCCTGAAGGGATGGAACACTTCATCATTTTTCTATATTTCTCATCAGAGGACTAGTTTGGGCTTTGCGCAAAGATCCACAGTAAAGCTAGAAACTCTCCTGAAAAGTTCTTGTTAAATCAATCACACAAGGAAGCCTGGACTAGAATGATCTCGGAAATTCATCCTGGTCCTAAAACTTGTTGATTCTGTCTTTCTAAGAATAAAACCATCTAGAAGAGTAATAATACAAGGGACTAGTATCAAGCACATAAAAGACCTACTTTTAAGACTAATCTGGGCTTGTTAGGGGGTGACCTGGAAATCACTTAAGAGTGAATCTTTAGTGATCAAAAATATTCTTCAGCCTATCAAAGGCTAGATAAAGCGGGTACTTTCCTCTCATTGATAACCTTAAGATGAAGTAAGTAGATGAAACCTGCAGATGAAAAAAAAGGTGCCCCTGAGAGGAAGACAACCTCAGGAGTCACCCTTGTGGGTGGCCGTCTGCGCAGAAGCCCATCTGTGAGACAGGCGCCTTATTGTGTGAGATCTTCCTGTTTTTGCAGAATGAAACAACCGCCAAAGTCATTAAAGTCACAATGACTTTATTAGGGACTACATTTTGACTCATATTTTACACTTGGTTAGTCATAACTTAATAAGAATTCCCGGGCATGAGAAAAAGTGAAGGGGCTGAAAATTCTGCCTGGAATCACAGAATGCTAGTAATGGTAGAAGGAGGTTGAAACTGCAGTGGCCGGCCCAGTTTAGTGAGAAATGGAAGTAAGGCAAGCTTGTCTCTTAGTTCTGGCACTCACCTGATGTGTGACCTTGGGTAAGATGAATTACCTTCTTGTTTCTGTAGTTGTAAAATGGCAAATTTATCAGGTTCTTTCTCATTTTGAAAAAAATTGCTTTTTCCGTATATCTAAGTTTCCACATGAAGGAACGAAGACCCAGAGAAGTGAAGGACTCGAATTCCTAAACACCTACACTTTCCTTTGCAAAATCTGATTTAAACAACAACAATGGGAATATAGTGTACTTTTTCTAAACCCCTTTATCACACTCACAATTCCCACAATTCTTAACATTTCAGGTTATCCGACAATGCATCTCATCTCTTGTCTCCTTTTTGTCTTTCCCTATGAACTCTACCATCTATTTGAAACTTGATGTCCAATTTCTTTAATGACATATTTGTCTTATTTGAGAGGCAAATGAAATTGAACTGAGTTGGTAATGGGGTTAAGAAAGGAATAACTTGCCATTGTCCATTAATATCCACTTAACTGGAGACTATATAGTTCCATGATGGGGCATTCTAGCAGAAAAGTTCTGCTCTATTACTGGAGCAAACCCCTGGTGCTCCAAGGAATATAGTTAAGTCGTTCTAACTGTCCATGTGCCAGATCAGAAAGAAATGCATCTAAACGTATTAGAATTGAGTGATTCTCTTCTTAACTGTCCAGTGATGTAATAATCCACAATAGATATGTAATGAAAAACAATCATGGACATCTCTACCATAATTCTGTAACAAAACATTGGCATTTATGATGAAGCTAAAAGAGAGTAAATTCCATTTGCTGGTTAGAGGACTAGTATCTGTTCAAGAGACATTTTAAAAGTCAAGGTAGGGACAAACCATTAGTGCTTTCATACAGAGAACTGAAAAAAAAAATCAAAAGAATTTAAATATAACTTTGAATATAACTGCTCTACAACTTGATACTAGGTCTTGAACAGTTCTCAAAATTATTACCGTAGTTGTTTCTTTTTACCCAACTGTCTATCTATACTCTTTGGTGCTGTCTCTTTTTCTCAGAATTTCTGGAAACTTTTCAAGAGGAGATATGGCACACATTATTGGGATGCTAAAAAAACGGACTTTTCCTAGACCCAAAGTAATCCCCATAAAAATATTTAGAGAAATTTCTCATGAACTAACATTCCCCTAACTCTGAGAGTTGCTGCAATGACACAATTTAATAGACAAAAGACACCATATTTATACCCAAAGACTTATATTTTCATTATGCATTTTTAGCTATATATACATATATATGTATATATATGTATAAGCTATGATTTATAAATATAGTGTGTGAGTATATATATGTTTTCACATATGTAGGGTTTCTAGATTTAGTAAATAAAAATTCAGGGTACCCAGTTAAATTTAAATTTCAGATAAACAACAAATGTTTCTTTTTAGTATAAATATGTCCCAGATATCACATGTCCTAAATATCCCTTAAAGAGACTGGATTTCAAAGTCATACACTCATAATGTGTAAGGTTTAGAGGTACTGTATATTTTTAGATAATTTAAAATATTCAAACTTGTTCTTTTTGACAGAAGTCTTTCCTTCTGATGAAAAACACCTGCAACTGTTACTGAAGCTTCACAGTTTCATTTTATGTACCTGACCTTTCCCTTTTAATATGGTTGTTAATAGTGATAGACCCCCAAAAAGGTACTATGACAGACTGAGGATGCTGGCCTGATAATTACACACAGCAGAGGCTTTATTTTTCTACAGATGACAAAAATCACAGTAGCAATGAGAAAAATCAAGGAATCAAGGTAAGCTATTTAGTTACTCTTTTGTTTTTCCATTTAAGCCTTCTACAACTTCTTCTGTGCACGATGGCTAATATTTAACCTCAAGCTTCTAAAGCCAGTTCCAGGGCCATGGGACGTTAATGCGATTCCAAAGCAGAATATTAAGGATTCTTTTGAATGACTACATAGCCAGAGGTTCTACAACTTGTTACATTTTTAAAATTAGAAATCTTACCATGGATCAGACCCACGGTCCTTTCAGTTTAGTGTCCTCTCCCGACCAGCGGAAAACACGACCTATGCTTCAAGGCCTTCATATTTAACTTGAGAGCAATGTCACAGAACAGGAAAATCATCCCCCAAACATTCTACGGTCTTTTCATAACCCCATAAAAATTGGTCATGATTTTCTTTAAGAACTGATTTGCAATTTTATCCTATAACGTCTCCTGGGTTGCTTAAAATCCTGCATTAAATATTGCCTTATTAAAATTTCCACTATTTTTGCAGCCATAAAAATCTACCATAGCTGATTTTTGAGATTACTACTATACCCCTTTTAAACACAATCTGCAGCATATCTTGTGTTTAATATCAATTATATTGATTTCAGCTAGCAACTTTCACATACCCTTTGAGATAAAAGACAACGGGATGCTTCAAAATGTCCCCTGAGAATCGCTGCTTCTGGATTAGCAGTTTCCCAGGGTTGGGACAGCTGCTTAGTCTGGAAATGTTCAAGATCAACTCTAGGGACCATCAAATAAATAAAGAAAATCCCTGGGTTACATAGAAATATCCTTTTCTTCCCTGGATAAATATATGTTATCTGTTGGTATTTTGGTAATCCCTACGCTAGAATACGTCCTTGCCAATTGAGAAGAATCTACCATAGGTTAGAGATTTGAACATATTTTTAAATCATAAAGGATGAATGCAGTAGTCTTAAGTAATTTTATCCTCAAAAAAGACAATTATACTTGTTTTGCATTTTGTTTTTCCTATTATTAGCTACCAAAGTTTAGAAGAGATGGATGGATGCTTTGCAGAACAGCATACCCCCAGATGTACAGGTTTGTTGGGTGCATGAAACGACTTATAAAAGTAGTTTCAGAGTTAGATGCATAGGTTATACATGAAGTAGAAGGGGTTCTGACTACAGGATGGTCTTACCCATGGGGTCTAACAGCATAAATAAGACTCTAACAGCAGACCCAACATCATAATAACATGACATAGGATCAGCTGAGTATACAACTGGGTCTGAAAATAAAATCCTATATTGTAACTTAGACTGAGAAACTTGACAAGTTGTTGAGTTTCTTGGAGACTAAGTTTTTCTATCTTTAAAATCGGAAGGTTAGAAACAATACATATACAGTGGTCGGTAAAGTGTCTGAGACTGTTGTAGAATTTGTACTTAAAACTGAGTTTTTCTCTGAATTTTCAAAGAATCTGAGCTCTTGGCACCTTTTTCACTTGGTTTGCATCTGAGTGGAGGTTTTGGTTGGCTCTTTAGCACCTAAACTCTTTTCTTTTCGTTGTTGACAAGAAATTAACTAGAGAATTTCCCTGATATGCTGCTGCAGGTGTGATGCAGTGCTATGTCATATAGATTACGTGACACATGAGTTACTCACAGAAGTTCTGGCTCGCTGGTTGACATTTAGATTATTCCTCAGTCTAAGGAGTGTAAACCAGAATTGCCAGAAAGATAGATGAAACCTGTCAGATAAAGCCGTAACTCAAAATGGCCTTGTGTTAAAGCCATACCTTTAAAAAGTTTATTTTGGAGATGTCGAGCTGTTTCAAATCTAGCCTTTCATGATTCATGACTTAGCCAATTTCCTCAAATTTAGAGACTTCAGAACTCTTTGTGTATTAACCAGAAGCCATGAATGGCCACAGATTGCCTGACATAAGGACAACTGTACCAAGTATGCATTTTACTCAGATTTCCACAGTTCAGGTCAATCCAGCAGCATATCTGAATTAATTGAATATGTGGCCAAGGTGGGGATGAGAGGAGTACCAGCAATATGTCAGGAATGAAAAATACAACCAAACAATGGCATAATGACTAAGCTCCTATGCCCCAGACACAACAGATATGGCAAATGGCTGAGTTTTAGACACAACGTGTATTCACAGATATGCTCCCAGCTGAGCGTGCAGTGGCTATTGTCAGTCTCTGTAGAGCTTAGATTCTTGTCCACAGGATGCAGACTTTTCAAGAGAAAGGTAAGCTGAATACCCCGATGTCGAACCAAACAACACCAAAAATGTGCTTCATATTTCTGCTCACGAGGAAAACATTTGTCCCCAAGACTTCATTCTGTGTTATCTGATTGCATTTGGGGAAGGCTCTGGTGCAAGCTTTTGCTGCTTCTGAGGGTACTTTGAAGAGCCACTGTGAACCAGATGGGAATTTCTCATCAAAGCTAACAATTAGAAAAACTAGAATTGGTCATGGGAAGCACCTATGTGTAGCACGGTACAGTGCAACAGGAAACAGGATTCTTGGGTTCTAATAGATTTGCCACTAACAATATAGTTGGTCCTCAACAAATTAAGTTTCCGAGCCATCATGCACATGATCCAACAAATATTTATTTGAATGCCTAGAGCTATTCTAAATGCCAGAACTACAATAATGAACAATTCATGTCACCAATAACCTTACAGTCAAAGGGAGGAGATTAGTAAAAACCAAGTTCTACAACAAGAACAACAAAAAAAGTCAAAAATCATAAATTGTGACAGCAAATTGTAAAACGAATAAGCTACTGACTTAGGATAATTAGAGAAGACCTCTCCAAAGAGAAAACATCTAAGCTGAGGTCTGAAAAATAAGAAGGTCGAGCTCTAGCTTTAAAATTCTATGATTATACGTTTTGTTGGCAAGGCATGGAAGAATATAATTAATTACCCTGTGGATTTCCTTTTAATTATTATTATTTTTAAAACTTTTATTGGTGTGCAAAATACACACAAAATAGTGTACAAAATGACCATACTTGTTTAACAAGCACTCAGGTAGGAAAGGAGAATATTACCAGCAAAAAAGTCCATTTTGCTCTCTTCCAATCATTAACCACCGCATTTCAAAGGTAACATCCTGATAAAAAATATTAGTTTTCCCTGCTGTTGTTCTTTTATAAAAATGTAAACATACATCATACTAATCTTTTGGTTTGCCTTTTAATTATTATTTTTAAGTCATTTGACTTTGAAGTAAAGAGAACAGGTTTGATTCTAAGCATCATGATTTAGTGACTGAGGGTCTTGGACACAGCTTGTAGCTTGGTTTCACATTGAATATGGAGATATACTAATACTTTCCTCTTGGTGAGCATCAGATGAGATAACATAGGTGAGAGTGCTGTGTATGGAGCAAAGGGCTCTTCAGATAGGTTTCCTTACCACGCTATCTTGGATCTGGCAACACAAAAATAACAAACAGCTATACACTTAAAGAGAGTGGCCCTTTACGTAATGCTCTATCTTGGTACCGCAGGAAGCTTTGAGAGCAAATAAGCTATAAGTGAAGAAATGGGCCTTAAAAATCTCTACACTGCCCCATAATTAATGTTCCCTCGGGCAAAATCAGAGTCCTTGGGAAAGTGCAGTCCTGGCTCATGTAGTTAGATTTGAAAAGTGTTCAAAGAAGAAAAATCTCTCCTGAATTATTTCTTACCAGTATCTCCTCCTTCTTCATTACCTTTACCAAAAAGCTCATTTTTTACTCATTTTAACTCAATATAGTTATTTTACTTTAAAAAAAAGAGAATCCAGTCTTGCCCAGGGGTTCATGTTTTTGTTTGTTTATTTTGGCAAAGTTCTCCTATTTTAGGATTTATCAAGGGCCCTGAAAAGCCTTTTTTTTGAAAAGCAATCTATGACCTTTCAAAGTTAGAAATTTTACTAGTTTACTATGCAGCATTCAACAATGACCTTACCTTAATGCTTCAAACATACAAAAAAAGATTATTAGTAAAGGAGTATTTTTAATTATTGCAAGCAAAATAAAATGAACGTACTGAAATTAAATTATACTGATTTTAAAGTGTTTAAAAAATAATACTGATAAGTCTTGAGATATTATCAGGGACGCTCCCATGCAATTGGTAAGACAGATGCAAATCAATGTGGTGCAACTGGATCTTAAGTGTGTTAAAATACAGCAGGGAAAAGTTCAGTGGCAGCTCATCCTGTCAAGAACACAAGTAATGTACTAGCCCTGGCCAAGAAAAACATACCCATTGCATCAATAAACGCAGATCTAGCTAAATCATTCTGACTCAATTACAGAATGGAGCCAGGAGCAGTGATCGCAATGGACAGGGACTGAGGCAGGGAGGGCACTGTGCCCTTTCATCTTGGTGGATGGGTAGCATCTGGTCAGTGAAACTGACCCTTCTGGGCTACCTACAGCAGGAGTTGGAGTCCATCTCATTAGTGACCCATCAGAAAGTCTCTAGTCTTCTCACAGGCAAATGGGTGTGCAAAAGGATACTGGAAATGCACATTACCCCTGGATAGTCTAAGCATGTTCCATGAATTTAAAGTTTTTGAAAATGCAAAAAAATGTTTCCATCTTTAAACAGTGCTGTGCCCACCAGTGAGGTCATTACCTGTCCTAGCATTGGTCAAAACCAGGATAAGCTATCAAAACTCCCAATGCCAACAAATGTCCTAAATGACCAAATCAAGTAGAACTGCAGAGAGCTTTTCCAAATAAAACAAAACCAAAATCAATTACCACCAACTGACAAAAGCCTTCATCTGCTTTTCACTTCCCTCCTGACAGACAGAAGTAGAGCTATGCCTCCTTGATAATTTTTAGCCCGACTACCACTATAAGCAAATGTGGAGCCTCAAAAATGCAAAGCAGAATTTCAGGACTCAAGAGCTTGCAAACTGGAGCAGACATAAATAAAACCCCAGATAATGAAAATGTTAGCTATGATATTAACCAATAAGATAGTTAAGAGGATGGTCTATGAAAATTTGATCCAAGTCAGGGTAGCTAAGGCAGGGTTTCAAAAAAAGAAAGCCAAGAAGTCTAGCAGACCAGGAGTAGGTTCATAGTACAGGGCCTGATGATGTATTGGAGCCAAAGGGAGGTTTTCTAGGCAACAGGATACCAAGAGAGGGGTAGAGCCAACATTTCTTCATTCTCAGGTTATAATAAAACTCTTCCTTGTTTTCAATAGATCTTCTGATATTGAGGGTAGAGAGGAAGTTGGAAGTCCACTGTTGGGAACAACCAGAGCTACTAAAATTTTAGTCTATTTTTTTCAACTCTGTCAGTTCTTTTCCTATACTCAGCTGATTATCCTGGTTATTAAATAATCTCCTCTCCCCCCTTTCGCCCCCAGCAGTGAAATCACCTTTTACATATTTTAACTTTTAAATTCAAGTCTTCTGTATCTTATAGCGGCTAAAAAACTAAGTTTTCTTATCCATTCAGGAGTTGAAAATTTTCTTTTCATTTCCTACATTATATGCTAAGAAAATTTCTAACTTTGTCCTACTTGATAAAATAAGTAATGATTAGCAATGGGTAAATATCAAAAGAGCTAAAGTTAGACTATCAAGGATATTTTGGCATGGAATGATTTCCCTTAATAAACATTATCCACTAGTCCCTTTTTATTGGTGGAGGATATGTTCCACCCCCAGTGGATGCATGAAACTGAAGACAGTACTGCACTCTATATATATATACAATGTTTTTTCCTATACATTCATACCTATGATAAAGTTTAATTTACAAATTAGGCACAGTAAGAGATTAACAACAATAAATACTAAAATAAAACAATTATAACAATATACTGTAATAAAAGTTACGGGAATGTGGCCTCTCTCTCGAAATATCTTATTGTACAAATTTAATGCTTTTTCCGTCTCAATTAAGTACTTATCACACAGTGTGGCCATGACTTTTGCAGCTTGAGGAGCAAAACTGGCACAAATTTCTTTTTTCGTTTTCACAATTTCACCAATAGAAGATTTATTCTTACCATAGATCTTAGCAACCTCAGCATGTGATTTTTTTCTTTCCTTATTTCCTTATTCTTATTTTTTCTATCCTTATTCCTTATCCTTTTCTTTCCTTATTTTCTTTCCTTATTTCCTTATTGAGAACTTTTACCTTTTCACTTAAAGAAAGCACTTTATAACTTCTCTTTGGCATATCTGAATGGCCAGCAGCACTACTCTAGTGCTTTGGGTCCATTATTACGTAAAATGTAAAGTAAGGGTCACGTGAACACAAGCACTGAGATACCAGGACAGTTGATCTGATAACCCCGCTGGCTACTAAGTGACTATTGGGCAGGATATGCTGGACAAAGGGGTGAATCACGTGCCTCCGGGTGGGTGAAGTGGGACGGTGTGTGATTTCATCACACTAATCAGAACAGCGCGCAATTTAAAACTTAGAAATTGTTTACTTCTGGAATTTTCCATTAAATATTTTTGGACTGCAGTTGACCACGGGTTACTGAAATGGTGGAAAGCAAAACCACAGATAAGGGGGAGGGACTACTATAAACGAGATAATCAGTTCTTCCCAAGTCATTTTCCCTTTATTTTTTCCTGCATCTGCTCATTTTAAGTAGTTAGGTTAATAGTTCAGAGTTTGTCAATGTTTTGTGGCAAGATATTCGCAACATGTGCTTAACTCAGACATCTGAGTTAAACATCAAAACTCATCTTGAGCTACCTAAACACATCAAAATGTATCTCTATCTACTGTAAATGAGGTTTATTTGATTTAAAACGTTGACAAGGCATTAATTACATCAATATTGTTTCTAAATGTGTAGCTGCCAACACTGTTGAATCCAACTCCACCAAGATGTCGATGACACAACTCAAGAATCCAGAAATCTTATTTGAGTTGGGAGAGCTTTGCATAATTTGGGCCACTGGGCAGAAACATTCTGGGGTACAGGGATAGGGTCAACCTGAGATCACTGTCTTCGTTTCTACTTCCTAAGCCAACAGCTCTGCTAAGTAGCAGAGAGAATTGGAACGTTGACTATTTTTCCACCAGTTGGTAAAACTCTCCAATTTATCACCTTCAGTTTCAGAGAGAGGAAAGGAAGAAATAGAAAGAAACTGAAGGAGTTTTACTAATCACAGGGTTTTTACTACTTAAACTTTGGCATTGGGATCAATGCCAAAGCAAATAAGTATCAAAAGCAAATAAGTATCAAAGCCTTAAAAATGTTGCCTTTTAATCCATTAATTCCATTTATGGGAATCTAACCTAAGAAAAGAATGAAGAAATAGGCTATTATGTTAACTGAAAAGGTTGGAAATAAATTATCTGTAGGGTAGCATTTCAATTATGTGAGGATGAAAATGTTAATCCTGGTTGCCTTAATGAGTTTTTTATCTGATGATATATGTATGTATATATATATGTCTATTATATTAATATGTATTAATTCAGATATATTAATATGTATAGTTATTCAGAAATTGAAACAGCAAAAAGCAAAGAGAAGAAAAACAAAACAACCAATGCCAGGGACATTTAGAGTAACTTGCTCCAACTATTTCCTGCTAGATTTTGATCACACAATTTTCAGGAATACTAAATTAGTTCTCTTTACTTGAAATGATTAAGACATGTAGAGCTTTTATTCATGAAGAGGAATGAGAAGGTTAAAAATCATTGCAAGCTAAAGAGGGAATGTCCCATGTCTTTCTTAAGCTTAATCAGCTTTTTGCTGAAGATGAAGAGCAAGCTGGATTTTAGTACCTTAATCTTCCACTAATTAACCTGATGACTCTGGAGCAGTCATGTCATAATAAAATTACTTTTCATTTAGATTTCTTTTTTATATTTTACAAAGATCTGTGGCACATATTAGATATTTAACCCTCAGTTTTTATAATCCTCATCTATAAAATGAAGTCTTAAAATAGGTAATACCTATGGCTCCATTATGGGCTCAAAGTTCGGGAATTTTGTCTAATGCAACCGCATAAGACTATAGCTAGAAAGAATACATTCAGGTCTCTTTTGGTTAGGTTTATCAACTTTTACCATCCATACTGACCAAAGGCATTAGATAGTTGCCAGATTATCACTCCACTTTGCCCCATTTGATTAGCTTTAGCACACAGCCTATGTGGTTGAGCTGGACAGATATTTTTATTTAATGATAACACCTCTTCTTACTGTTTTCTTTCCAAAATAACCATTTAAAATTTTCAGATATAAAATACCAAGACCTCTTGTCTTAAATGCAAATTTTTTTTTTTTTTTTTTTTGCGGTACGCGGGCCTCTCACTGCTGTGGCCTCTCCCGTTGTGGAGCACAGGCTCTGGACACGCAGGCTCAGCGGCCATGGCTCACGGGCCCAGCCGCTCCACGGCATGTGGGATCTTCCCGGACCGGGGCACGAACCCGTGTCCCCTGCATCGGCAGGCAGACTCCCAACCACTGCGCCACCAGGGAAGCCCTTAAATGCAAATTTTTAAAACTGGATAAGTCACTTTACCTTCTGGTATCTGTACTCAAATTTCATTTTTATAATTTGCTGAGGGTTATAATATTACGCACTATGCTGTTATCAAAGAATAAAGGGAACTGGGCCATTTAGAGTTTTAAAATGACTATCTTTAAGATGACCATATTCTGAATAGCTAAAAAAAGAAAAAAGATGAAATTGAGCCATGAAGATGAATTTTCTTTTCAATAAGTTCACTAAACTTCAATCTCTGAAGGTTTTTAAATGGCAAGTAATTAACTGAAGAAACATGTGACTCATGAGCAGAATTGCATGATTTATAGCTTTTAAACTCTACTCCATAAAGAGAAAAAAGTATCAGGCACTTTTTAAAGAGAAAAAGATTATCAGTGACTTCCCACAACAGAAACAAAAGAAACAGGAGTTTTACTGTCTTCTTCACTTCTAAATAACTTAACAGTCCTTTCTTTGTGGAAACACTTGGCTACTTTAAAGTAAATCAAACAAAGGAAGTTACAGTAAAATATCCAAGAGACTAAACAGTTTGGCACCAGTTGAGGGAAACATCACGTACAACTGGGCAAGACAGAGAGGGGTTGGCAGATCCCTGAAAAATGCTAAAGTGGAGGGATGTGCAGAGATGCACGGTGACAACTGGCACAGAGCCTTCTAGAGTGTGAAATCTATTGACCGTGGCACAAGTTTGCCCTGGTATCTTCTGGTTTGGTAAGTCTTGGCTTCCAGAGCTGAGCTATCTCTACTTGCTGAGCACACGTTTACTTAGAAGTAAGATGTGCTGGAAGAATAGCACAAGAACAAGCTCCACCCTTGGCCTTTTCTTTCATAGATAACAATGGCATGGATCTGGGGAGGCTTCTAGACCGGGGCATACTCTAAAAGTAAAAAGAACAATGAGAAAGAAGTATAAAAAGATGTAAAACAAACCTTTATTCCATTGACATAGTGTAATTCTATTTTTCAAAACTAGTGTTCTAGATTTATACTTGTACTCTAAACATAATTTTTTTAATGTGGAGAGAAAGGCTCCCATTAAAATGACTTATTTATTCTATTTTGAGAATATCAGCTCTTATCAGCTAGCCAGAGGTGCACCAATCAATGGTAATGTTCCTTCACTTCATTCCTTCTTGTTTTTTAGAGATTTGTTCACTTGGGCACTTTCAAGTGAGTTATGTGGGCTAAACGGATTAGAATTCAGTGGAGAAAATGGTTCTGTAAATACCAATGCAAAAGTATTTCAATTAAGTAAAACAGATTACAGATCAAATTTACTACAAAGCACTAAACAAATTTCAAAATCTTCGATTTAGGTTTTGATAAGAATAGAACGTGGAATACTGACTTACACTCAATAATGCAACACTATTTTGTCAGAAAGAGTAACTGAAATAATGCTGGATAAAGAATAAACAACTTAATTTTCTATTTCATCTCTGCATGAAGACAAATCTAAGGGAGACAGTCTCCATGTTACTTCTAGGAAATTTCCCTATATTGATTACTGCTACAGAAACATCGCTCCTCTGTTTTATGGTCATATTGCATGCATTGGAAAGGACATAGTATATGATGAAATTGCCCCAATTATTTTAATCGTAATAAAATGAAAAAATTACAGGAATAGCCTCTGTTTTCTTTTTATTTCGGGGGTTGGGGGAGGGGGGGTAGGTAAAAGGGAAATTAGAGGGTAGGCTAAAGTCCTTTAAACAAAACTTACTATCTTATCTTAGGTCATGTTAGAGAAGACTTTGGGGAAAAAAATAGACCTTGAATTTAGCAAACTGATACAGTAGATTAGTTTAATATCATTATTTACAGTTTTATGGATGCTTTAGAACCATTTTCTATAACTACGGTTATTCTTCCCCCTCTTCTATGTTAATGGACACTGCTTCCCAGCCACAGAGACAGAGCTGGAGGTTATTAATGGCCAATCTAGAGGCCCAGAATATGGTGATTGCAGACTAGGATTCTGAACCAGACCTACCCATCTGTGATAGCCAGAGTTAGAAGAATAAGACCTCCCAGAAACCACAACAAAATTCCCTTATAAGAATGATTAACTATCTCTTTATTTCTATATTTATCTGTCCCATTGGGGTCATTGCTGGTGAGTCAGATGGCCCTGGGTATGAATCCTGGCTCTCATCTTTACCTTAGGCAATTTATTTCAACTCTCTAAGCCACACTCTACTCATCTGTAAAATGGGGATAATAACAGTACCCATCCAAAGAGTTGCTGTGAGTATTAATGACAGAATGTAGATCAGGAGCTTAGCACAGTATCTGCACACAAAGTATACACCTGCAAAAATAGATTGGTTGCTCACTATTATTGTTCTATTGATAAATACAAGAGCTGAAGTAGACCATGGAGACAGTCCTCTCCAACAATTTTTTTTTGTAGTTAAGAAAATGCAAAGATTCAAAATGATGTAATTGTTTAAGATAAAACACCTCAATAAAGGCAGCGCTAGAACTCAAACTCATGGCTTATTCCCAGGCTCTTTCCACTTTGCTGTCTCTAGTACCATACATATCTGAGCAGTAGAGAAAGAAAAATTGGACCAAAACACTGTATGAGTCCCCCTCTTGGCCATCAGAACTGATTTTTATTCTATTCTGCCCTCTAATCCAAGGTCACCTCCAACATTTGTGGAGCCACATATCATAAGTCTAATTGTATAAGGATATAAATTGAGCTACCTCCAATATTCCTACTTTGACAGACATCCCTTCCTGTGGAAGGCCAGATTGAATTTAGAAAACCTGAACACCTTGCATATGGTAGTGTAGGGGGATCTAGTTCGTGGACCACGCCCTGCCCCATTCTTTCCCCATGTCCTAGCACCACCAGGGACCTTGTATGTGGGTCCCATAAGTACACCCTCTGCTTAGACAGCCTGCATGTCCAAGCTTCTCCCACACTACTGTCTCAAGCCAGATTGCTGCCTCTTGGCTACTCCTTGGGCTTAAAGGTATGCTTTCCTGCAGCACACCCAGGTAAGAGGCCTGCATAGGCCCTGGAAGTGAGTTCAAAGCCATTTGAGCAGACAATGTGAGGGTGGATGCAGTATGGAAGGGGGAGCACAGGTGGTCCCTCGACCCAGCAGCCTCCCCAGGTCCTGGAGCAGAGTACAGCTGAATACAGACTAGGCTAAGCTCTCTATAAGCACAGTGCCCAGGAAGAGGGGTCCTCCTGCCCCATGGGGGGCACTGCTCTAATCATGTCATTCAGTTTTGCGTCAAAGTGGAATGAATCCCTTTCAATAATTGGTTACCTGTCTATCATCTTCCCAACAGAGTTCTAAGATGAATCCATTGATCAATAAGATCTATTTCCTTTCAGTTCTGCTGGATCCAACATTTCCCATCCTTACAAATTATACAACTGGATAGAGAATGACTCACCAACTGTAAGGGAATCAACCTATCATGGTCACATTCCAGTGACATGCAGCTTGGGTCCCAGGTGGCTCCAGGCTGGTAGAATTCGATGACTTAATTCCCTCCCACCCAAGAGCACAGGCAAGTAGTTGGCTTCACGTTTGGTACTCTAGTACGGCTACACCTGAAGAATCGGAAAAAGAAACCTGTAGAGCTGAGAGGACTCATTTCCCCTGTCATGGTATCTGTAGTGGACTTTCTGATGCCCTTTAGAGAAAAAGGTCCGTCTGTCTCCCGTTCCCATCTTATAGACTTCCTTAGCAAACATTTACTGAAATGCTGGGTCTTGGTGCTCCATTCTCAAGAGAGTACTGATATTATTCAGGACTGCTCTTTTCAACAACAGAACATCCATTTTCATTGATAAGGCCCAAACCTTTGTACTGCACATAAAATAGCCCCAGGGCAAAGCTAGTTGAGAAAGAAAAGTGTAGTGGGGGACTTGTGGGGGAAAGTTAGGTCAGTGACCAGCTGCTTGAAGATAGTTCCTTACTGGGTATTACATCTTTTTTTTTTTTTTTTTTTTTTTTTTTTGCGGTATGCAGGCCTCTCACTGTTCTGGCCTCTCCCGTTGCGGAGCACAGGCTCCGGACACGCAGGCTCAGCGGCCATGGCTCACGGGCCCAGCCGCTCCTCGGCATGTGGGATCTTCCCGGACCGGGGCACGAACCCGTGTCCCCTGCATCGGCAGGCGGGCTCTCAACCACTGCACCACCAAGGAAGCCCCTGGGTATTATATCTTTTGAAAGACATTCAACATGCCGGGTACGAATGACTCCTTTGACATTTTTCACCTGAAAATTTTAGGCCAGAGACACTGTTTCTCAGTCAAAGCTCCCTCTTTCCCCTCAGTCACAACGCCACCTCACTGGGATTGTTCTGTGTTGGTCCTTCCTCAGCCACTGTTGTTGCAACTCTGTACTTTTCAGCCTGCGTCTGTCAGGAAGGAGACAGGAAATTCTAGTCACCCTCACAGCAGCTGTGCCATTCCTCCTCTCCTCCTCCAATGACGTCGGTTGGCTTTGGTGACACGAGGTCAGGAACTGAGCTACAGTGAAGGTCAGGAAGATAGGTCAGTGTTTATGCCGCTGTTGGGCTGGGGACCCTGCTGAGGCTATTTGCTTTCTTCCTTTCTATACTGTTTCTCTTTCCGTTCCTCTTTTTATAATGCGCAGCCAAAGCATCCTGTTTTCAAAACATCTGACTGTTTTGCCACTGAGGAACTCATGCTCTGATGCATTTCGCTGAAGTGTAAGACAATTCTTCTAATTCAGGAGGTGATAAAAGTTGAAACAACAAATTAATGAACAAATCTAAGAAGGCAATCTGTGGTTACAGAAAACAGCTCTCACGCGTCTAGCTGCTGGCAGAAGGTTCACTAGATATCCTTTTCATCTTGAAAGACAATGTCATTGCCCTGTAAAACTCCTACTTAATTTATTCCATCTTGTTGTAATTCTTGGGGGAAAATAATCTACAGTACTGACCCACCTGGCTGCATCTTTCCCTGTAATTCTGGAATTCCATTTGGCCTGTGGCCAGCATTAAGGAATGAGGGAAATTTGAGCCAAGGAAAAGACTATGTTTTTGTAAGTCACAAAACATCTTATCTTACTCTCTGGGCTCTGAAGCACACTTGGGATGGTTGCAATCTTTGAGTCACGGTTTCCTTCAAAAGGGTTAAGAAAAAGCAACAAACAAATCCATCCCTACCCAGATGAAGTGACTATAAAGACTACTTGTTTTCCTCTACTAGACGCAGTTGACGTTCTACCATTTGCATGTAGACTGGCATACATGTAATCTCCAAACCCCTAAGCAAAACACAGGCTCTCCCATCACCACTCTCATGCAAGTTCAGAGGCTGCAAACAAAACTCAGCAGTCACTTAGCTGATCAGAACTAGAGACAGAGAGTTTTATGCAAAGATGTAGCAGATGCTATTAATAAGTTATCACTTATTGAACTTTTGCTTCACATCAGGGGCCTTGCTGAGTGCTTTAGACGCATTATCTCAATCTTCACAGCAACCCCAGTAAGGTAGGGACCACGTTCATCCCTGTTTTACATATGAGAAAGTTGAGTCTTAGAGCAGTTAAGTAAGTTGGCCAAGGTCAAGTAGCTAGTAAATGATAGAAACAGGATCTGAACCACGATCTTTGGACTCCAAAGCCCATGCTTTTCACAAACTTCCTGTATAGAACATCTTCACACTTACTTCCAAGTCTGTAACTCAGAGATTTGCCACAGCTCCTGTGTTCAGTGAGAGTAAGCAGAAGATGATCGAAAAAGACTACACAGTAATGATGATGATGACGATGATGATATTTTTAAACAGTAGCTCAGATGGAACACTCAAATAACTTTGAGAATATTTAAAATTAAATGTGAATTTTAGTTTTACCACAGATAATTCAGTTCCCCCTAAACTGGTATAGATCAATTTCTTTTTGGTGGCCACAATAATATTCACATTATATTATATTATATGTGCCATGGATTAACCCTGAGATGATTATCAGTATAATCAAGACTTTGAGATTGGGGGTAGGTAAAAAGAGAGCTAAGTAAAGAGAGAGAGATCTTTTTAAAAATTGAAACTGACTTCAGCTGTCATCTGGACATTATTCATCCACTGGGTAATTGCTTTGCCCTACAACCTCTCCACTGTAGCTCTAGAAATAGGTGAAGCTGCATGCCTTCTACTTAAGCTAACTGTGTCAGCATTAAGGTTTAGCCCTTTCTTTAGGGTTAGCTCTATTCAACTTTCATTGCTTCCTGCACAGGACACCATAAAGGAGGAGCGGAAGCCTGAATTCTCACTAGGTCCTACACAGTCCCTGGTGTCAGAGCCTCAGTAACTATACACTGAATATGAGATCATTTGTAATAAATTTGCAAGATAGACAATGTCTAATTTCAGCACTCCAGACATAAACCTGGTTAGAATCTACAAGGCATCAACAGTCGAAACGAAAACTAATGGCAATTTGCAGTTTCTCAATGAGTAATCTTTTTCTCCAGAGGGAGAAAGTTGCCCACTTTATCTTAGTGACTCCAGGAGAAAGTTCAGGGTGTCCTTTATGGTGAAACCTGCTAAAAAACTATCCCTAAATACCAGATCTCCATCTTGCATGTGTATCAATGATCACAAAATGCAAAGAACAGAGTATCTGTGAATGTTTCACAGGAGGCTAAAGCCTGTGTGAAAATCCTCCTACATGAACTCCAGTGTGGTTTGGAGAAGTTACGCAGTTACGCCCTCCTCATGGGGAAGCAGCTGGTTGAGATTTACAACAGCCTGGAAAAACCCAGAATTTAGCTTCAATTGAGAACTTCAGAGAAAAGTCGGTAAATAGTTAAAACTCAAACCTTTTTTTTTTTCCAAGTTGAATCGGAACTAAAATTTGAGAGAGGCTTTTTTTTTTGCCCTTTCATTAACCAATAAACAAGAGTAAGAAAAGTCCACTCTCTATACCACCCCCCCCTTACCCCGCCAACCTTCAGGACGTGATGCTTCCTCTACTCAGATCCTCTGAGCAGGAGCCAGCAAGTCTTGAAGGGAAGGTGATACTTTTAACCCCAGGAAAAAGGGAGGAGGGACACACATGCGGGGCTGGAAAGGGCATGTTGGCAGGTGTGGAGCAAAATCTCTTCCCAGCCCCAGAACCTTAAGACAATAAGATAATACCTCAGGCTAGGATGATTGGGGATTTTGAAATGTGTATTTATGAGGGTGCAGTGTTAAGGCTTTCAATTAAAATAATACATACACACACATATATGTGCATATAGATAGATAGGTGATAGATAGATAGATATAAAATCAACAGTCTCCAAGAGAAAAATACAAACTAAAAGCAACAACTCTCACTCCATAAATTAGCACTCTAAATCCAGGTGTTACTTAAACAAATGATATAAAGGTAGATAATTAAAGCTCTTCAACACTAAGTTTTGCCTGGGCATGGTACATAGAACCATTTCTTTGCAGTATGGGTGGAACTTCGTTTCATATGATTCCACTTTGTAAAGCAGCAAACTTTAAAAAAATAACTTTCTTTTTGGAGACAAAGTATATTGTTTCTCTTTTTAATCTTAGGTCATACCAGCATCACAAAAGAAATGTTGGAGAACATCAGAACATCCTTCTGAGGAGAATTTCAGAATTTATGAAACTTCAGGGCAAACCGTGCTTACCATCGATATACAGAAATCACATTATTGTCTTGTTCAGACACACGTATATAACACCTGACTGCAACGCAACATTTTACCCTGTGGATTCATTCAGATTTTATCTTCCTGCTAACTGTTTACAAAAAAATTAAAAAGCATTTTCACTTGTATGGTGATTGGTACACTTCATAAACACCCCTCACCTTAAACACATTCCGCACAGCATCACTAAGAAAGAAGTTTAGGAATTAAAGCCTGCTGAGGATTTTAAACTTTTGCCGTAGCATCACGACGCAAGCAAAGTGGAGCACTTTGGAACAGAATCATCGGAGGCAGATCAACAAAGCTGACAGTGGCGTCCCCATGCACCTCTGCTGCTGGCGGAGGCCAGGGCAGCCCGGAGCTCCCCGCGCGGTCACACTTTAATGAATAAAACGGTCATCTCTTACCTTGTTAGACGCCATCTCGCTGACAGAGCGGTAGGTCTGTATGGTCTCTAGCTGGTCTAAGCACCAGTCCAGTTCCTCCAGCGTTTCCATTGCTAATTTTTGATAAGATTCTTCTGCAAACAAACACACAGACATGTAGTTAGGCTGGAGCTGCTGCAGGCTGTCCATAGCCGAGTCACCGCTGCCGCCGCTGATCCCGGCGCTACTGAAGGTGGCCCCGTGCTCCTTCATTATTTGCACGCCGACTCCTTCCTTCCAGCTCTCTCCACCAGGAGAACAGATCCGGTGCTCTGCCCGGAATGGCTCGTGCCAAGTTTTCACACACCCCCCCGCCCCCAGGCTGAATGAGGTGTCTGCGATCTACCAAGAAACTTCCTTTGAGGAAGAAGGCGGGGAACCGGCTCTTAAAAGCTCATCTGCATACATGAGTCCTAAAACTCAAGGCAGAAGCAGTCAGTTTTCTCAGGCTCTCTCTGCCTTTGTCATCTTGGGGCTCTTTAGGGTGCGTGATGTCATTTCTGAGTGTTTGCAGTCTAGAGGAGAAATGAGGAAAGCATTTTCTCGTTTGGCTTTTCTTCTAAATGAAACGTACAATCGAAAACTGGAGGGGGGAAACCGACAGTTACGTTGTTGGAAGGCTAAGCAGTCATTCATTCTGGGGAATGTGCAAATGTTGGAATAACTTTCAATTCAGCAAACACTGACCAGCACAAGTCTTCCTCTCTTGCGAGTCTCCCTTTTAAGTAGAGGCAAAATGAGGTCTCCCTGATAAGAGTGCAGTCTCAGAGAAACTGTCTGGAGTTTTACATGAACACATTTATTGGCTGGGGAGTCAGGCAGTTCTTGTTATACTAAACAAAGCTAAAACTTCTCTTCTGCAACTGCCAGGATCACAGGGAAATTCTGAACCAGACTTTCAGGTGGAGCCAGATGTGAACGCCGCAGATTTTCTGATTAAAGCCGGGGCCTCGGATTTGTCACTGTAGGAATCCAGACTTTCTGTAAATATGTCTCAGTGGCCCATTCAAAAATTATTGCTTTTAAGATCATATTTTTGCTGGGTAATGAAACTCTTTTTAAGTGTTCACAATACGTCATTTCATACCCAAAAGTTCGTGAGTCTAAGCTAATACTTAAGGTTATTGACTTAAGAACCCTATGTTAATAAACACTGAAATTAATTTTATAAATGCTAGATGAACCAATGATGCTACAGACAGTTATAAAAACCAGTCAGACTCTCCTGCATACATGACTGATTTTTGAAGGGAACACCATCCATTAACTCTACCAAGCTTTCTGGAATGCAAGCACACAATAAACACTAATAAAATTAAAAATCTCACATGAAATTCTATTATAAGGAAAAGACTCACACATTCCTGTCATATTTAGAATACATTTTTCATATGCTCATGCAGAAATCCTAGGGAGATCACATAGCTTTTATATTATTATTTGAATACTTTTATGTGTGTGGCACTCATACTTGAAGCAGAAAAGGGAATAAACAGGAGAGAGATTCCAAGTGACAAGGAGCCACTTGGCACCGATGCACATTTCAAAGAATAGGTGTCTTGTTCATCCCCCACATATGCCTACCCTTCAGGATAAACAGGGGTTAAAATTCAACATCCTGTATGTCATACTTAAAAAGCCACAAAACCACTGAAGGTGACTTCCTCCATTTTTCTTTTCACACGCCTCAAAAATGTGCAGACAAGAATTGAAGTGTTTTTAGTGAAACTCATTTCAAGCCAGACTCGCACATACCTTCCCTCCTTTCTTCCTCAGTTTTGTCATGCTGCTTCAACACGAAGAATCTCCTCACTGACTCTTTTGTGTGTCTGAAACACCCCCCTTGCCTCTATGCCCTTCCAGAAGAGCGCTTCATCCAAGGAAGCTTTTCCTGAAGTGACGGAATCCTCCCCTTCTCCCTCCTGGGCTCTCATAAAAGAAAAGTCCAACCACTTCCCAGTTACTCATGCTTCACGACCCTGGTGTCTTCCATATCACAACCTGTGGTCCTCAAGATCAGACATTCACCCTGGTGGTGGGGAGTAAGTAACTTGCTTGGAGCATTTTGAACTGACTGCGGGATGATATATTACACTTCTCCTCCCGGAAGAGGAAAAAAGGGATCCGATCTCCACCCACAAAGAAAATATGGTAATTATAGCAGTGAAGCACTGAAGAAGGAGGAGAACTCTTCAGTGATCTTCCAGTTAAGTGTCATCGCCACAACTCATTCCTTGTCTATGACACAGAATGAACACACGC
The DNA here is from genome assembly GCF_963924675.1 of Phocoena phocoena. NCBI lineage: Eukaryota > Metazoa > Chordata > Mammalia > Artiodactyla > Phocoenidae > Phocoena > Phocoena phocoena. The sequence goes on along the minus strand of NC_089219.1, from coordinate 57,224,329 downwards.
ATGCTCCTAGAGTTGAGACAATAGTGAGATGCCAGGGACTGGCCAGTGGATATGGCAGGAACTTATTTCACTGCCCCCTCTGATTCTGGTCAGCCACAATATTTCTTTAGGTAAAAAGTTAAAATTTGAAGTTAATGAAAACTTGTCCCTTCCCAGATTCTTAATCCATGGCCAAGGCTTTCTTTATGTGCCGTTTTAGAGCCTTCTTATCACAGTAACTGAGGCAGGAGGCACAGATGTCAGAGTGGGCTAAGGATGGGAGCATCAAACCCCAGCTACTTACTGGTACTGAAAGGAAAGGACCAGTGCAGCTCAAACTGGCTTCCACACTAGAACTTTGTGGCTCTAGCACAAGATCCGGTGCTTGGTACCTAGTAGACACTCAGTAAATACTCAGAGGGATGGAAACCACAGTGCCTGCCCAAGCAGCCTGAAAATATCGATACTTGCGTATCTAGAGGCTGAGGATACATCTGTAGCACTGTGAAAAGAGCACCAGCTTTGGATTGAGGCTCGGGCATTTTGACTTTCTCTCTTACCACTTACTGTGTGATCCTGGACCTCCATTTCCCACATCTTAAAATAAGGAGAAGAATATTCATCTCATAAAGTTATAAAGGAGTTAAATGAAACAAAGTATAGGAAGTATGGTAACCAGTTCTTAGTAGGTGATCAGCACACAGGAGTATAATTATTAACGGCAGTAAAAGTAACCCCCAAACCTGGTATGTGTGGGGGGAGGAATAGGAAGGGAGATAGAAGAACTGCATATTCAACAAGGGGTTTTACAGTCAGGATCAGTTCCATAATTTGCAGGGCCCAGTGCAAAATGAAATGCATAGTCCCTTTTCAAAAAGCAGGAAAAAGTGCTGTGAAAGGTCTTAAAATATGAAGCTTTTCCTTTCTTCTGAAGCTCTCCTTGGACCTGTCATGGTGGTATTGTTTTTTTTTTTTTTTTTTTTTTGCGGTACGCGGGCCTCTCACTGCTGTGGCCTCTCCCGCTGCGGAGCACAGGCTCCGGACGCGCAGGCTCAGCAGCCATGGCTCACAGGCCCAGCCTCTCCGCGGCATGTGGGATCCTCCCGGACCGGGGCACGAACCCGTGTCCCCTGCATCGGCAGGCGGACTCTCAACCACTGCGCCACCAGGGAAGCCCGGTATTGTATTTTTTAAATAAACTTTTAAAAAATAGTTCTAGATTTACGGAAAAGTTGCAGAGCTAACACAGAGAGTTTCCATATACCCCACATCCAGGTTTCCCGATAGCTAACATGTTAAAACGGCACATTTGTCACAATTAATGAATGGCATGGTGTGTTTTATTTACTCTTTAAAATTGTGTTACTTCAGGCAGAGGGATACCAGGAGGAGAGTGCAGACCCTTATAGGACCCCAGAGGCCCTGCAGCCTCTGACTTAGGGCACATGTACAGCTTACCAGTTGCTGGGGTGCCCGAACCTGCCAACTTCCAGACTGCATGCTATGCCCCGGCCCAGGGCAGGCTCTGAGAAAGGCAGACATTTCCCTTCACCATGGTACCAATGCCCCAACCCACAGCAGACAGGTGACCCCTAAAGGTTCTATAACTTCTGCACCAGGATGTGCTAGATACCTGGATCAGGGTGGACAAGAGGATCACCCCCACCAAGACATGGCCTCTGTCTACCATGGTACAGCCATGCCGGCCCAGGGCATTCCCCACCTGAGACTTTGCAAGGCACCCATGTCCAGCTCAGATCCTCTCTGCACCTGCACCCAGGCCCCCGCTGGGAGTGGACGGCAGCAGTGGTCATGGGGTTGGGGTAGAGACATGGATACTGGATGAGCCCCGGGGTGCCAAGGATCAGGGAAACAGGTGGCTGAGAACATGTCCAGGGCAAGCAGGAAGGTGGCAGGAGATGGGACGGTACGTGAGCCAAGGCTTCAAGCCACGGAGTATATGCTCCATTTTCCCATCCGACTTTACTTACAAAACACAAAGATAATAATATTATGAGTTTCAAGACTAACTATGCGGCCCTTGAGTGAGGGCCCCTGTGCGGCTGCACAGGTTACATGCCCATGAAGCTGGTTTTGTTCCTTTTCTTACAAAAATGACTCTGAGAAGGAACGATGCTTGGCACCCCAGAAGCAAGTCTCAAGGGGATAAGGGAAGGTATTGGGGCCATCTGTAGCCATGGGGTGACCCTACTTGTCAAGAATTTCCAGAGAAGAAGGAGCAGGGAGAACCTCCCTTCTATTCTCCCCTTCTTTTGTTCTTTCACTTCAACAAGAGCGACAAAGGAAGATTTACTTCCTTCTGTAGGTCTGGTAAGTATTGCATTGAATAATTATAATTATTCAATTATAATTAGTATCAGTCTGGTAATAATACGTGACATTCTTATAGCTCTTTTCTCAAAGGAGCGCCAAGCACACTACCCATTAATCCTTGCCACATCTCTGTGCCATAAACACCGAAGAGATATGATTATCTCTAATTCACCTTAAGGCACAAGCTAAATCAGAGGTTAAACAGAGCAAGATTCCGGGCAAGACCCTATCTTGGTCAATAAAATAGAGGATTCACCTCAGGGCTGAAAATGCATGCATTCCTGAAATTGCTGTATTTAAAGTGGCATCTTACCCTTGGGTCTTTTCTATTTAAAATTGTGTAACTGCTTTCCTAAATGTTGTCATTTCTTGAGTCTCCTCTTCCCTTTTCTGATCCACCTAACACAGCCATTAGCCCAATATTTACTGTGCAGTATTTACTCAGAAGACCTGGCTTGGTTCTGGTCCTGCCTCTTGTTTCTGAGAGTAACCTCAGGCAAGTTACTTAACTTAGCTGAGGCTACATTTCTTTATCTGAAAAAGGAACATACGAAAAATACTTACTCTGTTCTCACAAGGAAGGTAGAATAGGAGAATACACACAAAACCAGACTCTAAACCTCTAAGTATAATGCACATTTTGCAAATATCACATTTATTATTACAGACAGGATATAGGTGCATTGTAGACATTGTAGACAACAAGAAAATTACAGAGAAGCAAAAAATTTGAAATGATAAAAATGTCACATTTTACCAAGCAGAAATCACCATCGCTATCCCCCTTGTGCATATCCTTTCATGTATGCATGTATATAATCAAAACTAGACAACACTCGTAATTCCCTGGCGGTCCAGAGGTTAGGACTCCGTGTTTTCACTAATGAGGGTCTGGGTTTGATCCCTGGTCGGGGAACTAAGATCCCACAAGACGTCCCGCGCAGCCAAAAAAAAAGAGAAAAGAATAGACAACACTGTACAAACTGTCGAGTAACATTCTTTTTTTTTTCAGTCAATGATCTCCCCTCTTCTGCTTTAATAATTTTCAGCCTCAGCTAATATTTAGCTCACATTTCAATATTCCCATTTTTTTCATGCAAATTCAGCAGAGTGTGTGTGTGTGTGTGTGTGTGTGTGTGTGTGTGTGTGTGTGTGTTTTAGCAGAAAGGTGTTGGGCAGGAGAGATGCTGACGAAGGGCAGGGCAACAGGAAAGGGCAATGGGAAACCTCAGCCTCGCCACGAAGAGCGAGCTGCTCAGAGCTGGAAAGCATGGAAACAGATTTTAGCAGTGATGAAGCCAGTGGCCCAGCTGGTAAGAGACCTCAGGTGCCCTAAAAGTTGGCCCCAAGCTCTGTGCAGGAAAGCATGATCTTATTACTGATCTCTGGGAAAAATCAGGATGGAGGCCCTTCGTGTACTTATATCATTTGACTTTGAAGCCCTCACTATGAGGGTTTCTCAATATAGATGAGAAAAACTGGGGCTCAGACAGGTCCTAAATCCCTATTATTAGCAAGTGAAAGCATCACAATATACCCCAAATATAAATTTTCTACAAACTATATCTAAATGCAATTTTTTATTGAGATATGATTGACATACAAAAAAGCTGGGCATGTTTCAGGTATACACCTTGATGAGTTTGAAGATAAGTATACACCTGTGAAACTGTCATCATAAATAATCTCATAAACTTACCCATTGCCTCTAAAAGTTTCCTCCCTCCCTCTGTGTGTGTATGTGTGTGTGTGTGTGTGTGTGTGTGTGATAAGAACGTTTAAATAAAATCTACCTTAAATTTTTACATATATTATACAGTATGGTTAGCCATAGGTACCATGCTGTACAGCAGGTCTCTAGGACTTAGTCACCTTGGGGATCAGAAACTATGTACCTTTTGATCAACACCTACCCAATCCCCCTTCACCCAACCCCTGGTAACTACCATTCTACTCTCAGCTTCTATGAGTTTGAGTATTTTAGATTCCTAATATAAGGGATCATTCTAAATGCAATTTTAATACAGCTCTGTATATATCAGAGTTGTGTTTGTCAAGATTCCAAGACTTTCTACCCCAATACAGTGCATAGGAAGGAAATGTAAATAACCTTTTGTTATTTATTATTTATTCTTTTGTTTATCTGCCTCACATAATCAGACCTTTTCATTAGAGAAGGTGGTACTATTTGCAAGATTGTATGGTGGTTAAATCAATCAGAACAATTGCCACAGGCAACAGCAGGGATGAATCTCATAAACGAAACCAGAGATTAAAAAGCACATAAAAATATGATGTAATTTATATAAAGTTCAAAAGAGGCAAAAATAAACCTATGATGTTAGAAGTCAAGACAGTGGTTAACTTGGAGTGTTAGCAACCGGGCGAGAACTGGAGGGGGACTTCCATGCGGCCGACAATGATGTACTTCTTGGTCTGGGTACAGGTTACATGGGTCTGTTCATTTTATGAAAATTCACTGACTTCTACACTTGTGATTTGTGCACTTTTCTCTGTCTTCCTGATTTTCTGTGCATGCTTTCAACAGAGAGACCCACCTAGGGAAAGCCTAGTTTTGGGGTTTTTTTTTATTATTTATTTTTATTTATTTTATTTTTGGCTGTGTTGGGTCTGGGTTGCTGTGCGCGGGCTTTCTCTATTTGCGGCGAGCAGGCGCTACTCTTTGTTGCGGTGCGTGGGCTTCTCATCTGGTGGCTTCTCTTGTTGCGGAGCACGGGCTCTAGGCGCTCAGGCTTCAGTAGTTGTGGCTTGCAGGCTCAGTAGTTGTGGCACCCGGGCTTAGTTGCTCCGCGGCATGTGGGATCTTCCCGGACCAGGGATTGAACCTGTGTCCCCTGAATTGGCAGGCAGATTCTTTCTTTAAAAAAATTCTAATTATATCACTCTTTAATTAAGTTATTGATTTGTACATCATAATATAATGTATAATATGATAAAATTGTTGTTGATCACATCAGCTTCTCTCTTTTTAACATCTTTATTGGAGTATAATTGCTTTACAATGGTGTGTTAGTTTCTGCTGTATAACAAAGTGAATCAGCTATAAATATACATGTATCCCCATATCTCCCTCCCTCTTGCATCTCACTCCCACCCTCCCTATCCCACCCCTCTAGGTGGTCACAAAGCACCGAGCTGATCTCCCTGCGCTATGTGGCTGCTTCCCACTAGCTATCTATTTTACATTTGGTAGTGTATATATGTCAATGGCAGGCAGATTCTTAACCACTGCACTACCAGGGAAGTCCCGAAACCCCAGTTTAAAATAAAAAAAAAAAAGAAAGGAAGAAAAGAAACAGGGTTTCTAAAAACATGTTTCCTTTCCTTTCGTTGAACTGTAGCAGTGGGTTTCAAAAGAGCTTGAGTGCTTCCCTGGTGGCGCAGTGGTTAAGAATCCACCTGCCAAAGCAGGGGACATGGGTTCGAGCCCTGGTCCGGGAAGATCCCACATGCCGCGGAGCAACTGAGCCCACGCACCACAATGAAGAGTAGCCCCCGCATGCAGCAATGAAGGCCTAATGCAGCCAAACATAAAAATAAATAAAAGCAAAATGAAACAAAATAAGAAACTTACGGTTATCAAGGGGAAAGATGGGAGCAGGCAGAAATTAGCAGGTTGAGATTAACATACAAAAAATAAAAAGAAACAGAGTTGAGTAAATCACACACAGCTGAAAAAGGATATTGTTTTTGACATTTCATAGACCAGGATGCTTCTACTAACTCAAAATTCAGTGGAACATATTGGTGTCTGGCCCAGCTGTTTACAGATCCTGACTCTGCCATTTGTTTATTAGCACTGTGACCTTAGACAGGGTAAGGAGCCTGATTGTGTCTCTGTGTCTTTACCTGTAAAACAGGAAGAGAGCACAAACTAGCTATGAGAATTAAGTGAAACAAGGCATGCCGAGGCTTTGATACACAGCTTAGTACCTGTCAGGAACTTCTTCCTGCACCCCACCCCCTACAAGCCTCTCCCTGGTCCTGGCCACTTTCCTGAGGGTAGATAGCCATATGTTCGGTGGCTGAGTTGGTAGAGTTGTGCTCTGGCCCTGGGCATTGGAGGTGGGGGGCGGGGGGTCACATATAAAGTGGCCACGAAATCCTACAGTGTGCCTCTGGCTGCATGACCTCAGATAGGGAACTGGCTCTTGGTTAGGTTAGAGTTTGTTGGTTTTCACTTCTAAAATATAGAACTTGCCTGATGTATCATTCTGCTTTTACCCAATGCATACTGACGTACCAGATCAGTGGACCTTTAGACATGGAGAATTGTATAAGAAAGCCATTTGTTCATTCATTTATTCCACAAGATATACGTTGAGTGTCTACTACGTGCCAAGCCTGCTGATGCCAGGTGCTGGGACCACAGCAACGAAGAAGACTCGGTCCACTGAACTGAATGATTACATGGGAAACCCCTTTCCCATCTTCAAAATGGTCAGTCTGTGAAGCTGGGTGCCTTATCATCTTCCTCCCCTGCCTTTGCTCCCCATCCCAAGCTTATACTGTACCTTTGTGAAAATTAGAAAAATGTGCTCTCTCTCGGCAGACATAGCCCTTGGGCAGAAAGCTTGGGAAGTGATGCAAGGGTTGAATTTCAGCTCCCCTCACCACCTGGCTAAGTACCTTTGATCAGTACCCAAACTACACAATGACCTTTTGCAATGGCCCAGTGGCACATGGCACAGTTGGGGCAACCTAGCCTGAAGCTTCACCTGGTCACAGCAAAACCTGCACTTTTAGCCTCAAAATAAAGTAAACTGTTGATGTTGAAAGGAAAGCATCCCAAGACCTTTCCTAGCTCTTAATTTGTGAATATCATCAAATAACTGAAATAACATTAAATAAACCTCCATAAAATAACAAAAAAAAATAATTTGGTAGACTAATTGTTATCTTTAAATGCAGTTTTTGTTTTTGTAGACACAATTTCTAAAGCAAGGGCTCCCTTGGGGAAACTATTAAAGCAGATCTTGATGGAGAAAATTAAAAAACAACTCTTCTGATTCTTGGAAGTAAGAAGTGTATATGAATTGGACTCTACATCCAGCTAATAACTAGCTTTTTCCACAAGCTTCTAGCCCTGTAGTTGTCCTCCCTAGATTCAGTGGGCCTTGAGGTTAGCAGGCTTATTCCACTCCTTGGTTCCTCCTCAAAGAGCAATAAGTATTTGTTAAAATGTAAAATTGTTTCATACATATGGAAATCAGCCTCTCTTTATTTAAAGGAGTTAGGTTGGGGCTGTGAGAGTATTTATTTAGTGATCTTGGTTATGATGTTTTTTCCCTGACAGTTAGCAATAGCTTTTCTTTTCATTGTAAGTTATTAAGTCCAAAGGTATATATTTTCTTTTGATCACTCTTTGGTAAATGAAATGCACCTGTGTTAGAGTGCAACTTTTCCAGAAGGCTGTTGTTTTAACCTTGAGTAAAACATTCTTAGAACAAATCCCAGGAACTGGAGAACACTCATACACTCTGTAACACAGTTCTTCCAAAGGCCATCTGTAAGCCCCAAATGGCCTTTCTTCAGGCAGGACTTTGTTAATGTGTCTTTATAAATATGAGGAACTTTGCAATTGCACATGACAGGGATTTCACTCTGGGTGGATTCACGGAAGAAGAGGTTCACTGCCCTCAAGGGAAATAACAGTGAAAGTAGGTCATTTTGATGCTGATCTCCTTAGCAAATTCCTGTAAGACTACAAGTTAAAAAAAAAAACTCCAATCACAGCTAGCTTTGGTATATACAACTTGACAGTTTACCAAGCACTTTCACTTGTGGCTCTCATTTTTTCCTTGAAAAATAAACCCCATGAGATAGAAATTATTATTATTATGACATACATTTTCCATTATGCATGTTAGAAATGTGAGGCCTAGAGATGTTTAATGATTTGCTCAGTCATCTGATGAGAGACAGAGAAAGAGAGAGAGAGATGAGAGATGAAGAGGAGGGAGGGAGAGAGGGGGAAAGGGGAAGAGAGCAAGGAGGAAGAAGAACCAAAGTTCTCTGATTCTGAATTCCATGATCTTTTTTGCTAAGCCATGGGGCCTGTTATACACAAATGGTCCAACTTTCTCTTCCTTTCACCCAGGCAAGATTGGACAAGGTGAAACTGTCTTTGATGTGCCAGCCTCATAGCCCTATTCCCTTTCAGTGTCCTTACCCTTGCCAAACTCTGCTCTCCAGAAGGACTCTGACTTTGGCATTACTTACTAATGAGAGTCTGTACTCATTCAGTTAATAACATGTACCACAAATGTGAAAGGGTGCCCAAGGAACTTAATTGTCCACCTGTGTTGGTGTTACAGGGCAATGCCACAAGAAAGCAATCAGACGTGGAGGTCAGTCGGTGCCCAGTTATTTTTCTAATACATTAAATATATACAAGAAATATTTAAGAAGAATATAGAGTAGCGGTTAAAAGCTTGGTCTCTGGAACTACACTGTCTGGGTTCATATTCCATTGCCTAATCTTAGAGAAGTTACTTAACTTCTCTCTGCCTCAGTTTCCTCACCCATGTAATGAGAATAATAATGGTATCTATATAACGAGTTGTAGTCTTAATGAATAAATGTAAAATGCTTAAGACAGTCCATGGTATAATATAAGTGCCAGATAAATGTTGGCTATTGTTTGTTGAATATGAGACAACAAATATCTATTTAATGAGTGGATTTTTTTTTGAGTGCCTCTTATATTGTAGGCTCAGCATGAAACTCCAAGGGTATAATGGTAAATTCTATGGACATAGTTTTTGCTTACTTGAAGCCTATATTCTAGCAGGAAGAGACAAATAATTATACAAAAACTTATTTAATTACAATTGGAAAAGGAGCTGCTGCTAATTTTAGAGTGCGCTAAGAATTTATCACAGGGATCACAGAGGACTCAAAAGTCTAAGAAGTAGGATGTGATAAAAAGTTCAGGGAAGGCCTAACTTGGAAAGTTATGAGATTTGACGGAATAAGAATTAGGTTCAAAGAGGGAGGAAAGCATACCAGACAGGAAGAACATCAGGGTGCATTCCACGGACTAAGATCTGTCCATGTGTCAGGAACACGCTGAGAGAAAAAGACTGGTGTGAGAAGTTCAGATCAGGCCCTACACAGTCATGGAAGGCCATGGAGAGGAGCTTGGAGTGGCCTAGCCAAATCTGCATTTAAAAAAGATCACGCTCCTTGGTGGTCCAGTGGCTAAGACTCCGAGCTCCCAATGCAGGGGACCTGGGTTCTGTCCCTGGTCAGGGAAGTAGATCCCACATGCCAACTAATGACCCCACATGTCGCAACTAAAAATCCTGCATGCTGCAACTAAGACCCACGACAGCCAAATAAATGAATAGATAAATAAATATTAATAAATAAATAAAAATTTGAAAAAAAAAAAAGATCACTCTCCATGCGATCTAGAGAATGAACTTGAAGGTGGGAATGGCCGCAAGGAGGCTAGCTAAATAGTATTAAAAAACTCAGGATACGGAGGAAGACAGATAAGTTTGATTTCTGGCTCTGTCATTTATTTTATTAGCAGTGCAAACTTGGGCAAGTTACTTAATTTTCTCTAAGTCTTAATTTCCTCATTTCTAAAATTAGGGGATGTATATCTTTCCGGTGGGGTTGTTATGAGAATTAAGTGAAGTAATCCACATAAAAGTACTTAGTCCAGTACCCAGCACCTAGTAAGTATTCATACCAGTTGCTAGCAGCATTATTACTTATTTTATTGCTTTAACCTATGCAGGAAGTAGTGATGGCTAGAATTACGCTGTAGCAATGCAGATGGAGAGAGGTAAATGCATTTGAGATATTTATGAGTTGAAACCGTACTGTCCCTAGGACAGTGGTATTTGGTTGGTGACCAAAACTCTCAGTCATCTCAGCTTTTCAGGTCAGAATGTGATTTCTGTCAGTGTGCTTTAACTTTATTCCACTTCCAGTACTAGTCCAACTCGTAAGAGTGCAATGAGAAATCAGAGACCAATGAATTAATTTACATAGAGCAATAATTTATGGTAAGCTTTTCATGTCATCTAGTCATTACACGTTCCTCAACATGGGAGACCAAATTCTTATCGTAAGATTGCTTGGCAAGCATCAAATCAGAGCAGGGGACTTAGGTGGATGGTTTTAATCTGCTTTACTCAAGCCTGATACACTTAGCTCAAGTGTTTCCATTGGCCTGAAGTGCCCTTCCCAACTTTGTCCACCTGGCTAACTCTTATCTTTTAGGATTCAGCCTAGAGTTATCTCCTCTACAAAGCTTTCCAGATATTCTGAGGTTGGCTTAAGCTCCCTTCCTCTCAGCTCCCACAACAACTGTGTTCAGGCCTCTTATTTCCAACTGACCATGTCCCTGGAATTCTTTCTCTTCGTTTATTTTACCCATGACTTCTTGAGAGCAAGGAACATATCTTTTTGGCTGGTCTTTAATGTAGCACAGTATCTATTTACCTAGTAGAAGCTCAAAAAAATATTGTTTCAACTGCTGACTTGCCTAACGTATCAGTAGATGGGATATCTACTACCCAAAGGAATGGCGTCTTGGCTACTGAACAGAATTGGAGAAGCAATATCAGGAATTCCTGTCCTTGGTTCTTTTTTTACTAGTCTCCAAATAAACCACCTTCTTTTTGCTGATTTATTCCATGTTACCACAATTAATAAGCTCTCTATTTCTTTTGCATTCATGTCTTGATTCGATTTCTAGCTGGCTCATTTTAACATAGGGGATATTCTGTCTCCCAAGGGGACTTTTGCAAAATCACACGCAGAATTTGTTATTTAACTCTCACAGAATAGCTGCAGGTGTCTGTGCACTAGACAATACTAGAATTCCAAATTGATTCTGACAGTTGTCATACAAAAGATACAAGCAAAGTTCAGAGGCAGCACAGACAGATCTTAAAGACATGGGGGAAAGGGCGATCAGGAGAGACTTGGAGGCCAAGTAAAGAAGAATAGGTGGAATTTTGAGAGATGGAAAAACTGAGGTAAGGCAATGAGTAGCATGAATAAAGGTATGAAATTAGAAACACGCCACACCATTCAGTCCTGTTTGGAAGAATAAGCATAATAGTCCTATTTGATTAGAACACTGGGTGTCAGCAAGGGTGCAGATTGGAATACATTTGCAAAAGTAGCACGGTCAGGGCCCGATACTGGAGAGTGTTTTATGCTAGACCAAGGAATCTGACTTCATTTGGCAGACAGTGGGGAGCCATTGAAAACTGTTCAACAGAAGGATGACACACACAGTGGTTTATAAATATCTTATTATTGTTATACAGTTATTTAATGTTTTGCAGTTATAGATCTCTTTCATATGTATAATCTTTTTAAGTCATCATCGTGCCTTGTGAGAAATGTTTTACTGTCTCTATTTTATACAGGAAGAGACTGAAGTTTAGGGAGTTTAAGCATTTCACTCCAAATCCCATAACTGATAAATGCAGAACCCGGAGACCTGGGCCTGGGCTTTCTGCCTCAAGTTCCGTGCTCTTGCTATTACAGTGAAGCCTATAAGATGAATAATTGATCTGATAGATGTAAGTTGTAAGGATAATAGGATGGAGTAGAAAATAAGCACCTGGTAAATTATTATTATCAGGGATTATTATTTGCAGAAAAAGTTAGCCGCTAAGAAGTAATGAGGTCCCAAACTGAGTGGGATCAGGGGGAATTGAAGGGTTATATATACCTTAAATTTCTCTTTACTTGTAGAGTGAAAGTTGTCAAAGGAATTTCAAGAATCAATGGAGAGCAGAAGAAAAGGTGTTTGCCATCGGGAATGAGCATGGTAAGCGGGGAGAAGAGGGGTAGAAATTTCCTGTCACTCAAAACGTTATGGGCTGAAATCTCTTTCACTTACCTATAGGAAAGTGCCTCCACCTAGTGCTCTCCTGGGTGATGTCTCCAATCACACAGGACTTGGGGTGCTTCACCATGTGAGAACGTCATCGCATTTGACAGTCAAGAGTTTGCCAAGAGCCAAAAGTACTACATACAGTCTTTTCCAGTTGACAAAGCATTTTCAAGTGTGCTCATTTTCTTCTACAAACAAAGCCATGAACGTTCTCTCCATTTTTATAAATGAGATCATTGAGGCTCGTCAAGGTAAGGGGACTTTCTTTAGAATCTGGAATTTCTGCATTGGCCAGTATATAGTTATTAATCATTTGTGGCTACTGAGCAGTTAAAATGTGGTTGGAGATGTGCTGCAGGTGTAACATACACACTGGACTTCACAGACTTTATATAGAAAAATGATGTAAAATATCTCTGAAAAGTTTTACATTTGACATGTTGAAATTATAATATTTTGGATGTAGTGAACTGAGTAAAATGCATTATTAAAACAAATTGCACCTGTTTCTTTTTATGTGTTTACTAGAAAATTTTAAATTTCCTATGGGTTTTGCATTACATGACAATTGGACATCACTGTTCTAGACCATAAAGCTATTGCTATTGACGTGAATACTCCAAAGCCAACATTCATTCCCCCCACACACTCACTTTAGAAGAGGTGGTAATATGGAAAATAATTGGAGTTATTATTTATCCATTACCAAAGTTTCTAAGCACTTTACATGCATGAACTAATTTAATCTTCATCAAAATTTCATGACCTGAGTATTATTTTATATATAGTAGATCATTTTATTTTGCAGATGAGAAACAGAGAAATTCAGGAGCTCTCTGAGAGCCACAGATTTAGTGGCGTCAGAATTCAGACTTAGCCAGTCTGCCTCCAGTGCCATTAGGGAGGCTTTAGTGGCTGCCTCTGTTGGGTAAGTCCCAAGGAGACATTTGGATTGATTTCACTTTATTGTTGACCTACTATAACTCAGGCAGCATGTGAGAGACTTTAGATATTATCTCATTTAATCTTTGCAACAACTCCATTAAGTAGTTATTATTCTTATTTTATAGGTGAGTAAACTGAGGCTTGGAGTGATTGCACAACCTGCCCAAAGTCACACTAGGTACATGGTGGAACTCAGTTTATAATCCGGCCTGAATCTGAAGTTGATACTCCATCACTATGCCGGTCTGTGAAAGAGCTACACCTGAATCTCCTGGGGGTGCTTCCCAGGCAAACCCCAAGGTACTGAAGCAGTCTCTCTGGGGTGGGCTCTGGGAATTTGTTCTTCTTAGAATTGCTTCGGGTGACCCTCATCCTCAGTCAAAAGTTTGGCGATAACCACCCTCTCTGAGTCTTTCATTTTCCTGGGAGTCCCACCTCTTCAGTCTCTCCTGGGAGCTGATGAAAAATTGAAAAAAAAAAGGAAAAGGAAAGAAACAAACAAAAACAGTATTTCCCTTAGGCAGCTTCAGTGGGGCTGACCATTCATCTCAGCAGTGTCCCTGCTTCTTTCAAATCTTGTCATCATCTGCCCTAAAATGTGGGCTGAAATGATTTAATTAAGCAGAGATAAAACAGCCAGTCCTCCTGAAGACATCCTTAGAAACATCTAAGCAGTCCAGGGCTGTGTCTGAGATGAGAGAGGCAGGGATTTAGGGAGTGTAGAGGTGGGACGGGAGGAAGGAACCTAGTGGTAGACCCACAGACTCTCAAGGTGATTTATGGGGTCCTGGATAATTCACTAAGAACCACTGGATGTGAATGAAGGCACAGAATGAATAAAACCAAGTGACTCTTGGGAGTGGGGTTGTGTGTGTGTGTGTGTGTGTGTCCCCACATGCACGAGCGTGCACGAGTGTGCACATGTGGTAGGAAGGTTATGTTTTTGGCAGCCTTGTTTGCACATAGACAAGCAATTGCTTTATGTGACAGATTCAGAACTTCTGACTAGCACACAAATATAAAATTAGGTCCTAGGTTTCATGGCAACCCAACTCAACACAGTAGCAAACAAGAATTGTTTGAGAATGTGAGAAAGAAGCCAACATTGTGTATGTCACAGCTAGCTTGCCTTCCTTTGACCAATTTCTCCTAACTTAGCAGTACTTCCGTTCCTGCCCTAATTTCCCCTGGTTTGTAAACTACGTCACTTAACTGAACTCAGCTCCAGACTTTAGAAAAACAAAATTTTGTATTTCAGCAATGGTTTTCTTGGCATTTCTGCCGCTAAAGAATTTTACTTGATTCTGATTTTTCCTTTTCACCCTTGAAAGATTGTAGCTATCAGTTGTGTCTCCCTGTTTCTCCTTTTCTAATGGAGTGTCTAACGCAGTATAATGCAGTGTCTGTTAAATGTGATTAAAGATTCCAGTGTTTGGTAAAAACCAATATTTACCAGGGAAATCCCGCCAACATAAATGTGCAACCGAGGTAGAAAATATTGGCTCAATCTCCCCCGGACACACACATACAAACAAGAACTGTAAATGTTTTGCATGTCATTTCTGACATTTCTGGCCTCTTTTTTGCCAGTTTCACACATGTATCCATTTAACACAGATTCTGAAGTCTTAAAACTGGAATAATCTAGATAATAGACCCCAATAGTCATTTTTAAAGTTGTTTTCTTATTAGCTGAGGTTTCTTGTTGCTTGTTTTGTTTCTGCTCTGGTGGTTCTTCTAGCATTTATCACACACCGTCACGTAATTTGTTTAAGAGGTTGCCTTGAATTATGAGAGTTAATATTATTTGAAATAGTAAACAAGGGAATAGTGATCTTTTACAAAGCAGATTATACTACAAAACTTATTTGCAGAAACATCAACAGACATTTTGAGATTAAGTCAGTCTTGTTTGAGTGATTACTTTAATTTAGCAAACATTTACTGAATTGAATTTATTCACTAATTGAATTTATTGAATGAATGAAATACTGCTACACTTTGAATGAATTTCAAATAGTTGTAGTTTGGCTTCGAAATTATTTCTCTGAAACTGAATAAGCCCGGGCAGCCAGTAGACAGAAGGCCCCAGCTGGCACCTGGCAGCCACAGCCTCAGGAGGAAGACTGGAGAGGGTGGAGACTGAGTGAGTTTCACGTGGCCAAAGCTCAGGACCGACCCCTCAGTAAAAACTTTAAACTGCAGTTCCTATACCACACTTCCTCTTAGTACAGAGGGCTGGGTCTGAGACGAGGGACAGGGAATGACTCATCTACAAAAGAGGCCTCTGAGATTGCTAATGGCAAACCCTGAACAGTGCCTGGTAAACAGCAAGCACTTAATAAATGCTTACCTTATAAACAAGTAAAATGAAATCCAATAACATACTATAACTTATGGGTTCAGTGTGGAATGTTCTGATCAAGATTTAGGAGCAAGAACAATTTCTATGTCTAGTCGTCATGATAAAATCCCTTTGGTTACTTTCTCTGACTCCAAATGCCCAAGTGCTTATGAATCAAAAACTGAAGGACCACGGGAAGGATGGATAAGGATAATGTTAGTCAGAGCAACCATTAATTGAGAGTCTGCCTGAACAAAATCTCTCTAATCTTCAAGACAACCTTGTGAGGTAGATTGCGTTATCATTAACGCATAAATGACAGAACAGGTGGGAAAGGAAATGGTGAATGAGGCTGGAAAGGTGGCCTGGGTGTGTGGGCTCAATAGCAGGCCCCGGTCCGGGATTCAAAAGAAGCAAAAGACAAGTCGTTGCTGTCCTCTAGGAATGTGTGATCCGAGAGGGGAGCGGGAATGCTTAGTCACAAAAGGCAAACAGCAATGTGTGGGCTGTGGGCTGGATCATCTGAGGACCGGGGGCAGCAAAGGCACGCTTGGGCTTTGAACAGAGCAGGGGCTTATTAATACATGCTTGTGGAAGTGCACTGAACTTAATTGAATTAGGAACCAAATAACGGTAATCTAGGTGGAAAAACATGGAATCGAAAACGAAATGCAAAGCAGCAGGGAGATAAGTCTTACTGAACAGAGACTGCTGAAGAAAAATGGTTAGAGAGTCAGAGTGGGGCCAGATTGTGAAGTGCAGGAGTCTGGACCTGATGGACGTCCGAGCAGCAAGGAGCTACTGGAGGTTCTGGTCGAGGGGCGAGGCATGAGGAAAGAGGGAATTTAGGACAACGCAGCCAACAGGAGTGTGTAAGATGCCTCTCAATGGGAAGCAGCTAGAGTTAGGGGTCCCAGGAAGACCCAACTGTGGGGATCTAAGCTGAAAACAATGCAGGCTAGGGCTTCCCTGGTGGCGCAGTGGTTGAGAGTCCGCCTGCCGATGCAGGGGACACGGGTTCGTGCCCTGGTCCGGGAAGATCCCACGTGCCGCGGAGCGGCTGGGCCCGTGAGCGATGGCCGCTGAGCTTGCGCGTCCAGAGCCTGTGCTCCGCAACGGGAAAGGCCACAACAGTGAGAGGCCCGCGTACCGCAAAAAAAAAAAAAAACAACAACAACAATGCAGGCTAGAACGGATGGTGACAATAGGATGAAAGAGAGAAGTTCTAAATAAGGTCTGGAAGGAAACAAATATATACCAATTCATGACAGGGCAAAAAATATACCATTCTCCGTAAGAGATGACCAGGAAGAGGAAGGTGTGCAAAACTGTCACCACGGTTTCTAGCCTTGGAGTGGACAGAGCAGAGCCATTGACAGATATGAAGGAGCTGGGAGAGGAGGGGGAAACGGTAATTTGGACTCCCTAGAGTTTGGTGTGATTCCCATATGGTTACAAGGACTTGGGGTGGGTCTCTAGTAAGTGGACTGAGCTCCAGGCATGGATTGCTGCTGAGGATTATGAGCTAGGGATCGTGAGAACACACTGCCTGGCCATGACTCTCCAGGGCATGTGTCTATCTTCTGATTGGTTCCTGGAGAAAGGTCAATAACAAATACAAGATCCCACCCACAGCCCGCCCACACATTATCTCACCAACTTGAGTGATTTCCAGCTCTGCAGGGCACAAGCGCAATGCAAGAGATTTCTCTCTTCTCAGCATCTGCAAGGTACAAGGCCGAATCCTCTGTGGAAAGGACCCCTAAAGCTGGAAGCGGCCCAAGAGACCAATCATATTTAAACCAACTCCTTGGTTCATAGGTGATAGGACTGAGGCCAGGAGAAAGCAATAGATATCTCCAAGATCATACAGCCATTCCCTCCGTGAAACAGCAGGGACCAGTTTTGAATTTTTATAGAACCTGTTGTTGCCACTTCACTGTGCCTCAACTCTGACTGGCAACATTTAAAGTACCATTCAATTAAACTGGTATTTGTGGACACATAATAGATGTCGGTCTCCATGATAGACACAGAGGATACCAGAAGGGTAAACAGAGCAATCACTGCCGTTGAGGCACTCACAGTCTAGAAAAGACTGTTTGAGAATAGGAGTAATTGCTTTTCCTTGGGTAGGAGTGATAGGGAAGGCTTCCTGGAGGAAGTTATGCCTTAGCAGGGTTTTAAAGGATGAATAGGAGTTTTCTCAGCAAGAAGTAGGAAAAGAAGGTAAAAGTATTTTATAAGCAAATGGAACAGCATGTATCAAAGTAAAGAGATGATACAGTATAATGTTTGGTGTTACTATTAAGGGTTTAGTAGTTTCATGGCAATTGAGGGTAGAGAAGAAACAGCAGGAGAGGCAGACAGAGCACTGTTAGGAATTTTAAAAGTATGTGTGTTGGGGGTGGGGGAGTGAAAAACATGAGGAAGACATCCACAAAGTCCCTAAGTGATATTCCTTAGAGTTATAGTTATAATCAGAGATATATAGAGAGTTAGAGAGCAAAAGTCAGTAAACTCTTTCAAAAAGACCAGATAGTAATTATTCTAGGCTTGTGAGCCCCATGGTCTGAGTTGCAAATATTCAACTCTGCCATTTAAGCATGAAAACAGCCACAGATAATACAGAAACAAATGCAAGTGACTGTGTTCCAATGAACCTTTATTTTCAAAAACAAGTGTATGGCCCAAGGGCCATGTTTGCCAATCACTACTACAGAGACATCCTGAGATCCTGACATCACTCTCAATATCTGTGGTAGACAGAACAAAGGCTTCCCAAAGAGGTCCACATCCTAATCCTTGCAACCTGTGAATATATTATGCTACATGGCCAAGGAGGAATAAGGTAGTAGATGGGAATATGGCTGCTAATGAGCTAATCTTAAAATAAAAATATTATTTTAGATTATCTAGGTGGACCCTATATACAAGGGTCCTTAAATGTGGACGTGGAAGACAGATGAGTCAGTGTCCGAATGATGGAATGTGAGAAATATTCAACTGGATATTGCTGCCTTTGAATGTGGAAGATGGCCAGAAGCCAAGGAAGGCAGGCAGCCTCTAGAAGCTGGAAAACGCAAGAAAATGGATTTTCCCCTAGAGACTCCAGAAAGTAACACAGCCTTGCCAAAACCTTGATCTGTGTTGTTTTAAGCCCCAAAGTTTGTGTAATTTCTTACAAGGGCCATAGATAATTAATACAATGCTCACGTGAGCTAAACCTTCTAAACATTGTGGCGAGCTCTCCGGCCTCCAGAGGAAAGAACTCAGGTTTAACATCCATTTAAGTGCCTCATTTAAATGCAAAGGGTAGGTGAAAGAAATCTGGATTTGGATGTGGGGAAATTAGGCCATGCTTCAGGGAGTGTCTAGAATAAGGAGCTGCTTTTACACTGAACAGGCTTTACAGCTCCCTGATGGAGTAGGGGAGGCACTGAAACAAAATTTCCCATGATGTGTGTTTCTCAGGGGGCTCCCAGACCTATACACTTGGGGATTTAGAGAACTGTGTGCGTGAGGGTGCAGATGAAAGTCCCAGAGCAGGTCCCGTAGGCAGGCTCAGAGTGGGGAAGTGGGCCGTCAGACATCAGCGCCTGACTTTCTCTTCCACCCGCAGCAGGCTACCCTCTGCCCTCTGCTGTGCCACTGTAACATTTACGTCACAGGGAATACATTTTGCTGCCCTAACATGAGTGTTACGAGGGAAATGAGAACGTGAAGCTGGTGGCGTTTGACAAAGGAGGCAGCATTCCAAAGACGAGCTTGGGCAGTCCTGGCAGGCACATGCTGTTAGGGGTCATTTCAGAGACGGCCACCGCCGCTGGGCACTCACAGAGGTAGGTCGGTTGAGGTCAAGGGCCTCTGCCCAAGAGTCCTCTCAAACTACCTTCCGTGGCCAGAGGCGGAGGCCATGGGTATCAACCTCCCTTCCACACTGTAAACATCCTGAAAGCAAAGACTTCCTCACAGCAGCTAACGCAGTGCCTTCCACTCCAGAGCCAGGCGTCACTGCCCAGTGGCTGATTATTAGTAAAATCGAGGAGACGGTGAAGGCAGATCTTGTCATAACAATAACAGTTCTCACAATAAATCTGGAAAGTACATTTCAATGTACAAAACATCCTCACATACACTGTCTCAAATGATCCTCCTAAGGCTGCTAGGAAGGGAGTATTAGCAAACCCATTTTGCTGAGAAGGAGAATGAGTTCCATAGGCATTAAGTGACTAGATTAACACTCCACAGCTCGCAACTGGAAGAGCTGGGGCTGAACCCAGGTCTTTGGTGTCTTAGATTGGGAGTTCATCTGCATCTTACAACTTCTCCTCCTTTCCTCCCTTCTCTTCGTCCCTCCCTTCTGGAAACACTGAGTATCTACTATGTATCAGACAACACTGTTCAAGGTCCCACAGATGTAAAGTTAACTAAGAAGGTTCTGGACCTGAGGAAGACCATAGTTCGGCAGGGGAGCCAGACATGTCAAAGTGCAAACTATGATCCAACCTAAGACTAAGACATTTACTGAGTACTCTACGTGCTGTGCACTGCACGACTAACGTTCAACATCTTATGACGTAGGTATCATCTTCCCCACTTTACAGGTAAGGAAATGTAGCTTTAGAGTCATTAAGTATCTCGTAAGTGGCAGCCAGGATCCCCATTCTCTCCTGATGCCTCATCTCACACCCTCAGCCACTCTATGGTGCTATGTCACCACAAGCGCTAGCACAGAGCTCTACACCGGGGCAGTGAAAGAGCAGGGGAAAGATGGGTTGACCGTCCAGCAGAATTAGAGAAGCAGAATAAAAGCTGGGTTGACCGCCCCTAGAAAGTGGGGCATGTGCATATAATGCAGTAGAGAGGAATGAACCGGGTCATTTAAAGATGATCTTTAAGTTTGACCCCTGATTCTAAAAACTGAACATGAGAAGAGAGTATCCCACAAATCTGATGCCATTTAAAAAGATTGTTTTGAGTAACTATTAGGTGCAAAGCATTGGCCAGGGATTCCATGAGGAATCAGATTCAGGCCCAACTCTTAAGGAGATAATCCTGTACTTGCACTGAGAGAGCAGAGGTGAAGCCATCTTCTGAGGTCACTGTGGGGTAGAAGGAAAAGTTCTGAACTCGGAGATCTGGACTCCAGTCCCAGTTTTATCACCAGTTCACCTCAGCCTCTCAGTTCCATTTCTGCAGCTTTGAAATCCAGTGTTGGAACAGATAATGTCTAGGGCCTCTTTTTAGCTCTGATATTTTATTATTCTGTTTGGTTAAGGAAGTAGAGGAAAAGAGCTTACGTGTCACAGAGGACTGGAAAGGGAGGGAGTAGTTCACCTCATCAGAAGCCATCCCACAGGAGGTGCCTTTGGCACCCCAATCCTGCAGGTGCCCAGCAGCCACATGGTGCGAGCTGCCAGGGTCCCCGCCTGTTTTCCACTCTCAAACTTGCAAGGGATCCCCTAAATAATGAAACCACAGACAGGTACTCCGAGAGGTCAGTGTTTTTCAGATGCCTTGCACATCCACAGCACTAAGTGGCTGCTTGAAGCTATTATACCATTATTATTGTTGTTGTTAGAGAATTACGGTAATTAACACTATTTACTGGGAGCATTCTATGCACAAGGTGCCACGAGGGGCGCTTTGCTGACAATTACCTCCTCCTCTTGCCAAATGTAAGCAGTGTTACTGTCTCTACTCTAGAGATGAATCTGTGGCTGGAGAAGGTTAAATAACCTGCCTGAAGCCACACAGCTACCAGTCTGGGGCAGAGCCTGTACTCTCACGCAGTCCTCTCACCCTAACCCCAGTCCTAACCCTAACCATAATCCTAACCTTATTCTCCTGCTCAATTTTGCTACAATCTGCGATGCTTCCAATCTGGGTATCCTTCCTTCAGTTTAACCTGCCATGAGCAACTGAAAAGGAGGTTAAATGGCCGATACGAATCATACCATAATCTTACCTTACAGTTTGCAAAGTGCTTTCTCATAAATCCATCATCTGATTCTCATGTCAGCCAGAGAGCGAGATGGAGCATTATTTCTATTTTATAGAAGAAGAAACTGAGTATCAAGGGAAGTGAGTAACCTGGAGTTTTCTTAAACCCTCTTGCCATGCTAATCATGTACTCATCTAAATCTCTGACCACTCTGGGACCTTAATTTTCAGAACATTGTGTCATGTGTCTTAAAATGTATCCGGTTATTTATATTTGCATTGCAGCATGGCTAACATAGGGCCTTCCCAAAGAGATATTACCAAATGGCAACTGGTGTTTCCTTAAATCTTCTTCCAGGACTCAGTGTAAGTGATTCCCAAATAACTGAGATTCCCCAATAACTAAGAATAGTTCAGCGAATGCTAAAGTTCCAAACCCTCACAATAATACAATTTGTTTTCTTTCAAAATGCCAGTACATTCATTGAACCCCATCCTCTTTACTGACTTGACAGTGTTTATGGAAACTTCACAGAACATTTTGAACCTTCTTTTCTGAGTATAAGGCTGTATGTAGTGCTATGAAGTAGATCATGAAGAACTTTCTTATAAATTTTCTACAAACTATGTCTAAATGCAATTTTAACATAGCTTTGTATACATCAGAAACATATCCATCAAGTCTTCCCAACTATATACCCAAAGAAAGCACATAAAAAAGAAATTTAAATAATCTTTTGTTTCTCTGTCTCACATAATCAGACTCTCTTACCACTAGAGAAGGTGGTACTATTTGCAAGGTTGTGTGGTGGTTGAATCAGTCAGAGCAATTGCCACATGAAACGACAGGGATGAATCTCATAAACTTAAATGTCGAGCAAAAGAAATCAAATATTAAAAAGCACATAAAAATATGATTCAATTTATATAAAGTTCAAAAGAGGGAAAAATGAATCTATGATGTTAGAGGTCAAGAGAGTGGTTACCTTGAGGGGGATTGTGACTGGGAGGGCACTTGAGGGGGGCTTTCATGGGGCTGGCAATGATGTATTTCTTGTTTCAGGTTCTGACTACGTGGTTGTGTTCGTTTTATAAAAATTCACTGACTTCTACACTTGTGATTTGTGTACTTTTCTCTCTGCACGCTATATTTCAATAAAACGTTTCTGGAAAAAAATCAGTTAACTCTAGCTTCTTGGGCCTTGACATCTGTAACTAGCATCTTGTTGCTTCTGTCACTTCTGTTTCCCTTTGGAGCTTCTCAGCGGGAAGTGTTCCACCTTTAATTCTGAAATACCTCTACTAAGCTTAACCTTCTTACCTGCCTAATTTTGTAATTTTTTCATGGCTACTGGAGGGCAGAGCCGACATGGTTTGAAGAAGAAAAGGTTCTACCATTTACGGTTTTGAGTCCTTAAGCAATTGCTTGTTCAATGTGACTTTGAGGGTCTCTACCTGGGTAACTGGGGTCATAATGGCTGCTCCATAAGGTTACGATTACTCGTCATGAGGATTGCATGAAACAATGTGTGCAAACGCCATCAGAAATCCTAGCATAAAGGTACTCTTGGAAACCTGACTTTTGCCCTTAACTCCTCCCCACATTGCCCATTCTGCTTGGATCTTCACCTAACATGAATCCCATCAACACTAGTATATAAAACAATAATATTCCCCACTACCTGGGAATTCCCGGGAAACCCCCATTGTCCACATTTTCTCTTCTGCTGCCATAGTTGAAAAGCATCAATGCTAGGTTAATTACATCTACCACAAATGACCAAGTCTAACCTCAGCAGGGCTCTTAGTGCAGTTTTATCATCTCCCTACTGATTCCTCATAGGTGTATATGAAAACATTCCCACTGCTCACAAATTCCCATTTCCATGTCTATCCTCTCACTTTTACCAAAGATCCAATTTCCTACTTCACTGGTAAGATAAAGGTCAATTTGAATTCTACCAACTTCACCCCTTTCATGCCTCAGGAGGCTTCTTTGTCTCTACTTTTACCTATCCATTTCAGTGTCTCTCCTCATTTTGTTTTGTTTTTTTCTCCTCCACTCTAGTGGATTTTTTTTAAAGACCTTGATAATTTCAGTTATACCCTCACCCATTTACACCTTTAACAACTTGTTCTCCATGACCTTCACTGTTTCTACTATACGCTCATTTATGTTTTTCTCATCCTGCAACCTAAAAGCTTTTCTTTAGGCCCTGCTTCAACGTTATCACATCATTCTTCTTTTATTGCCACCTTCCAGAGAAATAATTTTAAATTCTAGTTCCACTTCTTCACCAGCCCATCAGCCTTCAATATCTGTAGTCTTGCTTCTGCTCCCTCCATTCAATGGCAACTGCTTTCTCTCTCTCTCTTTCTCTCAAAATCCAGGGGCCTCCTGAATGTGAAATTTAGTGGGTACTTCCTATTTAATTTACTTTTTAGAGGGCACTTCTTAGTATCCATTGACACCTGTCACACTTGACTTAGTGACTCTAATCTCTCCTCTGGCAACTTCACTTACTTCCATGTCTTTCTATGTTATTTTCATTTTGATAGCTCCCAAATCATTGTCCCTGATCTGTTACTGAAATGCCACATCTACGTTTCCAGCTGACTAATGCATCTTACCACATCATTATTCTACTTTTACAAATTCGAACTCATCATAAAATAGATCGTTTTATGGAATAAGCATTGTTCAAGGCATCTGATTTCCCCAACTGGCTATTCCACTAACTTGCAGAGTGATCATAGACAAGTCATGTACTCTCGCTGGATTTTCTTCTACATGGAACAAAGGGATTGGGCATAATCATAATGACTTTAATAGCTGTGAAATTCTATAATGCTATGTTTAAAAAGATAAAGCCATAATCTTCTTCCCACCTACAATCTTCCCTTTTCCCTGACTTCCATATTTTTTATTAATGGTATCCACATTCCCATAGTTATCTAAACTTAAAATCTCTGCTTTATCTTCCATGCTTCCTTTTTTTCTCAGTTTCTACAACCTACCAGTTGGCAGGCTCAGTGGATTCTACCTCAAAAATATCGATTGCATCCAGTCCCATCTTTCCCTTTCTCTCATTATAAATTATAGTCAAGCCCTCATTGAACCAACCAGGGATTTTGCAGTCACTTTGTCACTGGTCTCCATGTTTCATACCATCAAAAGACTGATTTTCTTCATACGTGACTCATTACATCAAGTGCCAGATGAAAAATCTTTAACGACCCCCAGGACCTTTCTAATACATCCAAATACCTTTATTTGGTGTTCAGGGTTCTTTCTAACCCAGGTCCAGCTTCACGTACTCTTCTCCTTTACACAAATCTCAGCTGCAAACACAGGGATGGATTTGTTCCCCAAGTTAAGTCCTGTTATTTTCACCACGATCTCCTGGTTTGTGCTGTTTTCTCTGCATGGATGATGTTCTCTGTAATCCTTTATTGAAATCCTTGCCATCAATCAAGTCCCAAGTCAGATGGAACTTCTACTTGACGTCTTCCTTGAATCCCACGGCTGGAAGCCATCTGTCCCTGCTCAGAACAGGAGTGCCATCACACTCTTCTGCTGTGACACTTTATCACGTTCTGAGCTGATTTAAAGTGATTTATATATACTCATTTTTCATTATCTGAAGGACAGAGGCCATGTCCCCTTTGTACCCAGATCAGTACTTCTACTGTAGGCTTATAATAGAAAGGGGATAAAAGAATGAATTAAGTACTTAATATTGTACCTTGTGTATGACAAAAGAATAAAAGTCACAGGAAATATGACCGTAAGGAGTTGTGGGGGAGACAAATCACTACCCAAGGAGACAGTTAGAAAACAATGTAAGATATTCTAACACATCAACACCAAATTGAATTGGCTCTGCTTTAGATTCAGAGTTTGTTCCATCTCAGCTCCAAGTAACTGGATGGTATCAAACATAAATTGCCCTGGGTTACTTTTCTTATGAGTAAACTGCAGAGTTGTCCAATTTAGCCAAAAAACAAACAAAATGAAGACAAACAAAGACAGCCAGTTAAATTTCAATTTCAGATAAATAATATCTTTTTTTAGTTCTTATACTATAATCTGTCCTTATACTAAAAAATTATTTGTTATTTATCTGAAATTCAAATTTACTGGGTATCCTGCATTTTATTTGGCAGTCCTCAATAAGGGAACTGTTGTTAATCATCTCTAAGGCTGACTACTCCAATATTCTACATTTGACAGCATTTTCAGAGAAAAGAAAGATAAAACTGTGCTGTTCCCTTGGCTTATAATTCCTTTCCCCTAGATCTCTGCACTCAGCTTTTAGCTCAGTTATAGATGCCATAAAACCCTTTTGATTCTCCTATCCAAAACAGCACCTTCTTATCCTTCCAGCTCCCTTCTCTGGTCACCCCTTATCCCATTAGCTTGTTTTTTTTTTCATTATCTGAAATTATCTCCTCCGTTCTTTTGGTCACATGCTTATTGCCTGTCTCTCTCTGTCACTAGAATGTAATCTTCAGAGAGAAGGGTCTTTACTATCCTGTTCACTGCTGAGTCCCCAGCACCTAGAACAACAATGGCAGATACATGAAACACTTAAAAAACCGAAAAAATACCATAAGTGCTAAAAATGAATTTTTTGGCCAAAGAGCACTAATGGGGTCCAAAGGAAGAAAGCTGAGTATGGGTTAATGTGGTTAGGAAAGGTTTCTTGGAGGAAGTGGGATTTTAGCAATGCCATAGAGCACTGGTTTGGGGGGAGAGTGTCTATCACCTGAATAAGCTTAGGAATATTTGCAAGCTATACAAGTCCCTGCCCTGCCCCACCTCCTCATTGGGCCTATCAGAATTTAGGGTGGTTGATAAGCACTATGTCTAATGTCAAAAGGCTCCCCAGATGATTCTGATATAACCCCTCTACCCCACTGGAGAACATCTTCCACAAAGGATGGGTAGGATTTGGCTAAGCAGAAAGCCTTAAGAACAGAACGATGTGAACTGAGCACACAGAGAAGAAAAAGAGCGTAAACTCTCAGGTGCTATGAAAGTACTGCTCAGATTGGAATAGAGTTAAGGAATTTGTGCTTCAGCTTGTAGGCAAAGGAGAACAAAGGAAGGATTTTCAGAAGGAAGTAAAATTGTAAATTGCTACCTATACGTTACACCAGGATCAGGAAAGTCTGAGGAACCAAACACGGCCTACTGCCTATTTTTGTAAGTAGAGTTTAACTGGAGCACAGCCATGTCCATTTATTTACACACTGCCTAGGATGCTTTTGCTGAAAGTTCAGCACAATGCCTGTAATACTCAACCCTTGTCAAGCTCTCCATGTCCTTTAAGATTCTGCCATTGCAGAAATGGCCTTGCAGCCAGGACTCCACTAATTCATTTTATGTGATGATTACATTTATGCATTCATTAATTCCTAGATACTTGAAAGGACTGGGGATATACAGGTTCTAGGTTAAAGTGCTGGGTTCTGTATTTACCCGATTTGTAAGTCCTACACCCTGCTCATCATCTACCATGATTATCATACTCTGTCGATATGTGGTTCTGATAACATATATCAGTGGTATTGTAGGGTCTTCTAATCTGGCACCAAATAGGAAGATACAGTTATAAATAACCACATAGCAAGTTCAAGTCTCTTCTTAGGAACTGATATCTGACAGAGGATTGGTATGAAGCTTGGTTCCCAGGAATAGCACCAGACACATGAGCAGGCAGGGTGTCATGGCTAAGTTTTCCAGTAACTCCAGAAATATCTACTCTCACCTCTTTCCCCATAGAGTTACACAAACACTAACTTCCATCCTTATCACACTTTTAGTCCTTTCCCAACTCTAAGTCTTACTTCTGGGAATAACCTAATGTTTTAAGCAAATGGCTATAGAGTTTGGTTTCCTGAGAGCCTCCTCCTGGAAATGGTGCTGTTTTAGATGGCTTTAAGAGAGCTTTCCATCTTCTCCTACCCCCAAGGGTAATGTGGAAGCAAATTCCCTTTTGGTTACAGTAGATTATACAGCATTTACTCAAGAAATATTTATCCAGACAGAGCTTATCATCTTATATGTTGGGGTTAAATGGTGAAAAAATAACCATTAGTGAATGACTTGTAAATAACTAGTTTTAGTGCCTAGACAGTGATATTCCAATATGGGTAATTTAATTAGAGTGGTAAGGATAAAGTGGTGATAATCACTGGGTACCACATAAGCTTACTGAATGGTCACCTAACAAAGTCTTGGGGACTTCTTGGAGGAAGTGGTGTCTAAGTGGTAAGCTGAAGGAGCTACATAGATCAAGAGGAGGTGGGAAGAGAAGCCAAAACAAGAGAAGTCCTAGAGGTCCAGAAAGAATAGAAGACTGGAGTCCCGTGTCAATAATATACTATAAACAGTTGCTGATTATCTGAGGATAGCTAAAAAGCTTTGTGGTAGATTCTCATCACTCTCTGGTATGTCGCATAAGGAAACAAGGGCTTTGGCTTATATTCTACTTTTTTTTTTTTTTTTTTTTTTGCGGTACGCGGGCCTCTCACTGTTGTGGCCTCTCCCGTTGCAGAGCACAGGCTCCGGACACACAGGCTCAGCGGCCATGGCTCACGGGCCCAGCCGCTCCGCGGCATGTGGGATCTTCCCGGACCGGGGCACGAACCCGTGTCCCCTGCATCGGCAGGCGGACTCTCAACCACTGCGCCACCAGGGAAGCCCCTATATTCTACTTTTTATACTGCCACCACTGTTTTTGTATGTGAGCTCTGGACATTGCTTAACCTTTTAGAACATCAATTTTCTCATTTGTCAAATCTCATTTGTCTCATTTGTCAATAGGAATACCTGCCCTTGAAGGACTTTGCAGGAATCCAATGACACAATGTGTGGGAAAGTGCTTTGCAATCTCTAATTCCGGCCACCATCCAGGCCACTCCCTGTTTCCACTCACCATTGTCCATCTAGATTTGCTCAGCAAATGCAAGCTACTTTTAATGTCATCTGCTGACAATAAATCAAGAGCCCCCAAATCCAGATTTTTAGATTCTCCCAGGCTACACAGCACCATAGCCCACGTAATAGGTAACAGTAAGGCGACCATCAGGGAAACTTACCAAACTGTCAATCTGTAATTCTTTATGTTTTTCTTGCTCATTTGACAAATGTGGAAACCAATGGGAAAGAGTCCCATGAATGTCACCCAGCTAGGGAGTGATGCTAAGAGCATCTGGTTTGTGGATGAACTGTGCATTTCCATCATCTCTTGCCTCCAAAGCCAATGGGTCCCTTCTGCTTCAGGACCTTCTCAAGTCCTCCAGAAATCAGTATAGGGACAGTGAACTGCAATCTGGAAGCAGTTTAGCTTTCCCCATTTTCACCCAGGGAAGCTGTGTCCTAATCCCTCCCTGCTTCTGGGCTTAGTATAACTGAGCAGTCCAAACCTCTGGGGTTTGGGAGGAGGCTAATGACCACCTCCCAGACAAAGTTAATCAGGTGGATGAGCAGTAAGCTCCAAGCTTTAGCAGGAGATTTCTCTCGAGTTATAAACGCCCAGTGAACTTGCTACTTGTATTTCTCCCATCACAGTCATTCCCTAGGAGAAGTTCAGCAGGGATCCCTGTAATAAAAAGGTCTTTGTAACTCACATGGGTGTAAAAAACCAAACCAGTCATTTGGGAAAGGAACTCACTTATGCCGATGGGGAGGAAAGGCTAGGGGATACATTCATGACCTAGTTTTAGGTAGCATTTTAAATTAACTTTAACATTTTCATTTCATTGTTATTATTCTATCATGAGGTCACAATTATATGTTTGCAAGGAATTCTTTCTTTAATATATCCCGTGTTTTTGAAAAATATCGGCAGGCAATCTGGTGTAGTTAAAAAAGAAAAGAGTACTGTCCAGTGGCAAAAAGATCAGAGATCTAGCCCCAGCTTTATCACTTGCTAGTATTGGGGATCTTGGTAAGTCACTAAACTTCTCGGGGCCTCAGCTACCTCCTCTGTGACATACGAGTCCTTTTTACTTCAGGATCAACTGAAGCAAGAATGACAGCACAGGAAGCATGAAAGTGACTTGAGGATCATGATATCTGACTCAGTTTCCCATAGCCCAAAACTTTACAGGACTGGGAACACAGCAGGACCTCAGGAAATACTTGCTGCTCAAATGAAGCTCCAAAATGGGTCCTTAAAGTAACGAAAAAAAGTATGCTTAAAGTATTAAAAATTACCAGTTGACAAAAATCTGCTTATCTGATATTGGTAGTCTGGTGTATGTGGCAGCCATGTGAGGCCCAGAAGAAATCCGTAGCTTGTACTGTGGCCCATTCATGAACAAATGGTTTTCTTCTGAGTGTTTCAGTGCACTACACCCGATGAGCACACGCGCGCACACACACACACACACACGCATGCACATCCATGCTATCTTTTACTAGGGAGAAAATGGAGACTACTTGAGGTATTAATAGCTTGATCTTCAGAGACCACCCATTTAAACATTATCTGTCAATAATGTCATGTTTGGGTGAGAAAACCCAATAAAAAGAAGACTAGAGAATAGGCTGTTTATGAACAATACATTTGGATACTAGAAATGGAGCTGTATGTAACAAGTTGTGATTGCCCAATCCATCCAGGGCAGAGAGATTGCCCTGGCATAGAGTCATCTTCCTAATGGAACTCAGACCCTCTGGAAATCAAAAACATAGAGAAGGGTAAAGGCCTTGAGTGCAGGATCTGTGTCTTAAGTCACAGCTCCTTACACGCATGTAGGCATCTAACACATATTTGATGAATGTATTAATAAGTGAGGGACCGGGGAATGGAAAGAGCTCTGGACTGGGAGTCAAATGTGGATTCCAGCCCACATTCTATCATCAGCTATGTGAGCAGAGGGAAGTCAATCCAAATCTCTGTCCCTCACACGTGAAACGAGGAGACTAGATAAATCAGCAGCTCACAATCAATAAAATGCAGTGAATTGGCTGATCTCGGTGGGCAAGGAGAAGTGAGTCTGGCCAGAAGTGATGTTCCAGGCTGCAGCCAGGAATGTGGTCTGAGTGCTGACTAAGTGCCCAGAACTAAAGAGATAATATTCCATTCCATGATCAGTATCTCAGGAAGTCTTGTGAAGAGGGGAACCCAAATCACCAGAAAATGAATTTATTCAAGGAAGCCATTAGCTTTGGCCAGTCACTCTGCTTGTTGTAGGATGAGCCTGTCACTCTGAGAAATGAAATAGGACCCTTGAAAGTCTTCTCACATGGCTAAAGATAAAAGCAAGAACAGTAGAGAGAAGACATCACTCTCGATGCCTGTGTTTGTGCAATAGAGCAAATGTCCTCAATATGCATTTGATTGCATTTTAATATTCATATCATTAGGAGTTTATATTATAGCATGTTACTTTTCCTTGTAATATTTCCATTCTGCAATCAACTTTATTATTATTAAAAAGTACTATAGGGAGAGTCAGAGGAGAAGCCGTGATGACACAACATTGCCGGCGTTGAAGATGGGAGGAGAGAGCCACGAGTCAAGGAATGTGGGCAGCCTCTAGAAGGTGGCAAAGGCAAGGAACTGGAGTGTCCACTAGAGTCTCAAGAAGGAACCCTCCCTGATGACACCATATTTTTAGCCCCATGAAGCTGATTTTTGGACTTCTGACTGAGGAATATAAGAGAGGCCATTTCAATCAAATATCTCATGGTCTGCAAGGAGTTTCTGCAGTGCCACTGAGAACTTATGCAGATTAACCAATTGATGCTGATGTAACAGTGATAGGTTCTGGTCCTGGAGGATATGTTGCTGCTATTAAAGCTGCCCAGTTAGGCTTCAAGGCAGTCTGCGTTGAGAAAAATGAAACACTCGGTGGAACATGTTTGAACGGTGGTTGTATTCCTTCTAAGGCTTTATTGAATAACTCTCATTGTTACCATATGGCCCATGGAAAAGATTTTGCATCTAGAGGAATTGAAATGTCTGAAGTTCGCTTGAATTTAGAGAAGATGATGGAGCAGAAGAGTAATGCAGTAAAAGCTTTAATGGGTGGAATTGCCCACTTATTCAAACAGAAAAAGATTGCTCATGTAAATGGATATGGAAAGATAACTGGGAAAAATCAGGTCACCGCTATGAAAGCTGATGGCAGCACTCAAGTTATTGATACAAAGAACATTCTTATAGCCACAGGTTCAAAAGTCACTCCTTTTCCTGGAATTACAATTGATGAAGATACAGTAGTGTCATCTACAGGTACTTTGTCTTTAAAAAAAGTTCCAGAAAAGATGGTTGTCATTGGTGCAGGAGTAATAGGTGTAGAATTGGGCTCAGTTTGGCAAAGACTTGGTGCAGATGTGACAGCAGTTGAGTTTTGGGGTCATGTTGGCGGAATTGGAATTGATATGGAGATATCTAAAAACTTTCAATGCATCCTTCACAAACAAGGATTTAAATTTAAATTGAATACCAAATTTACTGGTGCTACTAAGAAGTCAGATGGAAAAATTGATGTTTCTATTGAAGCTGCTTCTGGTGATAAAGCTGAAGTTATCACTTGTGATGTACTCCTGGTTTGCATTGGCCGATGACCCTTTACTAAGAATTTGGGACTAGAGGAGCTTGGAATTGAGCTGGATCCTAGAGGTAAAATTCCAGTAAATACCAGATTCCAAACTAAAATTCCAAATATCTATGCAATCGGCGATGTGGTTACTGGTCCAATGCTGGCTCACAAAGCAGAGGATGAAGGCTTTATCTGTGATGAAGGGATGGCTGGTGGCGCTGTGCGCATTGACTACAATTGTGTACCATCGGTGATTTACACACACCCTGAAGTTGCTTGGGTTGGCAAATCAGAAGAGCAGTTGAAAGAAGAGGGTATTGAGTACAAAGTTGGGAAATTCCTATTTGCTGC